>NC_081572.1:45942334-46035509 GCF_022355385.1 Mustela nigripes
TTTTTTTTTTTTTTTTTTTTTTTTTTTTTTGCTGGTGGTCCTTATACATTGGGTGTTCTCTAAGAATCCATTGCCAAATGCAACATCATAAAGACTTACTCCTGTGTTTTCTTCTAAGAGTTCTTAAATTTTAGCTCTTACAGTTAGGTTGTTTACTGAACTCATTTATTATATTAGTTTCAATAGTTTTCTTAGTGAATTCCTTAGTATTTTCTTTTAAAAAAATTTAGTTAATTAATTAATTTAGAGATTGCAGGTAGGGGGTGGGGACAGGGAGAGAATCTCAAGCAGACACTGTGCTGAGATCACACAGGAGATCCTTGATCTCCTGACCCTGAGATCATGATCTGAGCCAAAATCAAGAGTCACTGACTGAGCCAACCAGGCGCCCCTTTAGTATTTTCTATATACATGATCATGTCATCTGTGAATGGAGATAGTTTTGCTTCTTTCTTTCCAGTTTGAAGCCTTTTATAATAGTTTTTTTTTCTTTTTCTTTTTCCTTACTGTTCTGGCTAGAACATCTAGCACAGTGATAAATAGAAATGATGACAGTAGTTAGTTCTATTCCTTATTTTGTGGACAAAGTATCTAGTTTTCCATTATTTTTTTTTAAAAAGATTTTATTTATTAATTTGGCAGAAAGAGAGATCACAAGTAGGCAGAGAGGCAGGCAGAGAGAGAGGAAAGCAGGCTCCCCACTGAGCAGAGAGCCCAATGCGGGGCTCAATCCCAGGACCCAGAGATCATGACCTGAGCTGAAGGCAGAGGCTTAACCCACTGAGCTACCAGGCAGCCCTAGTTTTCCATTATTAAGAATATTATTACATGTGGTTTTTTGTAGCTGCCCTTTTTCATGTTGAGGGACTTCCTGTCTATCTAGTTTCCCCCCTCCCCCCGATTTCTAATCAAGAAAGGGTTTGGAGTTTTGTAAGATGCTTTCTTTATGTCTGTTGAACTGACATATGGTTTTTGTTTTTATTCTATTTGTCTGGTGTATTATAGGCATGGATTTTTGGATAAACCAACTTTACTGTAATAAATCTCACCAGGTCACAATGTGTAATTGTTTTTATACATTGTTGAATTTGGTTTGCTGGTGTTTTTGAGTATTTTTGTGTCTATATTCATAAGCTATGTAGGTCTGTAGTTTTCTTATGATGTCTTTGGTTTTGTTGTTGGGGTAATGCTAGCCTCCTATAATAAGTTGGGAAGTGTTCCCTCTCCTATTTTAAGATTTAAAAAAAAAAATATTTTATTTATTTATTTGACAGAGAGAGAGAGAGCGCAGGTAGGCAGAGAGGCAGGCAGAGAGAGAGGAGGAAGCAGGCTCTCTGCTGAGCAGAGAGCCCGATGATGTGATGCGGGGCTTGATCCCAGGACCCTGAGATCATGACCTGAGCCGAAGGCAGAGGCTTAACCCATTGAGCCACCCAGGCACTCCTGTAGTTTCTGAGGAACTAGTATTAATTCTTCTTTAATGGCAGAATTCACAGCTGAAGCCATCTGGACCTGGGCTTTTCCTTGTGTAGCTTCTTGATTACTAATTCAGTTTCTTTATTTATTATAGATTTTTTTAGATTTTCCATTTCTTAGAGTCAGTGTTGGTAGTTTGTGTGTTGCTAGAAATTGTCCATTTCATCCAAGCCATTTAATTTAATGGGATCCAGTTGTTCATACTATCCGAATGTAGCTCACTGTAACGAAACGCTGCTGCAGGGAACGTCCATCCTTGTGCTCACATGGAGCGTGCTTATTAGCACAGATCCCTAGAAGCGGAATCACTGGGTCAGATGTCTGCGTGTTGATTGTTGATTGTCTCTGCCCTTTTGTCCTCTTCCTGCTCATCTTTCTAGCCCTATTGATTTGTATAAATTCTTTCTGTCTAGGAATCTTGGTCTCCTGGAGACTGGAGTTGGTAAGGGTGCACAGAGCCAATGGGAAGGATAGGTTCAGGAGTCGTGTGTTTCTTGGCTGCTTCTGGTCAAGGATGCTTGATGTGGGGGCCTGAAGCTTGTCTTCCACACTGTACATTCCCACAGGGGGTTTCCAGACTCTGGGGCCCAAACTGCTGGGGGTCAGAGACTGTTGCCTCCAAAAGCCCAACTGTGGCCTGAGGGGAGCTCATTTGAAGCCAGGAGACTCCACAAAGATCCTTCCCATGGTGGCTTTCTCTGGGAATTCTGTGGGCAGGGGTCTCCAGGTAATTCTGGCCCATTGCTGACTGCAGAGGAAGGGAGGGACGCTCTCCCTCCACATGAAGTGACAAGGACCTCCTTATTTTTCATCATCACTGCTTTCTTTCCTTTCCTATTCATCTGAGGACTGTGTTCTGGGTGCTCATTAACTCATGGCTTGCCAGGGCCCAGATGTGGGCAGTGATGTTAAGGCAAGAAAGTGTAGCTATTTTTATGGAAGGGGAAGTGGGGAAACTGCTGAGAGATCTCTGCGTGGGTTTTGTTAGGGTAGAGCTTCTGGCCCTCACCCCTCTGTTCCATTTCCTTTTTCTGCTGTTTGCATTTACCTGGAGTTTACAAGGAGGGTGCCAAAGTAGGTTAAACGTTTGGACTTCCATAGTTCGAGATTTTTCGAATAATCTGTCCAAGTCCCTGGAGGCTCCACTTCAGTGGTTTCCAGGCTTTGCTCACAACCTCTAGGGTCCCAAAGAGCTGCCTTGGGGACAGGGGACTGGGACCGGCACCACAGGAGCTCAAGCCCCATGGCTGCTCTGGCATGGTTTTATATGTTGGAGTTCTAAGTGAGTTTGGAGATAGGAGGGCCATGTGGCCACAAAAGTTTGGGAAACTACTTGTGTTGGACACCTTAGCCCCACCGTTGGGCTGAAAAATATCCTAAACAGGACTCTTCCCGGAGACTGAATCCAAGGGCTGACAGGTGTTTTAGGGAACTTGACTTTTCCCTGGGGCCCCACAGGCCCCTCTCTCTTGACAGAGACTGAGTGCATGCTCTCCCCAGGGCCATTTGCCAACTTGGGTGCATGTAATTTTTTCTTTTGTTAGGGGGTGTTCTGGCCCGCCAGCCCTGCAAAGGCAAAATCAAATTACCTTCTGTCTCAATTCAAATGACTCTTGTCTCCAGGGAAGCCCTGGGCTAGGCCTGCAGAAAATTGGTGAGGAGGTTTTCTCAGCAGACCTCCAAGCTGATGTAACCTCTTTGTGTCTTTCAGTCCGCGGAGTTCTTCGAGATGCTGGAGAAAATGCAGGTGAGCATCCCCAAAGTGGGGAGGCCAAGCCCTGGGTGGGGGTGGGGGTGGGCGTGCTGCAGTGACCGTGCAGGCAACAAAACCAGGTAGAACATGGGAGCCTTGGAGGGTGGGGCAGAGAAGAGTGAACTGCCAGCCTCATTGCTGGGACTACCTCAGGCCATTTTTTGTGTTGAGTGGCACTGAGGATTCTGGGAAGGCTCCTGCCTGAAGATGGGGAGAAGACAGAAAGCAGAACCCCTCCAACAGAGCAGATGTGGGTATACCCCCACAGATGTGGGGAGGGCTTAAAATGGTCTATTGTTCCTGAAATGGGTGGGAAAGAAAGTCTGAAAAAGAAAGCCCTTTCTTAGGGGAGGTCATCTTGTATCTGGGAGGCAGACTGGAGTGGGAGAGACCCACTAGAGGTCAAACCCACACCTAACACTCGCTAGCACAAGTTCCTTCCCTTTTCTGAGCCTCTGGCTCCTGTTTTCTGTCTACTCACAGCACTATTTTCACCTCCCTCTGACACCAAATGTGTGGTGGTTTTTCCCCCACCAAGCAATTCTGTGACACCAGCTGGCTGTCCTACAGTCAACTCCATTCTGACCCTGTCTACCCAGAGAACACTTCCGATCCCACAGGGCAAGGGCTCTGCCCCACAGGTCGCCTCCTTACCACTTTTGATGCCAGTCATTAGTCCGTTATCACCTTTGTTTCTGACCAACAGGCTATAGATTTGAGGTTCCCCTGACCCCCTGCTCAGGTTCAGTTAGTTTGCTAGAGTGGCTCACAGAACTCAGAACAGTTTACTTACTGGATTATCAATTTACTATAAAGGGATATGATTCAGGAACAGCCAGATGGAAGAGTTGCAGGGAGCCAGGTGTGTGGGGGGAGGGGAAGAGCTTCCCTGACCTCAGGATGCACCTGTCTCCCTGCACCGCCATGCACTCACCAACTCAAGCTCTCCGAGCCTATCATTTGGTTTTTTATGGAGGCTTCAGTACTTAGGCATGATTGGTTCAAACTCCTGGGAGGTTGGAGGGGTGGGACTGCACGTTCCAACCCTCTAATAGTGGTTGGTTCCCTGGGCATCCAGCTTGTCCTCAACCGTGTCCCAGAAGGTACCTCTTTAACAAGGAATAACCTTGGAGCTTTCACCTTTATGGCCCTGGAGCTGTTTCAGGAACCAAGTACAAAAGATGAAGGATTATAACAAAAGATGCTTCCAAACGCTCCCATTGCTCTCATCGCTTAGGAAATTCAACAGGTTTTAGGAACTCTCTGCCAGGGATGGGGTGAAGACCAAAATATTTATTATTACAAATTATGCCACAGCCCCTATAAATAATGATTAAATACCCACTTACAGAGTTGTTGGGATAAAATAATATATGTCAGTACTTGCTAGGCACTGCAGAAAAATCAGTGTTCAAAATGGATTTGGGAGCCTTTCTAATCACCCCTCACCAAGGGGCCAGGGCTCCTAGGTAAGAACTGCTGCCGTGGGGAGTATGGGGGTGGGGCGGCGCATCCGGAAGGTTTAACTGATGTAAGTGGGAAGGATGAGAAGATGATGTGGACAAGAGCACATGTATTTTTTTTTTTTTTAAGATTTTGTTTATTTAGTGGGAGTGAAAGGATGGGGAGGGGCAGAAGCAGGAGAGAAAGAGAGAATACCGAGAGCAGACTGTGTGTTGAGCGTGGAGCCCAGGGCAGGGCTTGATCCCATGGTCCTGAGATCATGACCTGAGCCGAAATCAAGAGTTAGATGCTTAACTGACTGAGCCAGCCAGGTGCCCCAACAGCACATGTATTTTTTCTTTTTTTTTAAGATTTTATTTATTTATTTATCAGAGAGAGAGAGAGAGTGAGCAAACATAAACAGGAGAGCGGCAGGCAGAGGCAGAGGGAGAGGGAGAAGAAAGCTCCCTGCTGAGCAAGGAATCCCCCTCTCACCCCAGTGAGGGACTTGATCCCAGGATCCTGGGATCATGACCTGAGCTGAAGACAGACGCTTCACCGATTGAGCCACCCAGGCGTCTCTAGCACATGTATTTTAAGCACTTTTCTCAGCTCAGACTCTGACAAGTGTTAGCCCCTTTCTTCCTGGTGAAACCCATAGGAAGCAGCTCTATTATCACCAATGTCCCCTCTTCACAGGTAAGAAAACTGAGGCACAGAGGTCTTGCTTAAAGCACTCAAGCGCTTGTGGGTAGCAAGCAGTTTCCGAGCCAGAAATCTTAGCCATTATGAAGCTGTTTGCCCTAAGTAGATGGTACCAGCTCAAGGAAGGAAGGCAGGCTCTGTGGCAATGGTCTGGAGGCACAAGAGGAGAGGCAGATAGGGTCCTGAGGTGCAGGGGGAGCTCCTGAGGTGTGCACAGGGAAGCCAGGTCTCCCTAGCCCTGGGGAAGTTCAGAAACCATTGGAGGGAAAAATCCTGCTAACTGTTGTGCCACTGTCACGAACAAGTGACTAAGAGCCTCCTCTGGGCCCAGCAGTGTGTGGACTGCACACTAACTTTATAGACATTTAGGGACCTTGGTCAGGTTATGGAAAGAGGATTGGCATGCGATTTGACAGTGAGTGGTGGGAGCTAGCGTGTAATTACGTGCTCAGCTGCCTCAGAGTAAAGCGGGGATTTTCACCCTGAGCTCTTGAAATCCCAGCTTTCTGGGGAAGCTGGCAGGGGATTTGCGGCTTTCCTGGCTTTCTCTTCATTTGTTCCCACAACCCACCAGTCCCTCACCCCCATCTGGAGACCCCAGCCCCCCCCACAAAGAGCTCTCTGTTTGAGCACATAATTCAGCCTCACTTAACTGGCCTCCATTGCTTCTGTTACTACACTGCTGGGCTTGACTTCTCAACCAGATTGAGACCCTCTTGAGGGCGGTAGTATGACGTCTAGGCTCCCTTTATATGTTTGTGGCAGCGTACCTTCAAAGGTCTGCCTATTCCATCTCTGTTGAGACGGCCAGGGACTGAAGAACTTCCCTGGCCTCCAAGAGGTCCACAGTTCCAGCTCCTCTGTATGGACAAAACCTCACATATGGGGAAATACTGGGAGTGAAGCAGGTGGCATGGTGTGGCCAGATCCCGTGCTTGGGTGTGGGTGCCACCACTTCCCAGGCTGTGGCTGTGGACACTGAGTCTCAGAGCCGTCAAGTGCTCTGTGAGTCATGGTAAGCTGAAACTCAGATCTGGGGCTCCTGACCCCCTATCTGAGAGGGGAGGAATTGGAAGAGGGCACAATCCCTATGAAGCAACGTGGACTAAGTAGACAAGCTTTGGGTCCATTTGGTCCTGGGTTCCGAGTTTTAACCCTAACACTGTCTAGCTGAGTGTACTTGGTCAAGTGGCTTTAGCTCTCTGGTCCTCAGTTTCTTCATGGTAGGAAAAAAGGGGGATGATGACAATGCTGATTGCAAAGGCAGACCCACAGAGGGGAGAGGGCCCAGAGCTGGGCGTGGCTCTGTTGTCAGGGAGGGAAGGGGAAGGGAGGAGGTTTGCTTTCCTGCCCAGGCACTGTTCCCAGGTATGGGTGACTAATGCAGGACAAACAAAACAAACTCCTGACATCACCCCCTTCCCCATCTGCACAGTTTGCTTCCCTGGACAGGGTCTGCTGGGCCACCCAGGTGGTTGTCTCCCCGTGTGGGGAGAGGAGCACCTGTCCAGTGGGAGGGGTCCTCCCACGCCCTCCTGAGCAATGCTGCAGAGTGACTCAGCCTGGAGAAGTCCGGAGACGCTTAAGTCTAAATCCAGTCAGTGAGCAGGAGCCCTGGGCTCAAGGGCCTGTGGGATAGGATAGTGCACTCGGACGGACAGCCTGGTTTCAAATCCATTAGTCACTAGCTGTGCAAGCTCAGAAGCAGTCTGCTCCCTGTGCCTCAGTTTCCCTTTGGTATAAAGGTGCCAAGGGCTTCAAAGGAGACAACAGTGGGAAGTTGCTGAGAAAGCTTAAAACCCCCATGTTATGATTAGGGTGGTTTTCTCTCCTAGTTGTCCCACCACTTCATACCCTTATTTAATTTATTCAGTTTTACTTAATGTATTCACATATTTAATCTGCTCATGTGCTCCCCTCTTGAAAAAAACCCAGTTAAGTCAGACCTTGACCATAGGAACGCTGGCCAAGGCACTGCTTCCCGGAAGCGAATGAGCCCCAGGCCCCCCCCACCTGTCACCTGTGAGTTTTCACCCCCGTGAGGGAGAGGAGCTGTGGAGGCAGTGGGTCCAGAGTGCTGGCTTCAACACCATTCAGACATGGGTTCCCATCCTTTCCCCTCACCTCCTGGTTCTAAGGGCCTGGTAGAGAGAGATTTGAGTGGCAGGATGATACTTCTGCCTAGTGATAATGACCAAAGCAAAACCAGTCACTCTTTCAAGGGCTGAACACATCCTCAGTGTTTAATCTTGATTCCAGCAGTAGCTGCTACTACCATTCCCATTTTGCAGATGGGAACACTGAGCCACAGAGGTTTGGGACTTGCCCAGGATTGTAAGTGGCAGTATTGGGACTTGAACCCTGGTGATCTCGCTTGAGTCTGGGCTCTTCCCTTCCTCTCCTCCTGCCTTACTAGGAGCTGCCGTGAGGACTGAGTGTGATAAGGCGCGTAATGTGTAAGCACCTAGCACATATCCGCTGTCACTGTTATTACCAACCCTATCAAGGCAGGTCCTTGAGAATCCCAAGGGAACCCTCCATTTGGCCCCTGTTTTATGACCTTTTCCTTCCCATGGATCCTCTTTTCCTTGTTTCCACAGGGGATCAAGCTTGAAGAGCAGAAGCCGGGCCCCCAGAAGAACAAGGTGGGCTGTGTGGATGAGGTGCGAGGGAGCCTGGTGGGCCCGGCAGGGGGATGGCTGGCATGCTGGGGTCTGTAGGCTGCCATCTGCCTTTCACCAAGAGCTCTTTAAGTGGGTGTGCCCGTGTCCGTGGGTGCACAGTGGGCAGTAGGAAGGCTCTGGCTTGATGCCTTCAGGGCAGCCTTAGAGTGGCCTGGGGTGGAAGCCTTGGGTGAGACCTAATGCCTGTGTCTCAGCCCAGCCCTTCTGTACCTGCTTCTGCAAACGAACTGCACATGGCATTTCAGGGCATCAGGCTTTGGGCTCCAGCAGCTCTCAGCTTCAGTTTCCTATCCTGAGGCCCGGGGTTGGGGCTGGGCATCTCAACACTTGGAGGTCAGCTCCCTTGCCTGAAGGGATCAGGGTTCGTCTTCCTGTTAAAGCTTCCTAAGGGGTGAAGCTGATGTCAGGAAAGGTGTGAAATTCACAGCCTTTATGTACCAAGTGTCTAGCTAGGCAGGTTTGCGTTCTGTCAGTCTGGGGAAGCATCAAGGGAGGCCAGGTCCCAGAGCCTCTCTGCTGTTGTTGATCTGGTGTTATTCTCTTTGATGCTCTCAAAGCTCTGGTGTAGCCTGCCAGGCACCCTCAACCCCCTGATCTGGGAGAGGGGAATGAAGTAACACTCAAACTTCACAGGCGCTGCTGGGGCTAATGGTAGCCTTGTCTGATTTGTCTTGCAGGATGACTACATTCCGTACCCCAGCATTGATGAGGTAGGAGCCCCCTGGCCGTCCCGTAGCTGTAGCCTGCCCTGGGTCTCATCTCTGGGGTAGGGCTGGGTGAGCTGGTGGTGCTAATGGCCCTGCTCCACCCGACGTGGGAGAGGACCTCAGGCCTGAGACTGTAGCTCTATGGCCTCAGTTTTGTTGTGTTCAGACGGGGGTGCTGCTCGAAGCCTTGTAACTCTGGTCCAGCGTCGGTGAAGCTGGCAGATGTTGTTGGGCTTAAATTTGGAGTTTGTGTTACTATGTCTGGCCTCAAATACAGGGGACTTCACCTTGGAGCAGTTCAAAGGTGGGGGGTATATACCACCTGCAATCCTCCTGTCCCTTCCCCCTGTAAAGCCAGGGCAGGCCTTAGTGTAAGACCTTCTCTCTGCCCCAGGTTGTGGAGAAGGGAGGCCCGTACCCCTTGATTGTCCTGCCCCAGTTTGGGGGCTATTGGATCGAGGACCCAGAGAACGTGGGGACGCCGACCTCCCTTGGCAGCAGCATCTGTGAGGAGGAGGAAGAGGACAGTCTCAGCCCCAGCACATTTGGCTATAAGCTCGAGTGCAGGGGCGAAGCCAGGGCCTACCGCAGGCACTTCCTGGGGAAGGTGAGGCTGAGGGCCCCACACCAAAGCATCTGAGGGTGGGGAGGGAAACCTGCCTGGCCTGGCCTCCTCTAGCATCCCTGTCTCTGTCTCTCCTCCTTCCTTGGCCTTCCCCCTCCCTAGGCCCTGCCTGCCGCTTCCTGCTATCCTGGGAAAGTCTGATTAGTGCTACTCCTGGGTTGGGGGAGGGGTGTGCAGAAGTCAGGAGGGCTCAGAGAGATGGGTCCTTGGAGGTACCGCTCCCAGCAGATGTTCTTGGAGGTGATGGGATGGATAGTGTTGGGGGGGCGGTGAAGGAGGGTGAAGGAGAAAATGTGTTCTTACACCTTGGAAGTCTTTGTCTCCATCTAAGTAGTCCAGTCTCCCCTGTCCTCACTCCAGCAGTCCCCAGGGCACTTGTTCTGGATGATGCAGTGTGAGCCTCTTGAGTGCTTATAAGTGACAGTCGCATTTCTCCAAATACATTCTGCTCTTCAGACTTGCCTGGTTCCCGAGGGCAGGTTCTGGAAGTCTCTAGCCTGAGGCAGTTTCGCAGAGTCTCATCTGCATGGTCCAATTCAGATTCCAGGGCCCCACGCTGATATGGCAGGTCTGCGGTGGGCTCCCTGAGCCTGAGAGAGACCTGCTGTCCAGAGGACCTCCTAGCTCCTCATGGGTGGAGGAGCCGGAGGCCTCCTAGCTTTATTCCTGCAAATGGTCTGAATCAGTGAGAGCTGCCCCCTGGGAGCAAGGAGGTGGATATGTGGGGTCCTTGGAGAAGAGTTTGAGTATCAGCGTTCAAGGTGGACTTGAGTGCTGGGTCTGTCCCTTCCTGGTTATGTGACCCTGGGCAGTTACTTAACTGGCTTATTTCTCTGTGAAATGGGAATGAGGATGTCATCTCCCCCATAAAGTTGTGGTTAAGATTAAAGGAATCAATGTGCCTTAAGTCCTTAGTCCTTTGCCTGGTGCACCCCAATGACTATTGGAATCTATCCCTGTGATCTCTTCCTCCTTGTCCTCCTTCCCCCCTCTTCTTCCTCCTCAGCAGCAGCCGTAGCAGAAGCATCCTTGTCTTTCCTCCTCGCTGCTATGGGGCTTCTTGCTCTTGGGGAAGGAGGGGATTTGGGGGGCCATGTCTGGAAGGTCCCCTCCTGCCTACTAACACCTGGTTTCTGTTTCTAGGATCACCTAAACTTTTACTGTACTGGCAGCAGTTTGGGGAACTTGCTCCTGTCCATCAAGTGTGAGGAGGCGGAGGGCATCGAGTACCTTCGGGTCATTCTCAGGTGGGGCTGCTGTGCCTTTGGAAGCCACGCCTCTAGTGGCAGGGACCCAGAAATACCCGTCTGACCAGTCTGGTCTGGGTGTGCTGGCGGGGAGCCGACTGACTGGAGTCCCGGGGCTCTGTTCTGGCTGCCAGGCCAAGAGACCAGGTGTTTCTGTCAGCCAGTGGATTGTGGGAATCAGAGGGGTATCCTAGTCTCAAGGTCACCTAGGCCAATCCCCACCTGCCTTTCTGTCTTGTGGGGACCTTGGCTCTGAAGGAGTTGGGAAGAGAAACTTGAACTGGATCATTCCAAGTCGTCCTGGGAGAGGGTTTGCCAGAACACTGCTTGTGGTGCGCGTCCCATCATGAAGATACATCCCGAAGCTTCTCTGTGTGTGCTGGGCTCCTCGGGATGGAAAAGTGTTCCCAACGGGAGCACCTTTTTATAGCTAAGCCAGGGTACCTCTCTTGGTTCAAGGCAGGAGTGAGACCTGATGTCCGTTTTGTTCCACTAACATGTTTTGTAAAACCTCCTTTGCACCAGGAAGCGTCATGAGGGCTGGGAATGCAATGATGACTGAGTGGAGGTCTGTTTTCTAAAGGCTTCTGGTCTAATGGGAGAGAAAAAACAGGATTTTAGTATGTGTCACAGGTATTATTTTAGTGATAGGCACAGGATGCTGTGGGAACACAGAGAGGCTGTATCTTATTTATCTCTGTCCCTGGTGGGCTGGTGGAAAAGCCTGGGAGGCCACGTGTTAGTGCTCAGCGAAGTGCTATGAACCTGTTAAGCTCCCAGTCTATAGTTGTTGAATCTAATTGGAAGTTCTTGATGGTGTTTGGAAAAAGCAATAACATTTTTTTTCTGCCCAGATTTTGAGATAAAATACAGGAGGGAGCGGGGGCACATATCTGTGCTGTGGGGGAGGGGTGTGTGTGTGTGTGTGTGTGTGTGTGTGCATGTGTGCGTGCATGTGCGTGCGTGTGTATGGTACAAGGATGTTGTCAGCACCTGTCCAATCTTGGTTTTTTATTAAGAAAGGAAACAGTTTTCTTTACTGAGGTTTACTTGGCTAGCAAAATCATATTTGCAAGGCAAGGAGAGGGTAGTAACTAAATTGTTAGAGCAAATTTTTTTGAGGGAGTGATATGTGGATCCCCATCTCCAAATAGGATTTCGAGCTAGGTGAATCTCTGTAAAGACAATCATTTCTTTTCTTAGTAAAAATCAGATTTCTGAGTAAGATGACAATCGAACACAAGGATCTAACTCCTTTTTTCTAATATTATATCCTATCTGAAATGCTGCTTCAGAACTGAAAATTAGAGAAAGATGTCAGGAACACAACACACACTTTGAATATTTTAAGAAATAATTTATGGGGCAGTTAGGACTATAATGTGGACAACATTGAGAGCTAAAATCCAGCTCACCTTCCTTAGATAGCAGTGTAGTATGGGAGTATATGAAATTGGAGATTCTGGGGGAGTCAGGACTCTTTCCACATGGAGCCACTTTTTTGTTTTGGGTCAACAGCATTTAAAATCGATCCCCTGGGGAGCCCAAGGGCAAACTCAAGTGTGGCTTTTTGAAATAGAAAACCAGTGAGTAGGGTGGCAGGGAGAAGCCATACACCAGCTAGGAAGTTGGACAATCATATCATGTACTTGGGGTGATGGCCAGGCCAGACTGAAAACCAGACATTAAAAAATTGGCCCCACAGCTTTAGAAGCTTTACCAGACACAAAGAAGAAATTATACAGAGGTGAAACTCCCTCGCTGGCAGCGACTCTTGTCCCAGCATCTTCCTTGTTCCCTGTAGTCTTCTAGATTATTTAACTGGTGCTTTAAGAGAACCAGCTCTCCAGCTTAAAATCCGAGAAGAGTATTCTGACAGCCTCTGTGTGTGCTATGAGAGTAGCCAAGAGGAGTTTATCCACTACTGGAAATGGTAACATTCAATCGTCAACAAAGATTTCTTCTTTTTCAAGCTTGGATATAAAGAAGAAGTAGGGAAAAAAGCCCTCACTGGTTACTGAAAGAAAAGATTCTGCATCAAAAAAAGCATAACCTAGTATTTAGAAGGTAGGGAAATGACCAAATTTTAAGAAGGATTTACTACAGAAAGCCAAGTAAAATTTAGATGTCTGTTAACTTTGTATTTCCAGCAAACTTCCAAAAAAAAAAAAAAAAAAAAAACCTGTATGAAAGAAAAGACAAAAGATAAAATAGGACAGCAGAATGAGATGAAAAATTGCTGGTTAAATTAAGGAAAGAATATAAGAAAACTGAAAGTGGTCAAAAGAATTTTAAATGGTTTTAGAAGCACTAAAGAGCAGAGTCTAGTTTGTGGGAAACCCAGTTAGTAATATTGAGAGCAAGTTTGAGAGGCTTTCACATAATTCAGAGGAAAACACAACTCTAAAATGATGAGCAAAATTGTACTGAATAGGGAGGACAGTGAGCAGGAATTAAACATGTGGATAATTGATGTTCTTAAGCTGATTGAAGATTTAACTCTGCAGATCAAAATGACTCACCTAGTATCAGACAAAATCAGTAAAAGAGAACTAAAAGCTGAACATATTTTGATGAAAATGTAGTATTCCATGGATATAGAATCACTGGTAGAATGAAAACCTTCCAAAATAAAGGAAGATAAAGAAAACATTAATGTATATAAAAAGATAGGAAATAAAGAACCATAAATAAATAAAATGGAAATCTGAGTACATGTGATGTATAATAAATATAAATGAGGGAAATTCCACTATTAAATAGCAAAGATTCTCAGTTTGAGTCATCCCTTCATCCTCCCCTCACCCCACTAATCAATCAATCAATGTATCTGTATTTTCTTGAAGAAAGTAACTCAGTTTACTAAAGAAAGTAACTCAACAAAGAAAAGTGTTGAGAAAAAATTATAGCAAATATAAAAAGGTAGCACGGTTGGCGGTATTAAATGAAAAAGTAGAATTTGAGGCAAAAAAAGCAATCAGTGTAACAAAAAGGGCTATTATCTCTTCATAGAAGATAAAGTCTTATTCAATCAGGGCTTAATACATCCCAGACTTTGTCCAGGGATGGAGCTAATATAAGGAATTAGCTCATCTCTTGTTACTTGGCTACAGAAAACATTCAATATGGATTAGGTATTCTTACTCCTGTTCTCATTCTCATTTATCATCTTCTTATGGACATGGACTATTTTAGTCTAGTGACGGTGATCCAAAGATAGATGGTATGGGAGAACAGAAAGAAGTTTATAAGAGCTTGAATGTGGAGTGTGTGTCTGTGTAAGTGTAAGTAAGGTTGAGAGGTCATGCTGGAGAGGCAAGGAAAAACAAAGTCAGATCTGGACCATGTCTAGGAACTTAGATTTTCTTTTATGAGCCAGAGGCGAGCTCCTGAAAGGGGAATGTCATGATATGATTTGCGCTGTAGAATGATCACTGGCTAGAGTAAGGGGAATGTCTTGGAGGGAAGGCAAGGCCAGAAGCAGGGAGCAGGAAGTGACAGGCTGCTGTGAAGGGTCAGCTGTTATCATGTGATTAGACAGGCCATCAGGTTGCATAAGGTGTTTGCAACCAGTTCCGATGGGAAGTGGACCAGAGTGCCTTGCACTGAGGATAGAGAAAAATGGATGGAAAGCTCCAAAACACCCAGGGAAAATTGACATTAAGAAAGACAGCTGAGGGGTACCCAGGTATCTCAGTTGGTTGTGTCTGCCTTTAGTTCAGGTTGTGATCCCAGGATCCTGGGCTTCTCTCTCCCTTTGCTGGTGTTCTCACATGCACTCTCTCTCTAAAATGAATAAATAAACAATCTTAAAAAAAAAAGCTGAAAATATCAACAAATGAACTGGTTTTACTGCTAATGAAATGAAAATAATGGTATACTTTGAAATGACTTAAATATATTTAATATCTGAAGAAGATAATAGCATCTGTAAAAGGGATAATAAATTATGATACATTGAATGAATGGATGAATCAAGAATGGATACACATGGGTACAAAATGAAAACAGTTGGAATTATGGGAAATAAAACAGTTAAAATTGAAAACCTCAATACATGGGATAAAATCTAGTCTTATATAATTGGTTTGGAATCAAGGCGTGAATCCGTGCATTGGAACATAGTCTCAAAGAATTCAGTCAGAGTACAGCGCTGATAAAGTGACGAAATACGTGAAAAAGAAAGATGATGTGTGGATAATAGACTGATAGCTTTTGTCATAGAGTCTCAGAGGGAAGAGGAGAAAATTAGTGGCGAAGAGATATCTAAAGAAATAATGGCTGGTGGGGCACCTGGGTGGCTCAGTGGGTTAAGCCTCTGCCTTCGGTTCAGGTCATGATCTCAGGGTTCTGGGATGGAGCCCCGCATCGTACTCTCTGCTCAGTAGAGAGTCTGCTTCCCCCTCTCTCTCTGCCTGCCTCTCTGCCTACTTGTGACCTCTCTCTTTCTCTCTCTAACACATAAATAAAATCTTTTAAAAAAAGAAAAGAAAGAATGGCTGGGAATATTTCAGAATGGAAGAAAGCACCACACTGTGGTACTGAGCATGATTTTAAAACAAAGCAGTACCACTGGACACATTGAAGTGAAGCATTAGAACGTCTAAGGGAAAGAGAACATTTTTAAAGCTTCCTAAGAATAAAGACACTCCTCTATGAAGTGATGACAACCTGGCTGAGAGCAGACTTCTTATCAGCTATGGGACAATAGGACAGTGTCTTTAAAATGTTGGAGGAAAGAAAGAAAGGAAAGAAGAACAGAAAGAATCCTTTAACCTAAAATTCTATACCCAGAGAAGCTCTCTGCAAACACAAAGTCAAACTGTTTTCAGACAAGAGAATTTCAGGCTATCTCTGAAAGAATTACTAAAGGATGTACTTCAGCCAGAAGAAAAGAGAAACCAGATGAAAAGATGTAAAAAGTGGCAAGGGTGCCTGGGTGGCACAGTTGGCTAAGTGTATGACTCTTGATTTTGGCTCAGGGGCTCAGGTTAGAGTCATGGACTTAAATCCCATGTCAGGCTCTGTGATCAGCGAGGAAAACTCCTCTGCTTAGGATTCTTTCTCCCTCTGCTCCTATTGCTCAAGTGTGTGTATACCCTTTCTCTCTCTCAAAATAAAGAAATCTTAAAAAAAATAAAGTGGCAAGAAATAGGTCAACTGTTTTGATAAATTTAATTACTGATGAGGGAAAAAGAATTAGTTTTTGTGTGTTTAAAAAGAGGCTTGACTTGCAACGATGTGGATGGAACTAGGGCTAAGTGAAATGTCATCAAAATAAGACAATTATCATATGATCTCATGTGGAATTTAAGAAACAAAACAGGATCATAGGGGAAGAGAGGAAAAAAAATAAAAGAGACAAAATCAGAGAGGGAGACAAACCATAAGAGACTTAAAAAAAAAAAAAGATTTTATTTATTTATTTGACAGAAACAGACACAGTGAGAGAGGGAACACGAGCAGAAGGAGTGGGAGAGGGAGAAGCAGACTTCCTGCCAAGGCAGGGAGCCCGATGTGGGACTCGATCCCAGGACCCTGGGATCATGACCTGAGCCAAAGGCAGACACCTAATGACTGAACCACCCAGGCACCCCCTATGAGACTTTTAATCATAGGAAACAATCTGAGGGTTGCTGGAGGTAGGAAGGATGATAGGGAGGGAAGAGTTCACTAGGAAGTGGGAAGGACGATTGGAAGGACAGAAGTAGGAAGGACCATAGGGAGGGAAGAGTTCACTGAGTTACTATTTCCTCTTCCCTCCTCAGAAGAGACACAGCAAGGTAAGTTTAGAGTTTGTTAGAGAAATGTATAAAAATGTGTATTGGAAGTTATAGACATATAATCTGCAGCTCAAACTAGCAGAAGGATAAGGAGAATTTTTAAAAAAATTAAACTGAGGGCAGGAAAGGAGGAGTTTTAAAAAGGAAAGAAAGCACAGAATAACAGAAAACATAAAATAATAGCTCTAATTCCAAATATATTAGTAATCACAATAAATTTAAATAGATTAATTTACCATATGAATATACTGGACTAGGAGACTAAAACTGAACTAAATTTACAGCTATATTCTTTTCCCACATTTGCCATTCTTTTTTAAAATTAAGTTTAATCCCAGTATTGTGAATACTGTGTAATGTTAGTTTCAAGTATATAATATAGTTATTCAACAATTCCTTCCATTATTCAGTGCTCATCATGACAAGTGCACTCCTTAATCCCCATCACCTATTTTCCCTCATTCTTCCCCCCACGCCCTCTCTGTTCACATTCAGTTTGTTCTCTGGAGTTAAGTGTCTGTTTCTTGGTTTGTCTCTCTCTCTCTTTCTTTCCCTTTGCTCATTTGTTTTGTTTCTTAAATTCTACATATGAGTGAAATCATATGTTATTTGCCTTTCTTTGGCTTATTTCACTTAGCATTATACTCTCTAGCTCCAACCATGTCATTGCAAATGGCAAGATTTCATCCTTATCATGGCTGAGTAACATCCCATTGCACAGATTCTTTATACATTCATCTATCAGTGGACACTTGGGCTATTTCCGTAATTTGGCTACAATATTGCTACAATAAACATAGGGGTGCATCCCTTTGAATTAGTGTTTTTGTATTTTTGCGGGGGAAATACCCCAGTAATGCGATTACTGGATCATAGGGTTTATAGCTCTATTCTTCTTATAAGATACCTACCTAAAGAAAAATAATGTTGAAAGGTTTAACATAATAGAAATGGAAAATATACACTGGGAAAATCCTAACCAGTGCTTCCAGGTGGTATAGCAACATTAATATTAGACAAAATAGAATTTCAGGAACAAAGCATTAGTAAGGGTAAAGGGAGTACATTCCTTTGTAGCTTGGAAATACTTCTCCGCACTCTTGGTATTTCCTCCTGTATGGAAGGAATACTTCTGTGTAACACCCTTGACTCTCTCTGCCTTCTCTGATCAGTTAGAGAGCAAGAATTTGACATGTGTAGCCCTTTCTGTTTTTCCTCTTGGAATTGGCTGCCCACAGGGTACACCCTCCACTCCTCTGTGCTGGAGGCCCAACCTGAGCCAACCCCCTCCAGAGGAGGCTTGCCTCTTGCCGGGTAGCAGCTGGGACCTGAAGGACAATCCTGGGGTTTAGTTAGAAGACCCATTTCATCTGTGTACTAAAATGGGCGGCTTTTATCAGGAACGAAGGCGTTACTTTGACTTCTAATCCCTTGCTCTTAATTTTTTTGTTTCTGAATCTGTTCCTTACCTGGGTGGAGAAAAATGCCCTTTACTGGACCCACACAAGGCTTGGCCCCCGTGATGATAGAGAACAGTCCACCTCGAAGATCTAACAGTCATGGAGCTGTATTTAGTAAGACAGTCTTGAATTCAGACAGGCAGAAATAGATAGGAATGTAATAGACAAATCCTCAGTTATAGTAGGAGAGTTAGTAACATCTTTCAGACACCAATGGAACAAGCAGATAATTGTAAATACGTAGAAGATTTGAACAATACAGTTAACAAATCTGATCTTGTAACATACATTCCTGAACTCAACAAAACAAAACAATACATTGTTTTTAAACCCACATGGAACATGAAAAATGCCTGTGTAGTACATTAACTGATCTAAAATAATTAACATACAGATTATGTTCTCTGAACTTGGGAAGATTAAGTGAGAAATCAACAATTACCGAAGGAAGAGAACAATTAGAAAGCTAAAAAAAAAAAAAAAAGAAGGCGACCCTTTAAATAACTTACAGATTAAAGAGGAAATCACGAAAGAACTGACAAAATATTTAGAAATGAATGACAGTGAAAATACCACCCAGCATTTTGTGAGATGCAGTTCAAGTGGTAGTTAGAGAGAAAGATGGATAGTTTAAAATGCATTTGTAAAAAAGAAGAAAGATTAACTGTGTAAGCATGCAGGTCAAGAAGTTAGAAAAAGAACAGCAGGAAAAAAAAAAACCCAAAGGAAATACAAAGGAAGGAAATATAAAAGACAAAGAACAAGGCTAGTGAAGTAGAAAGCAACAATAAAAAGGAATGGAGACGGCAAAGCCAAAAATTGTCTCTTTGGAAAGATTAATAAAATACGAACACTCCCATCAAGGTCTGATTATGGAAAACAGAGAAAAGATACAAACAGATCATGTTAAGACACTGAAGGGAGGGGTGTGATTATAAGTACAGGTTAAGTCCTAAGAGAAGACCAAAACCCATACTATGTCACTGCACTGTTGGATAATTATATAGAAAAAAAAATGACCGAAATTGACTCAATAAGGAGTAGAAAACCTAAATATTCATCATTAAATAAACTGAATTGATAGCCAAAGCTATCCCACCCCACCTCACTCCCCCGCCAAAACCCCCAGGAAGCCGAGAGATTTCGAGGATGAGTTTTAGCAAACCTTTAAGGAACAGTAAGTCCCTGTGGTGTATACAAACGAATTCAAAGGTTCAGAATCTTCCTCAGCAATTTTATGAGGCTGGGATAACACCTTGATATCAAAACCTGACAAGCGAAGTACAAGGAAAATAAAACAAAAAGCCAGTGTCACTATTGATACGAAACTCTCAAGGAAATATTAACAAATTAAAGTCAGCAGGATATGAAAAAATAATACATCATAAGCAAGCGAGTTTTACCCATGGAACGAAAAGATGGCTCAACAGAAGTGTAATCTACCAGGTTAACAGATTAAAAACCATGTGACTATCTCAGCAGATGCAGAAAAGCATTCAGTAAAATTCAACACTTTCATAATGTGCTAAAGGAATCAGGGGAACAGGCTAAATTTAGAGTCTTACGGTGAATCCCTTTATAAAGCAACTTTCATCCCCTTTATATTTTGACTAAATCTAGATTTTCAAGTATTAGATTTTTCTTTTCATGAAGGCTTAATTGCATGTGAGAACACATGTCTTTCCAGAAGTTGTGCCCAATTCTTTGGGAGAACACAAAACATCCCCACAACAACCCCCAAATCATGGTGAACTTGAAGGTGACTCTCCACACATCCCACATCTCGGTTGCAGAGATATAACAGTATACCCTCCTCCGGGATAAGTACAAGATTCCCTTTTCCCACTACTTGAGTGCGGCACCCAGCTCACGGGTTGGGTGAAATGCGGCAGATCTGACCCAGGGAGATGCAAAGCTAGTGTGCCTTGTGGTCTGGCGTGACCTCAGTGCTTTTCCTAATGGACTTCTTTTCTCATAGACCCCTTTTCTCACCTTCATTCACATGTGCAGGTCCAAAGTGAAGACAGTGCATGAAAGGATCCCCTTGGCTGGATTGAACAAGTTGCCCAGCGTCCCTCAGATTGCAAAGGTAACAACCAACCCCTGTGAGAAGCAGGCTTCCTCTCTTAAGCCCAGGGCTGGGGCGGGGGTGCAGGCTCATCCAGAGAGGCTCTGTCCTTGGAGAGGGGGAAGGCCACTGTGCTCTTTGGCCCTTGATACCATGGTTGGGGTGAGGGAGGGTGATTGGCAGATGTCCTCATCTTGCCTACAACCTCCCCATCTCATCCTCACAGCTGAGGCTGCTCATGGCCTCCACCCCCAAGTTCACAGCTGGTTCAGGGGACCAGAGACATGGAAAGAAAGGGCTGGCTATGCAGAGTACTGTAGGACTTGAGAGGAAGAGAGGTGGGGTGGCCAGACAGTCTTTACAACACAGGAGAGATAGGCTGGAGGATGGCTAGGCTGTTGGTCCAGACAGAGGACACCCCCCAGGTTTCCTCTGGACACCTTGAGTAAGGAGCTGTCCATCAGCTGGTGGAGGGACCATGTCTCTGCTCTGAGATATTGGGAGCTTGAGAACTGAGTCAGCAAAGTGGGGTGAGAAGGATGGTCAGTTGGGTCGGACCCACATGTTAGGAGTGAGAATGCCAAGCAGAATTGTGCTGAATGCCTTCTGTGTGGCCTCAATTTATCAGGAAACCCCAGGAAGGTGAGTTGGCTTTCCTGGCCTCTAGTTAGTGAGCAGCAGAGCCAGGACTCAGCCCCAGGCCTTCTGACCCTGCAGCCCCAATGTTTTCAGTGGAAAGGCCCCTGAACTGTGTGTTTCTCTCTTCCTGCTTAGGCTTTCTGTGATGACGCTGTGGGGCTGAAGTTCAACCCTGTCCTGTACCCCAAGGTGAGGACCTTCACCTCCTCCCCTTGCCCAGGGCTCTGTAGCTTGTCATGGATTTGTTTATCGGTGGCTCTGTGGGATGTTCTGTGCATCTTGGTGGGGTTTTGTGGGGTCTCCAATAAACCTCCATGTCTCTCCCTCTCCCTGCTCACCCCTTTGCAAACTGGTCCACTGGAAACCTGTCCTAGGCCGTGCCTGGGGAGAGGTCCACCTGAATTGGTCCCCATCTGTTGTGGGGGCGGTAGAGGGGTTGCAGTGTTGTGACCTCTCCCACTTATTCTCGTCATACTTCCTGGAGGCCCTTCTGATGTAGGGAGTAATTCCACCTATAGCTGGAAGGTTAGTGTAGATCTAGTCTGTCATCATGGAGGAGCGAGGGGGCAGAACCCCGCTAAGAGAGAAAAGGCCAGATCGTGGCTTCCCGTTGCCAGTGTTACTGCAGCTCTGAGGCCTTACAGCCCCTGCACAGCCCTAGTTAATAAACAGGCTGGTTCTGTTATCAGTTTCCTTCGGACTGGCCTGAATTTGACCCCAGCTGTGGGAGTGTGGGTGGGCAGAGGAACAATAACAACAAAACTAAACCAACAAGCCAACTCAAGAACAATTATGGCACGACAGGACCTAAATCACTCATGGACAGTCAATTGCTTTAAATTGGTCATGGGAAGAGAGCCGGTGTGCAGACTGCTTCATGAGTTGGCAGGGTCTAGAAGGCCGGAAGGGGAAGTAAGTGGTGCTTCGAAGCTCACCCTGCGCACCCACACAGTGGCCACAGAGGCTTGCTGGGGCTGGCTCAGTCCGTTCCCTGCACCCCGCTGTTTGTAGTGAGGGATGGCTAGCTGGAATGTTTGGGTGGGAAGAGAGGCCCTGTCCTGGCGGAGGAATCTGGCTCCCCCTGGAACACATGGCTTGGATGTTCATGGTTGTGCTTGACACCATTCATCTCTGTGCTGTGGCTGAGCTAATGGCAGGATCCTCACCTGCATAGGAATGTGCCAGAGTCCCCCTCTCTGACACCCTCTGCACGTCTGGAGGCTCTCCCCAGAATAAGCTGCCCCCCATGGAGCGTTTTCTTTCATTCAGGCTGCCCTTCCCTTTATAATTAAAGCTGAATTAGTGAGTTTTAACTAAACATTAAAACCCTGTCACGAAGGCCTTATTTAACTACAAGCTTGGCAGTTTTTGTCATCAAATCCTGTCTGCCGAGAGAAGCTGGGGACCGTGCTCATTTGCACAGTTCTCCCTGTGACTTGGAAAGCCTCCGGCTCTGGTAATAATGGAAAAGCAGCTGTATTTTCTTGTTTTCTGTGTTTGAAAGACCACTTAGTCTGGCTGGGGTGTTAATCTGGCTGAGGGAGGGGTATGTGTGTGTATGTGTTTGTAATTCATAGAGTCTAGAATGTTCTGTGGGGCCTTCTCCATCGCTGGATGCCTCTTTTCTGGCAGGGCAGCTGGTCTGCAACTTTGACCATTCCATGTGGGTATGGTCTCCCTCTGGGCCTGGGCAGTGGCACGTTCCCGGTGGAGCTGAGAGGCACCCATTTCCTTGGGTGATTCAGAGCCTCCCTTGGGTTGTATATGCCGAACCACAAGTCATGCCTTGTTTGTCCCTCCTATGTAATATGTGGTCAGATCCCTCCTTTTTACTACAGAGACTATCCCAATAAAGCCCAAGTCTCCTCCTTCCCAACGATCTGGTTCAGCTCCGACCTTTCTGGAGGGTTACACAGATGATGAGGATGATGATGGTGATAGCTGCTCTGTTGTTCAGCACCTTATGTGCCTGGTGTTACTGAATCTTCACAGCCACACATCTCCATTTAATGGATGGAAAAACTGAGGTCCAGAGAAGTAAAGTGGCTCACTCAAAGCTATGCAGGTAAAAGCAGCAGATTTAAGATACAGAGTTTGGTGTTTCTGAGCCCTGGACAGCAACACAGAGGCATAAGGGAAAACTAAACTGAACCAGTGGTCGGGGTTTAGTTGGGTTAGTGGGAAACCAGTGGGTTTTCCACCCCACCCTCCCTTTGCATATTGTGTGTTCCTCCTTAGAGACCTCACTTAATGGATAAAGGGGGATTGAAGTCTGGGCATGAGCAGTGCCTTGCTTAAAATCATATGCTGATCAGAGGTAATTAGGGCCAGCATCATCCTCGCTGACCAGTTTTGGGGCCAATCACTTTTTACATCACAGATAAAACACTGGGGCAAGTCTGTTCCCTGAGTCCTGCTGGACTCCCAGGCCTTGGCTGGCCCATCTGGATGGGAATGGTATAGAGATCCAGAGGTGTGGCCACCGTGGGAGAGCCCCAGTCTGGGAACCAGCTGAAACCTCTGGCTTCCCCTGTGCCTCCCCGCACATGTGTGGATGTCTCACACCATGGGGACACATTCTCCACCAGAATGAGTGCTTTCCCTTTCCTTTGCTTCCTCCCTTGTCCCTCAATTAATGAACAGTCTGATTTCTTTCTACATTTTTCTAGGCTTCCCAAATGATTGTGTCCTATGATGAACACGATGTCAACAACACGTTCAAATTTGGGGTTATTTATCAAAAAGCCAGGCAGGTAAGCATCACGAATCCATACTGGTCACTATACCCTGTGGTTTCTCTCTGGGGACTCCCTCTTTGCCTCCCCTCAAGCACAGACGCTCTGCGCTAGTTTCTTCCACATGCTGAGTACAACAGTCACGTTACAGGATGAATTAGGCTGGAGGTGACAGGATCTTCAAGGTGGGCTCCTCCTCACAAGAAGGCCTGCACATCCTCTAAACAGCAGTGTCATTTTTCATAAAGGAACTTCTAATTTCTTCTTGGCTACCTCAGCTTATATTGAACTATGGGCTGTTGTCCTAAGAATAATCGGACTGGGTAGAGGGAATGGATTAGCACAAGCTGCTTTCTCCTTGCCTGCCCTTCTCCCAGCTGGGAATTAGCTCTTTCTCCCTGGACTTCTCTTAGATTGCTGCAATGTCATGCCGGTGGCTTGAAATCAGCCATGGCGGAAGTATTTACACCATGGAAATTCACAAACTAGGGCTTCTGCTTTTCCTCTTTGGAAACCTGGTTGTTAAAAAAAATTTCCCGGTACACTACTGCTCCCCCTCCTCTGTCTGTCGTAGCACTTCTATGCTGCTTTGAGGTTAGGGGTCAGGATAATGTTTCTCGAAGTGTGTTCCATGAGACGCTGGCCTGATGGGTACTCTGTGAACAAATTCCTTGGGTGGGGGCGATTGTGTGGGAACATTTTAAAGGCTCTAAGAATCCCAGGGTAAAGAGCTCACAGAGCTTTTTTGAACATAGTGTTTCCCATACTTATTTGACCACAAACTTCCCATCTTGCCTATCATGGACATGCATTAACACCCTGAGAAGTGGGCTGCTGAACACATCCATGCTTCCTCACCTAGAAGGTTCTACACCAGGTTCATCCTGGTATCATCCAAGAGCCTAGTGTGGTGGTTTTATGGAAATAACACTCAATAACTTTTTTCTGTGTGAATCAATGGATAAAAGTTTTGGTGCTCTTATGGTAGGTCAGTTGATAGTATCTTTCAACATTATCTGTTAGCCCCCCGCCCCGTGATGGTGTGTTTCTTGGCTAGCTGATAGCGGACTTCCTTGTCCGAAGATACTAGACCACAAGAGAAATGTGTTTGCTTAAAAACAGTCTAATTAAGTGAAGAGTTTAGGAGCTGAGAGGCCAACATGGATGAATCTTATAATTGAAGGGAGATTATTCAGGTAGCTTCTCTAATTATTTTTATATATTGCATATTTATTTTGTACAGGTCTACTAATATAACCCCCCTAATTAAAGTTTTTGCTTGTGAAATTTACCATAGCAGATCTCATAAGATGATTACAACCCAGTGTTCCAGCAAAATTATAATTACCAAACATTAACCATCCACCTCTGGGAGGAGTCTGGGTATTGTCTATTTACTGGATGCTGCTGAGCCCCGGTGGAGGTACACAGGGAGAAAAAAGTCTTTTTTAAAAAACTTTTTAAAAAGTTACTGTTTTGCAGACCTACACCCATGGGGCAGGTTATATGAACATTTGTTGCATGAAAGCTCTATGCTGTTCTTAGGATACAAGTAAGTCCCCTCTAATTCTCCTGTTTATCAGACACAGTGTTGACTAAGACTCCCTTCCTGAGCGCATGGTCAGACTCATGGCCAGTGTAAAAATATACTGCTAGCACCAGGCTGGGTGTCCATCCTAGCGAGAGCTGCACGCCCTGCTGAATAAGCTGGATTGCTTTCACTGGAGAAGATGTGTGTTACCTGGAAGCAGCTGTTCTCGCACACTCTGGCCTCACGACCTGGGGTAAATAGCCTGCTGGGTCAGAGTTGTGTGTGATGCCTTTGAGGCATGCTCTCTATACAGCAGGAACCAGCACACTTTCTGTGAAAGGCCAGATAAATAATATTTCAGATTTCAAGAGCCGTACTGTCTCTGTGGAGCTAACTACCCAACCCTACCTTTGTAGTGCAAAAGCAGCCATAGACAGAACCAAATGGATTGTCCTGCCTGTGTTCCAATAAAGCTTTATTTATAAAGTAGCACACTGGTTGTGGCCTCTGGGCCACAGTTTGCTGACCTCTGCTAGAGGGCCATGTTTCCCAAACTTCAGACATTCACAAATGACATCCAAGATCATATTTTCTCCTGTTTGCCTCTCTTACACTTTTTATCACACCTGTACTATTAACTACCTCACATTTTCTTTAAAAAAACTTTTTTTCCACCTTACATGCATGGTTTAAAGGAAATTTTGTATCACCACTCTAATTAGAAAATCAATATCCCTTGCATGAAATGAAGGTCATTCTAAAAAGGAAATACCATGAAAAAGAGTGAAGTTATTGAAATCTAGCTAGATTCTGCTGCCTGTTGAAGACATAGAACCTGGGATCTGCTCTTTTTTGTGATGAAGCAGGTATTAAGGAGATATTAAAGAGTCACTTATTAGATACTTCCTCCTTGAGGGGATTGCTTATGCTGGAGTTTCCCGGGTCATCTGCAGCTGTGAACTGCCATCTGTGGATGCCTGCAGAGTCATCGCTTTTTGCCGATCCTGCCTCGGTGGGCAGAGCCTGCTGATCAGGCAGGGCTGTGCACTGCTTGGAGCCTGTCACAAGGGCAGAGCTTTGCTTTCTACTTTTTTAAAATTATTAAACTTTTAACTTCTACATGATTGTAGATTGGCATGCAGTTTTAAGAAATAATACAGAAAGCTCTTGTGTGCCCTTTACCCAGTTTTCCCCAAAGGTAATGTCTTATAAAACTGCAGTGTGAAATTACAGCCAGGATATTGACACTGATACAATCCTCAGATCTTATTCAGACTTCTCCAGGTTTTCATGTGACCATAGGGATGTGTGTGTGTGTGTGTGTGTATTTCATTGTATATAATTTTATTACAGTGTAGGCTTCACAGTCAAAATACAGAAGAAGTTCACTGACACAAGGATCCCTTATGTGGCCCTTTCATAGGCACACCCACCTCCTTCTTGCCTCCATCATCCCTTCCTACCTCCAGTCCCTGAGCCCTGGCAACCACTAATGTATTCTTCACTTTCTAACACTTTGTTATTTGAAAATTATTACATAGATGGGATCATACACTATATAACCTTTGGATATTGGCTCTTTTTCCCACTCAGGGAGATTCCTGTGTATCTGTGTGTGTGTGTGTGGGGGGGGAGTCCTTGCTTTTTCATGGCTGCGTAGTATTCTGTGGTGTGTTTATACTGTGGTCTGCTTAACTGGTCACCCTTGGAGGAATATCTGGGTGGCTTCCAATTTGGGGTAATTATGAATAAAGCTGCTGTGAACATTGGTATATAGGTTTTCGGGTGAACATAAGTTTTCATTTCTCTGGGGTAAATGTCGAGGAACATATGCTGGGTTTATGGTAATTACATGTTCAGTTTTGTAAGAAGCTGCTGAACTGTTTTCTAGAGTGGTTGTTCCATTTTGCATTCCTACCAGCAGTGTATGCGTAATCCATTTCCTCTATATCCTCACCAGCATTTGGTGTTGTTACTATTTTTTAATTTTAGCCATTCTGATAGATGTGTAGTGATGTCTCATAATGGTTTTAATTTGTATTTCCCTAATGATGGCTAATGGTGATGGCTATCTTTTCATGTGCTTATTTGCCCTCTGTATATATTTCTTCAGGTGAAATGACTATTCATGTCTTTTAACCATTACATTTCTGTTTTTTTAAAAGATGTTATTTTTAAGTAATTTCTACACCCAACATTGGGGTTGAACTCACAACCCCAACATCAAGAGTCATATGCTGTCCCAACCCAGCCAGCCAGGTGTCTCTTGTATAACCATTTTCTAATTGGATCTTTTTTCTTAACTGTTTGAAACTTTTCATAACAGCTTTATTGAAGTGTAACTCACATTTAATATGATTCAAATGTGATTTAGTGGCTTGGAGTATATTCACAGAGTTATAAAACCATCACCACTATCTAACTCCAGATAATTTTCATCAACCCCCAAAGAAACCCCATACCCATTAGCGGTCAATCCATATCCATTCTTGCCAGCTCATCACAAATCTACTTTCTGTCTCTATGGATTTGGCTGTTCTGGACACATTGTGTAAATGGAATCATAATATGTGGTCTTTTTTGTCTAGTTTCTTTTGCTTAAGGGTCATATATGTTGTAGCATGAGTCAGTCCTGCATTCCTTTGATGGCAGAATTATGTATTGTATGGACATACCATATTTCGTTTATCTGTTTGTCAGTTGATGGACATTCTGGTTGTTTCCACTTTTGGACTGTTATGAATAATGCTGCTTTTAACATTCATGTGCAAGTTTCTGTGTGGACTTATGTTTTCCTTTTTCTTGGATATATTCTTAGGAGTAGAATTGCTGGGCCATATGGTAACTCTATGCTTAGCCTTTTGAAGAACTGCCAGACTGTTTTCCAAAGAGACAGCACCGTTTTACATTCCCACCAGCAGTGTATGAGGCTTCTGACTTTTCCGTATCCTCACCATCAGTTCTTTTTTTTTTTTTTTAAGAAAGAGATGGAGAGAGAGAGAGCAAGCAGGGGGCGGGTAGAGGGAGAGGAGAAAACTCTTCAAGCAGACTCCCTGCTGAGCTTAGAGCCTGACATGTGGCTTGATCCCAGGCCTCTGAGTTCCTGACCCCAGCTGAAATCAGGGGTCTGCCACTCAGCTGACTGAACTTCTCAGGTACCCCCACTGTCAGTTTTTGTCTTTCTTCTTGATTATAGCCACCCAGGGAGAGAGATTATGATTTTGATTACTACTGAGTTTTGAGAGTTCTGTATATATTCTAACTACTAGTCCTGTGTCAAAAGTCCAACTATTAATTTTTCATTAATGGAATGGTTTTTGGTATCAAGTCTAAGAACTCTTTGCTTCAGCTCTGCCTTTTGCGCTGGCCAGCAGACTGTGTTGTGCTAGCAAGTCCTCCCTAACCAGCCCCGAAGTTCCGGCTCTCCTGAGTGAATTCTATTTGTTCTTCCTCCAGTCAAGCAGAGCCAGTGGTTGGCAAATGTGTTGGGGCTGGGGAGAAAGGAAGAAAAGGACCAGGTAGCTGGGCAGCCATATTCCTTCCCTTGGCATCAAGAAGGCTTTTCTTTCTGACTCTTACCCCGATTCTGTTTCTCTTTCAGACCCTGGAGGAAGAGCTGTTTGGAAACAATGAGGAGAGCCCAGCTTTCAAGGAGTTCTTGGACCTTTTGGGGGACACGATCACACTGCAGGATTTCAAAGGGTGAGTTTCTGTCAAGGGCTCTGGCCCTAGAGCTGAAAGCCTGGAGTAAGGGAGAGGGGCAACAGTTGAGTCTTGGGGGTATGTGAGAGGTGAAAATACACACAGGAAACATGGTATTGTTTTTTAGCAAGTGACCAATATTCCCCTGCATCCCTAAGAAAACGGGTGACGTGGGGGATAACCCAGAATGGCACATTCTCTGAATGGCACTGATACTGGTCTTCCAATGTGTGATGAAACTGCTCCAACCAAGAGTGAAATGAATCCACCTTCTCTGTAACTCACTGGCCAGGCCTTCAGGAAAGAGGGCCCTGTTGGGGGAAGGGGCCCATTTCAGAGAATACACAAAAACAATGGATAATTAAGAATTGGTGGATACAGTAATCTCCCTGGCAGAAATTTGTGCAGTAGCCTCTGGTTCTCTTAAGTGGAAAGAAAGAATATTGGGACTATGCTTGGAAAACTCTGGCCCTTGGTTTCCCTTGACAAAGGCAATATTTGACCGGAACTGGCCAGCCTGTTCTGTGCTTTGAGGCTGACATGCCGCTGAGCCCCAGGGATCCCCTGCTTCATCAGCCAGATTGACAGGATCTATCAGGTGTGAAAGTGCCTGGCTCTGGGCCTGGTGTGTAGTGGTGTTCAGTTATTACTTTCTTCCTCCACTCCCTTCTCTTCTCCACTTCTTCTTTCCCCCTCCAAGGTCATCACTGCCACCTGGCATCAGACACACATTGGTAAAAGTCCCACCTCCACCACTTATTGGCTCTGTGTCTTTGAACAAGTGCCTTAACCCCTGAAAGCCTCAGTTTCCTCATCTGTAGCTGGGAGGTAAAGATAGTGCTGATGCTGCCAGGTTGTTGAGGGATTCAAGTAGATCCTGTATGTGATGTAGCAGGGCTGGGGCCCCATGCGGAGTCAGCGTGGGGAGTCCTTACATTCTTGCTCTTCCTGTGCCCCCTTCCATCGACTCTAAGGAGCCATCATTGTAAGATGCATTCTGGTTTCAGAGATGTTCAAGTATGAAAAAAGGTGTGCCTTAGAATAGATGAAGTAAAAGCTGTTAAAACCAGGATGAACCCCAGAGATCATGGATTTCTAGCCCTTATCGTGTAGAGGAAGAAACTGAGGCAGATGAGGACAGGTAAAGTGATGTGCCCGAGGTCACGTGCTGGCTTATCGGCTGGACCCAGAGTACCCGACCCCCAGCCTGCTGAGCTTCCTGCCATGCTGAGCGGAGCACATTTTCTGGTTTGTCTTACAACGTTTTTGGGGACTGACATCCAGGTTGTGCTTTATTTCATTTTCTAAAGGAACCTGCCTCCCCTCCTCTTGCTGAAGACTGTGACCCATGGCCGGGAGCCCATGTCTAGAAAGGAAGAAGGGGTGGCTCCCGGAAGCCCACCCAGGGTCTTAGTACTTTTCTTTCCTGCCTTTGAGGAGATACCGGAGAGGGGCTCCTTGGATGCCGCTGGGGTGGGTGCTCCTGTGGCTGGGTCTCCGCATGACGGAGTGGCTAGGCAGAAATCCAGAGTCTGTCACCTCTTCAAGCTGCCCTCTGGATGCTCCCACAGGAGAGCTGGTTGCCCTGGTTTTGGGCTGAGGACTTGGACATGGCCTTGCGGAGAGGAAAGGCTTATGCCCAGCTGTGGGGGCAACTGGCACCCGGGATGGCATTTGGAATTGAGGATGGGTGACCTCCCTTCTTGTTGGCTGGATGGATGTTCTGCCTCTGTCTGTTTTTTTTTTTTTTTTAAAGATTTTATTTATTCATTTGAGAGAGAGACAGTGAGAGAGAGCATGAGCGAGGAGAAGGTCAGAGGGAGAAGCAGACTCCCCATGGAGCTGGGAGCCCGATGCGGGACTCGATCCCGGGACTCCGGGATCATAACCTGAGCCGAAGGCAGTCGTCCAACCAACTGAGCCACCCAGGCGTCCCTGCCTCTATCTCTTAAACAAGAGGCTTATGAGTAGACCTCTGGGGCTTGTGTACTCAGGAGCCCGGACCCCCCTGCGCCAGGCCCATCATTCTGTCTGTGTCCACACTCTTGCGTGTCTTCTCTTTCCTTCTCCGGCCCCCGTATCCTCAGGGAAGGCACCATGTAGCCTACTTTTCCTCACACTTACTCCCTTCCTGCTCTTACCCTGTTTTGCCAACAGTTTCCGCGGAGGCCTGGATGTGACCCACGGACAGACGGGGGTGGAATCTGTGTACACGATATTCCGGGACAGAGAGATCATGTTTCATGTCTCCACAAAGCTGCCGTTTACCGAGGGAGACGCCCAGCAGGTAACCTGGATTGGGAGGGCGTTGGGAGCATGGGGCATGTGAGGTGAAAGCCTGCTGTTGGTGTTGGGTACTTGAGAGGCTGGGCCCCTTTCCCACTTTCATAATCCAGAGGCCAGTCTGTTCATGGTATTGTCTCACCCTTGTGGCCTGTCACGGCACCTGGTGTGGGAGGCAGGACAGGGCTCCTGCTTGTCTCACTCTGACAGGTGGGGAACTTGCAGCTCAGCGTGGTTGGGGGCAGAGCTGGCAGCAGAGTCCAAGTGCCCTGCTTGTGTAGGGCGGTGGTGAGGAGGACATGATGGCATTTGCAAGTAGCAGCTTGACGTCAGTTCTGTCACTCGGGGGTATGTGACTCCGGGAAAGCTGGTTAACCTTGTGGTCTCATGTTCCTCAGCTGCAAAACAGGTAAGACCACCTAAGTCACAGGATTGTTGGGGGCATCACAGAAGGTTCTGAAGGTATGGTTCAGTAGTGCCTGGCTTGTGGCAGGCTTCCTTCCTGACCATGGCCCTCCTTCCTGCCCCAGTGATGGGTGGCAGGACCCCCCCAACAGTGGTCATTGCCCCCCGCCTCTCAACCTTTCTAGTCTCATCTCTTGCTGCACCTGCTCATGGGCAGGAGTTCAGCCTTCACCTCAACCAGGGAACCTGGATGAGACCTCTGCATCCAGCATTGTCCTTCCCTCCCTCTCATTTGCTGCTTTGGAGAGCAGCGTGTCCCCAAGGTGGCCCAGCTCTTTTCTCGGGGAGCCCTGAAATCAGCAGCTGAGGCCTGGCTGCTGCACCATCTGCCCCCTCCCACTCTTTGTGCCTTTTCAGTCTCTAGGAAACTCAGAAAGGAAGGTAGGCTCTTCCCCAGTCTCTGACCCATTCCTCTCTGAGCAGGGAACTGAGGAGGGAGCACAGATGTAATACTGTAAACATAGTGCCTGGCTTCGTAGGGAAAAAGGAAATTGGCAAATGAGACTGTGATTTGGCTCTAAAATAACCACGGAATGTTCCAGAAACAAATGGGAGCAGGATTCCTTTTGAATCCAAAGTAGGTTTTTCTCTCCACGTTTCACCTTTGTCTCTGTTCCCTCATGGCCTTCTCGCCCCCTGCCCCAGCCTGGGGCTCTCTTTCAGTCTCCCCTATATTCAGTGGGAAGTACACAGAGCTTGGCTTTCTGCAAGGGCTGAATAATATTAATTTTCTGCTCCCAAGAAATGGGAGGAGGTGGGTGGGATAAGTGAGGTAATTCGTGTAAAAGTGTCCAACCTGGGGCTCAGTCTACAGCAGTGCTCCATAAATATGAAAGTCAACATAAAACGTAGAGCCTGCATGCCTGAGGCGCTTAATCGAGGAACAAATGCATAGGTAGGCACCTAGCCAGGACTTGGTGGCCCCAGTATTTGAAGTCACACATGTGAACAGCACGGCATGGTTCCTGACGCACAGTAGCTGCTCGGTGATTGAGTGCGCCTGTGCAAGGACCTGGCCCAGTTTGAATCAGGCATGGATTTCTCTCCCATGACCCCTGCCAAGCCAGGTTGCCCTCTTTCTCTAAGCGTGGTCCTCCCTCCCTCTGGTATAGAATGCTCTGCTCGCTAATCCCTGTGCATCCACATTTCCTTTAAGCACTGCCCACCCACCCCATCTCCTCTTCCAGGAAGCCTTCTCAGGTTAGCGCCAGGCCTCTGATTTTGCCTTCCTGTCTGCCCGCAGAGCGCCAGATGTTTTGTGTGTGGCAACTGACGTAGCACGTGCTGGCTGGTGCCTTTGTTACTGTTTTCAGGTGGCTTCATCTGTGTTTCTGTCCCTTCTAGACCCATTACAGGCTCTGCCAGGGCAAAACCCATTCCTCATCTTTTAACCATTCTCCCCGAGTCCTGTGTCAGGACCCTGGCTCCTCTAGAGCTCAGTAACATGCTTGCTAGCTGATACCTATCTAATCTTCCCCATTTTTTTCTTTTTGGTGGCTTCTGAAGATTGGGGGGAAAAACTTCCCTGGAGAGCTAGGTCTCAGAGTTACAGGGTTTCTGAATAAGGTAGAATAATGAGGACTTTCCTGTCTAGATCTTGTTTGTTTTCAGGTTGTTCCTAGCTGGCTTATAACAACGGACCACTTTTTGTTTAGCTCCAGAGAAAGAGACACATTGGGAATGACATTGTGGCCATCATCTTCCAAGAAGAAAACACACCGTTTGTCCCAGATATGATTGCCTCCAACTTCTTACATGCCTACATTGTCGTGCAGGCTGAGAACCCAGGCACGGAGACCCCGTCCTACAAGGTGAGAATAATGCTCGTTGGAGGAACTGGGGGACTCAGGCACTTCACCATACCTTCTGGATTTAGTAATGTCGAGGACCACTAGTTCTCCATGGCTCCTCAGGCCATTCTCCAAAATGATACTCCTAGCATTGGTGTGATTAGTTTTCTAGAAATCCCAGGTTTCTGGGATTTGGGAGCTGGACTCTTGGTGGAAGTCACCTTCTGAGGTCATATCATCCATCTGGCTGCTTCTGGGTTCAATAGCATCTCACTCAAGGGTTGAGAAGCCCCTGGTGCCTCTGTTTGGAATCTGGTGATGCTATTGGCTGGACTACGGCAGAGCCAGAGGAGAGAAAAAAAGAGAAGGTTGGGGATGGAGGGACCATCAGGAATGGGAGAGGAAGAAGGGTGGTAACAAAGAGAAAGAATGTAAAAGAAGAAATGTTTATGGTGAGAATGGTGGGGAGTAGGGGGCCTGGTAGACCCTGGCCATGGGGTGGGTCCTTTTGGTTTAGCTGTTCTGGAAGAAATGATTGATCTTAATTTGAAGACTCCAGGGAGGTGGGGTTGCAAGTGACTGACTGAGCCTCCAGATCAACAAGTGGTCTTCCAGAATGGCTTAGTATCCTCCCTAATGCAGGTAAGCCCAGCAGTCCTCACCCTGCCTGTTCCTGGTGACTGTACCACCAGCCCTGTCCTTCTCTTCTCCATGAGAAGCAGTTCTGACCTCTTGGGCAACAGTTGCTCTCCATCTCAGTGGTGTTGGGGGTGTGGGATCCAAGGGAGATAGATTGAGGCAGGGTCTTTGAAGTGGGTGTCAGTCTTTGAACCCATTGTGGTTATATGCAAAATGTTTATGCAAAGAGTGTTGAGTTTAGGTGCTGCTTTATGTTTTAGGGGGAGAGAGACCAAAGCTCAAATACTCAGAGGACTCCCTGTTCCCCAAAGTGCTAGGAACCACTGTTCTAACAGGGAAATGAGCGCATCGTTGCCAAAGGGAAATTGGGAAACCTGAAAGTGTAATAACTGTGTCATCTCTTGAGCTCACGAGTCCCTAGTGCTTCATGGCCACCTTCACGAAGTATCCACTTTGCTTGGTTTTAGCCCAGGTCATGATCTCAGGGTCATGGGATCAAGCCCTGAGTTGGGCTCTGCACTCAGTGGGAGTCTGCTGGAGATCCTTTCCTTCTACCCCGTCTCTTTCTCTCTCTCAAAGATGTTGGAAAAGAAAAATGATGTCGTGTAATTGTTACATCAGTAGAAACCCACATATTTTAAGTGCATAATACACATCAACTTTAAAACTCAATATGAGATTACAAATAGAACCCCACACTCTCTCCTATGAGGGAAGCTAATTCTTTCACATCCCCCTGTTCACGTTCCTGCTCCTCTGTCACTGAGCAGTTTCAGCCGAAAAGTCAGAAAAGCTGTGGTTTGGGCATTTCCTTGAAGGATCAACTTCCTAGACCAAAATGGGGATTCATGTCAGATGGCTCCCCAGTTTGTTGATGGGAGCAAGTGTATTCAGTTGGTGCCTCCTGTGGGCCTGGCTAGGGATGGGGCATGTGGAAGTGATGTATAGAACTGGCCTCCCGGGAGGGAGAGGGGACCGTTGAGGTGGAGTTCAGCCACTGGGCCACTCAGACAGACAAGTGGCTCTTTCCACAGCCAGTAGAGGCAGAGGGCCACTGAGGAGGGTCTTACAGATCAAGCTGTGTGGTGGGAAGGCTCCCAGCCCCTAGCAGGCAGTCATGGGTTCATGTGTGGCTTGTCTGCTGGGCCCCTGCTGGCAGAATGAGGCCTCTTGTGGATGCTTAGTTTTTGTTTTTAGCTCCCACTAGGAAATGGAACTCAGCTAACTGGCTTCTCCACTTTCCCAAGAGCTTAGTGGAGTGGGAAAATATAGTGATCCAAAAAAAGCAGCACCTCACCTCCAGCTTTGAAGCTGGAAGTCTTTACCACATCCTCCCAACCCCAGCCTGTGGTTCAGGGAAAAGCATTGTCCTCAGAGATGGTGGCGATCACTGAGAGGTAGGACCCACAGGAAGAGCCTGACTGTCCCAAGCTGCAGGACCGTGTAGTCCACCTGCAGGGGAAATATCTGGGCCGGAAAGGCAAGACCTGTGAATGGGGGGCCAGGGGTGCAGAGCGCAGTGGGGGAGACCAGCCTTCCTAGGTACTCCCCAAATTCTGTCCAGTCACACTGCCAGCAGCACCCCAGGGGATGAGAAGACTGGGGAGGACCCCGTGAGATTCCTCAAGGGGTCCAGGGTAAAATGGGACGTTTGCTGACCTCTGCAGATTTAGGGGCTATGGCAGAAGAGGCTGAGATAGCCCCAGGGAGCTGTCTACAGGGGAGGAAAGAAGAGGAAAGGGAGGGAAGGACAGGGGTAAGAATGTTCAGGAAGGGCCCCCTACACTGAGAGCCTCAGGAACTGGGGTTCTGGTCCTGGCCCTGCTTCTGACTGCTCTGTGACCTTGGGCAAGTTCCTTCCCTCTCTGGACCTCAGCTTCCATTTGTGTGAAATGAGGAAGTTGGACTAGACAGTCTTTGAGTTCCCTCTAGCCCTGACATACTGCAGGAAGGGAAGTGGGGCCAGGGCAGGGGTGCTGAGGAAGAAGGAGGGGTGAGAGAGAGAGAGGGAGGTTAAGAAGTGTTTTAGGGGAACTCTGTAGTATTTGAGGTGTCCTTTATTAGGTGCAGGTCAGTAGGGAAAGTAAAAAAAAAAAAAAAAAAACACCAAAAGCACCAGGTAGCAGGTTATCCCTCCCCAGGTATTTGCTCCGTACCAGGCACTGTGCTGGATTCTTAGAATCACAGTCTTCTGGAATCTTCCCAAGCCCCTGGTCAGGCAGGGTCTCTCATTAGCCCTATTCCTAGGAATAGGCCAATTCGGGGGAATAGGAGTAGCCTATTCCTAGCCCAATTTCCTAGGAAGGAAATTGAGGCTGAGAGCTTAAGTTGCTTAAGGCCCAAGGCCACAGAGCCCAGAAGTGGTGGAGTCAGAGTCGATGTCCAGGCTTACCTGTTCTGCATCCCTGAGCCGTCGGAGCAGGTGGGGACTTGGCTCCCAGACTCCGGTGTACATAAAAGGTTACATTGCATGATTTTTCAGACATGAATTTTGTCCCTATTCTGCCCTGTTGGAAGCTGAGCCATCACTCAGACTCCCTCTCTTCCTGTCTGAGTTCGCACTGGCCCTGATTCTGAAATCCTACAGAGGTCTCTGGAACCCTATGCAAAGCACACCACTGGGGAGGGGGCCTGTCTGGGTATGCCCTTCCCCTCCCCGCTGATCTGGTGCTTGAGCACCCCGGCACAGATCGTGAAGCCTGCCAGGCCGCACTGCTGTGGCATCTCAGGTTTGCAGTCCTGGGAGGTGCCCCACCTCCCTGGTGTATCCTTGTCCTCATGGCCCAAGCCGCCTCCTGCTTTCCATCCTCTCTCAGCCCTGCTCTGCCCCCTGCTGGGAGACGCCTATGGACTTTAGAAAACGGAAGGTGGGGTTGTGTTCTGGCAGCTTCTGGTTCCACCCAGCAACGCACCTGTCCTCAGGAGAAGGGAACAGCAGGACGTATGGGTTGCTTAGTCATTAAGTTAAGCGTCTGCCTTTGGTTCAGGTCATAATCCCAGTACCCTGGGATCGAGCCCTTCAGTAGGCTCCCTACTAGCAGGAAGCCTGCTTCTTCCTCTCCCATTCCCCCTGGCTTGTGTTCCCTTTCTCACTGACTCTGTCAAATAAATACATAAAATCTTAAACAAAACAAAACAAAACAAAACAAAACAAAAAAACAGCAAAGACCCAGGCACTGTGCTGGAAAGGGGTCAGGAGAGGGAACCCTGTGGGGATAGACGACGATGCACGTCTATCACCAGGAAGGGTCCTGTCCCCTGCTTTTCTGTGGTGGGCTTATCTGGCTGGGAGATTGGGCCAATGGATGACTAAAGCTCCTTAGCCAGCCACGACAGACCACTCTAGCACAAGCTGGAGTGGGGGCACTGGGGTGGTAAGAAGGCAGAGGCCTGACCTCTGACCTCTTCCCAGGTACCTTCCTACCACCCCCCTCCAGATTCCTGTGCACAGTGGGTGGTGCTGGGGGACTGTGTTTGGCAGTAGGAAACAGCCTGAAATCCTGTCAGCTGAGCACACACCATTTCTTAATTCCAGGCATGCAGACAGCCTTAGCTTGGGGAGGGAAAGCTGTACTGACCAGCTCTCTCCCACTGTTTCCTTCCAGAGCCTGGCAGGGCCTTCCCTTGGCTGGGCTCCGAGCTGCCTGCTCGCCTGGTCTAGCAGAATCCCTGCATCTGCCCTACTTCATAGGCCAGGGAGGCTGGCAGTGTGCCAGAGCCAGGCTCACGTCAGCGGCTGTCTGGGAAAGGGAGCGGGCAGAGTCTCCAGAGAGGCTTGTGGCCCTGTGGGCTGAGAACAGGTAAAACCAGGGCATCTCCACACAGGGAGAGCTGCTGGCATGTAGGGTCTGTCCTGAGCCTGGGAGCCCCCCCCATAGAGTACCTGGGTGCTCTCACTCCATGATTTCCCACCTCCCTGGGCTTGCCAGAAGGGTACAGCACGCCTAGAGCCTGGGGCGCCCTGTGCAGAGTGCCTTGATGTCCCCCCGACCCATAGCTGCCAGCCTGGGCCCTGGCGCTCCATTAGTTCAAGCCTCGCCTGGACTGTCTGACCCCGCATGTGGGGTCAGGGCGCCAGAGCACTAGTTTACCCACTGCACCGAGGCTCCGAGGAGCACATAATTGTTGCACATTACTGGCTCCGTCCCAGAGCTTGTGATTCAGGAGGTTTGGGGTGGAGCCCATGCAGTCGGTATTTATTTTTCAACCACTTTCAGTGATTCTGCTGTAGGGCCAGGTTCAGGAGTCAGTATTGTGGGAAACAAACCCCATGGCAGGGTCGGGAAATCTGGATGGCCCCAGTCTCTGGGCCTCTGTTTCCTCATCAGTGAAACAGGGTCAACAGTTCTCACTTCGCCGTCTCCGTGGGATTAATATCCAGTCAGATGAGGTAACCAGAAAAGGTCTCCTGGGCATTTGTACTGCAGTAGAAGCCGGGGCCCAGGCAACTGCTCAGTCCTGGGCAGTCATCTTGCCAGACTCCCTGCCGGCCTCCAGGAAGGCAGACGAGAGCGTGTGGATGGCTTTGTGCAGCTTGGGTCTGCTTGTAGCGGCAGCTGCTTGGCCCTGCTGGTGAGTGCTCACGGGAGCTTGTATTTGAATTTGGGGTAGGGAGGACATGTGCTGTGAGCCGTGGACGTCCCTAGGGCCAGGGCTCGGGAAGCGTTATCATCCTCAGGCTGGATCTCCTCCCTCCTCGCCCACACCAAGACTCTGTTTCAGGTCTCAGTCACAGCCCGGGAAGATGTGCCTGCCTTTGGCCCCCCTCTGCCTAGCCCTCCTGTTTTCCAGAAGGTAAGAACTTCCCCTCTCCGTTCTTCTCTTCTCCAAGGCTCCAGGTTTCAGGATCTGAGTGGCAGTGGCTGGAGTGGGGGCTAAATCTGGGCTAGAGGCCCCTTTGGCAGGCTTGGGGGAATCTCCTCCCTTGGGGGGTCTCTCTCGCCTCTCCTTGTGCTGCCAGTCTGGCCTAGCACAACACCCCTTGTCAGGGTATTTGACTCCAGGGTTGCCTTTATGGGAGAAGAAGGGTTTTCACATGTATGCCACAGTCCAAGCAGCCTCAGCAAGACTGGCCTCCAGTCATGGAAACAGTGTGTGGGGGATTGATTTCTTGGGACCCGGACACCTGGTTTCCACCATTTGGCATCTTAGCAGGTGGTCCTGGTCTGGGCTAAAAGATGACCACATGTCAGAAGGGGATCCTTTAGGGGGTCTTCCTAGAACCCCTGTTCTGCATACCTGTTCCTGTGGCTGAAAGCTCTTTCAGCCACACTTGGGGCCAGTGGAGTTGCAGAGCTTCTTGTCTGTTCCAGGGCCTGGAGTTCAGGGAGTTTCTGCTCACCAAGCTCACCAACGCAGAGAACGCTTGCTGCAAGTCAGACAAGTTTGCGAAGCTGGAGGTGAGAGCGCTGTTTCTGGACGTCTTCCTCCTGCCTTCCTGGCTGCTTGTTAGCCAGCCTCTCCTGGGGGTCTGTTCTTGGGGGTGCTTGAGGCGAGGAGCACTGTCTTTGCCCACCCCTCTAAGCCTTCAGCCAACCTTAGGTCTCCACCTAAACCTTAGGTATAGCCAACCATTCACCAGTCATTTATTGAGCACCTGCTGTGTGCCAGGCTCTGTTCTCTTCCCTGTGATACAGGGGTAAGTGAGGCCTGGTTTCTGCCTTCCAGAGCACTTGGGCTGCTGGGAAGGGGCCATTACTTAAGAGACTGGTTATGGTACTTGTTGGCACCAGGCCATGATGGAGGCCAGCACAGGGGCTGTGACTGCTTCTGCCCCTGAAGAACTGGGATGTGTTCAGAGGGCTTCTTGGAGGAGGTGGCCCTTGAGCTGCTGGATCTGGATCTCTGAAGAGCCTTTTGCCAGGAGGAAAGCTTGGGGAGGGCTATTCCAGGCATGGGAAACAGCAATAGGCAAAGGCCAGGCAGATCAGAGCATGACTTTTAAGGGTGTGAGGGGGGCCTGAGAGGAGGACTCATGTTGGGGTGGAGACTCAGTGGAGGTGTTGTTTGGGTCAGGTCAGGAAGGGCTTTGAACTTGAGAAGTGATGAGGTGCTCATAAAGTACTTAGAGTAATGGTTTGCTTTGTGTGTTAGATTACTCTGGCGGCAATGAGAAGAGCAGCTCGCTAGGGAGGAGGGCAGGAAGGGTGGCAGGTTAAAGCTGTTATAGGATCCCAGGACAGGGGTGTCTGGGTGTCCTTAAGCGTCTGCCTTGGGCACAGGTCATGATCCCAGGGTCCTGGGATCGAGCCCAGCATCAGGCTCCTTCCTCTGCTCCCTGTTTCTCCCTCTCCCTCTGCCCCTTCGTGTGTTCCCTCTCTCACTGTGTCTCTCTCTCTGTCAAATAAATAAATAAAATCTTAAAAAAAAGGGAAAAAATAAAAGGAACCCAGGACGGATGAGGGCAGCTTGCTCACACGGGCTGCAGGAGAAAATGGTCTGGGGTCAGGATCCTGTGTCTAGGGTAGGGCGAAGTGGAATGGTTGGGTAGCTCTTGGGTCTTTTGCTGGGGCCCTTCACTGACCTGGGGGCCTTTGGGAGACTAGGTCTGTGAGATTCTGCTGATCTGGAGGTGCCCACAGGGGCTGCTGCTGGCATGTGTGAATGGTGCCCCCTGGAGGTTGAACGCATGGCCCTGGCCTAGCACCTGGATGGAGACCAGCAGTGAAGGCAGTTGGGTACACCAGGCTGTGGAGCTTGAGGCAGAGATCTGAGCTGGGAGTCGGCAGGGTAGAGCTGTGGGGTGGCCCATGGAGAGAGGGTGGGGAGAGATCAGAGGCCAGCCACAGAGCTTTCCTGGTAACTGCAGTGTTTGTGAGCATGGAGCCCTCGGTCCACACTGTCCCCCAGATGCTGGTGGCTAGGTGTCGGCAGCCCCCAGGAGAGGACACACCTCTCTCCTCCTCCATGCCCACCCTGTAATCTCCACCCTCATTCCTTTTAGGACCGGACGAGGGCCGCCCTGCTGGACAACCTCCACGATGAGCTTCACAGCCACACTCAGGCTATGCTGGGACTGGGCCCAGAAGAGGACAAGTTTGAGAATGGGGGCCATGGGGGATTCCTGGAGTCTTTCAAGGTATGGGCACAAGAGTGGCTGGCATATTGCACGGTGGGGGTGGGGGAATGCACAAGGGAAAGGGCCCAAGGTCCATGGGGTCCTGTCCCTAGAGCCCTCATGGCAGCATTGCAGTGTTGGCAGAGGGCGGGGCCTCAGGAAGCGTGAGCCGTCAGAGCAGCCAGCGGTGTCTCCAGCGTCCTCTCCATCCTTCCTTGATGTAGATCATGACCTCTGGGCCCAGGGAGTCTGAGAAGCAGGGACAGGGAGAGAGTTAGCAGTGGGAGAGTAGCCGGTACAAACCAGGCACATTACTGCCTTCAGTGTCATCTTCTGTGTCAGGATGAGGAGCCCAGGGCAGGAGGACCCGAGCAAGGACACAGTCTTCGGGGTCTTTAGCAGCCAGTGTGTGGTACTGCCATGAGTTCTTCTAGCTGGCAGGGTGTTGGAGGACCTGGCCAGGGCCAGTGCGATGGAGTTACAGACAAGTAACTCCCTTCGGACTTCGCAAAAGGAAGAACTTCCAGTCATAACATAACAAGCTGCTAAGAGAAGCAGTAAGCTTCCAGTTCCTGGAGGTATTCAAGTAGAGCTTGGCCAGCCCCTGAGCCAGCGTGAGCTACAGGGGGTGTATCGTCCCACGCTTACTGAGTGCTCTGTGGTCCACACAGCCCCAATAGCCAGCACCAACTCTGACTGTTCTCCTGTGCTCTCAGAGCGGCAGATCTCATCATTCCCACACGCACACGGTGGGAACCAGCTAAGGGAGGTGGCAGGACTGCTCAACACCTTACAGTTACTTAGAGGTAGAGGAACAGCTCCGGTTTTCTGGTTCTTAGGTTAGCATTCTGCTGGACTGCCCACTGCAGAGTGACTGGTAACGGGACACTGTGTGCCTGTGTTAGAATCCCAGCTCGGTGTGATCTGCATCTCTGAGCTATGGCTCTCTCCTCTACAACATGGGAGTGATAGATTGGACCTCTGGAGTGGCCACAGGAGATCCCCGAAATAAGACCTGCTGACTGGGAGAGTGCGCATTGCCTGGGACACTGGATGCTCAGTGAGAGTGTCAGCGGCTGGTGTTGGCTCCGGTGGATGCTGAACACGCACCGTCCCATGTGAGGCCTCACAGTGCCTCCTGTGCCCTGTGAGGAAGGCCATTCTGATGGCGATACTAATTCATTCCTGTTTTAGGAGTCATGCATGTCATTTTATACATGAGGAAATGCAGGCTTAAAGAGACAAAGTAATTTGAATCCGAGTCTGCTGGATTGCAGAACCCATCTTCTCCACTGTCTTGCCCCTGGTTCCCAGGTCCATTAAGATTCCACCCATGCCTGGGCAAGCCTGGGGTCTGTCCCTGGCAGCTCAGCTGGCCTTGCAGAGAGCAGGGCACAGCTCAGTTGGCCCCCCTTTGGGGCAGCTGCTGATATCCCTCCAGGGGCGGGGGTAGGAGGGTGGGAGCTGAGCTGCCTGTCCAGGCTGGTGGGACACTCCTGGGGCATCTGTTTCAGGCCTCATGGACAGCGGCAGCCAGGGCAAAATAGGAGAAAGTGGAGATCAAGAGGAAAGGGGTGTGAGGGAGGGGAAGGGCTGGGGAAGAAAGAAGGTGCCAGGTCAGCTAGCCCAGTGGTGGTGGGGTGGGGAGTGAGGCCCCGTAAATGGGAACACCCGTTTAGGCTCCACCCCTCCAGAAGATCACAATGCTCCCACGTCCCACTGGAATTTATATATGGCTTCAGCTGCCATCATGTGGCATAGTTTGCAGGTTTTAAAGTAGAGTGTGTTGTTTTCAGTTTTGCAAGTTTCTTTCTGTATTTGGAAGTTCACCGTGATTTTTTTCTCAAGTTTCAAAGGTTTTTATAAACTAGAAAAGCCTGCGGGCTCTGGACACTGCCCATGGTGCCCATGGAGAAAATGGCCCAGCAGCTACACGTGAGCTGGGGGTCTTGAAGGAGGGCGGCCTGAAGCCTTTTGTCTGGTCCCCTGCCTCTGGAGGAGAAGCTGTTGATCTGCCCTTGACTCCTGGGGCTCCAACTGAAGGGGTCTCTAGGAGGGGAGAGGCTTCAAGACTTTATCGTTACTCGTCTTTGATCCAATAGTCCAGGGCCTTTTCTTTTTCAGCCCTTACTCCTTCCACTTGCAGATGAAGATAGCTCGCTTGTGCCTTCTGCTTCCACGCCTGTCCCTGAGGTAGCTCTTACCGCGTGAAGGAGGGGCTGTCACCAGCAGTGACACAGAGTAAGCCTTCAGGCCTCTGATCATTAAGATGAGCTTGCCAGAGTTGGGAACATGGGCTCTTTTGCCCTGTCCCTTCCACCATGACCGTCTCATCTCCCAGGCTGTGGAGGCCGAAGCTAGGGGCCAGCCAGCACAGCAGCATGGAACCTGGGGATCCTGGGGTTTTCGGATTCCTGGGCTGTGCCTGTGGCCAGGTCTAAGGTCTGAACTAGTTCAGGAAACCACTCATTTTGGTATTTCTTCATTCCTCATGGAGTTCCTTACCCACACCTCCAAAGGATCCCTCTTGGAACAAGTGCACAGAATGATTCCAGAAGAAAAAGTTGTGTTTTCTGTCTCCTTTTGGTGAAAGGTCTCATCTCCTGTGGAAACAACTGGGAATTCCCAGGACTAAAAGCAGTCTCGGCCATCCGTTCCCCTGGCCTCTTGGGATGGTTCTTCCCTCTTCCAGGAAGCAGACTGATCGCTGCCCTAGATAGTGCTGCCCGGCACCTCCCACCATGCAGGCAGGCTAGTCCTCCCTTCTCACTTCGATTCTGCTGGCTGTCATTTAAGCTTTTCTTCCATGAGAATTGGAACAGTTGGTTTATGGATGTCCAGACCTGCTTCTCAAACTGAGTGCTTTGAGATAGTCTCAGGAATCTGCCAGTTCTACCAACACTTAAAATTTTTGCATTTTCACTTAGATGATAATCTAAAAATATACATATTTCCAATTATAGAGACCAAACTTTTGCACTGAAACTCACAATGAAAAGAATTTGTGTGGCATAAGAAGGTATCTTGCAAATGCAGTCGGTGGGACCACTGTTGGGGGGTAGGGGGAGTCTGTGGATGGATTCTTGGTCTTGCAGAAATATTTTCCTTTATAAAAGAGCTCTATGTTATTCACCTTTGAAAAGTATTGATCTCTAGACCGTTGTTCTCAAATGCCATTCTCTATCACTGCTAGCTGTTGATGCAGTTTTTATTGGTCTGTAATGAAAAGAAAAAGTAGCGCTCCTACATGATCTATATGCAAAGCACGTGTGAGCCACATTTTGAGAAACGGGGAGCTAGCCCAGTCCTCCATTAATGTCATCGTGCAGAAGGGGAAATGGAGGACCAGGGAGGAAGAGGCCCAGGGACAGAATGGGGACCATGGCAAACAGGACCACTGCAGGTGCATTTCTCCCAGAACTCTGGGGGGGTAGTGGCAGTTAAGGTGCCAGTGTGCTCCAACCCCCAGTTGGGTTTGGAGCTGGGGCAGCTGGGGCAGCCTGAGTGGCCCACGGGTCAGAGCTCTGGTCTGTGCAGATGTGAGGGAACATTGCCCTCTCCTGTCAACCTCTATTCTTTATTTGCCCTTCTAGGCGGAACAGAAGACCCCGTTCCAGTCCTCAAGGTCCCTCAGGGTGCCTCCCAATTAGGTGTGATCTCAGGAGGCAAGCAGTTGGCAACTTTCTCCCTAAGCTGCCCTCTCTCTTTTGCTTGCCTGATAAGCATCCTGTCACCACCCCCCGCTTAGTGCTCATGTCTGTGCTCCGTGTCCATTAAATTTGTGGAATTGAAACAACTCCCAAAACCCATCTGGAAGCATAAGGAAGCACAAACCCATAAGAAGCAAGGCCTGTGCTGGGCCCAGAAGAGACTTGTTCCCTGCATAATGCTAACTAGTAGCTCCTATCCCTGCCCGACATGCAGTGATAAAGAGAAAGTGACACCATGTCTATTTTCTTGCCCCCTGCCCAAAGGAGAGCCTGTTCAGAGGTAAGCTGTGGGCTGAGCTGAGGGTTGGAAAACCATCCAGACTGAGGAGGGACACCGGAACCAGAGGTGGTCAACTGGGAAGAGAGCAGACTCTTGGGGACAGTGGTGTCCTCAGACAGTTGAGGGACGGTTGGGTGAGATACGAAACAGACTGGCCCAAGACTCCACGCTCTACAACTGGTAAGACTTCAGCTCAGTGCACAGAAGACCTTTCCAAGGTCAGGCTCTCTACCATGGGAAAAGGCAGTTTTGAACGTAAAGAGCAGCCTGGTCTTGGGAAGACGCAAGCGGAGGGGAGTCTCTCCATTCTCTTCTTGGCCCTTTCCCTGACTTTTCTGCCCGGTTTGAGAAGGCTAGTGTTTCCAGCTCAACATCACATTGAAACGTGAAATACTTCAGACCATATCACTGGGTGATTTTGTCCAACTCAGGCTTCATGTCAAGGTTTTGAGTTAGCCGTTGTGTCCCTCAGCTCCATCCCTCAGAGTGGGTGGGGGGAGAGATGGCCCCCCAGCGGGCGGCTTGTACACCAGGCATCTGGCATGCATGATCTCCCAACGTCCTCACGCAGGACCATGACCACATTGTATAGACGAGGAGGCCATGTGCCAGAGAGGTTCGTACATGGTGTTGGGAAGACCAGGATGCAGCCCTCTTTCTGTTAGCTTCAAGCAGCAAGCAGATGGCCACCATGCCCATCCCAGGGATTCTCTGCCAGCCCATTGTTTCCTTAGATTCCTTGCTGACTCAGACAGCAGCACCAAGGTCATTTGAGGAGAAAACATCCTTCCTAACATCAGCCCTGGAGACTTTTTTTGGAGAAGAGGCTAGGAGCCCTTGATTTCTAATTCTCCAACTACCAGTTTAATTTGGTATTCAATCTCGACCCCTTTTTGGGATACCAGGGACCCTTTCATCTGGAGCCCAGGGGCCTGGGTTTAGGTCCTAGTTTCAATCATGCAGTGTGACCTTGGGTGATCATTCCTTGGCCTTTAAGGACCTTTTCTGTGAGTACCTGTCCTGTCTGCCTCTAAGAGGTGCAGGGATTCAGTAAGTCCGCATCTGTGAAGCTCTGTAGACCAGATCCTAGCACACAACAGCTGGTCTTTCTTGGAAAGAGACCGTGAGGAATGTGTCAGAACACACACGATATCGTTGATGGTGGCGGCACCCACAAGGGCCCCAGCAGAATGTCACGGGGCTGAGGTTTATGGAGAACTGACTCACTTAAGGAACCTTGCTGGTTTGTTTGTTTGTTTGTTTGTTTCGGGTTTTTTTTTTTGGAACCTTGCTGTTTATCCCAGTGTTTATCTTAGTGTGGTGCCACAACCGGTCCTGCTCTCAGTTTTTCAAAGGGTGTGCGACTTAATGTTGACTTAATGTTGTGCTGGAATGAATAGAATGTATGGGCTGCAAACTGTTGCTAGGCGATTCTCTTCTGTGGTTTAGAAAGGGAGAGCCATGATGTCCCTCAAGCGGTGTCTTTGACTCACCCAGGAGGGGCTGGAGGTCACCCATCAGGGGCAGGAGGCTGGGGGGCTCTGTGCCTCATTTGCAAAAGTAGTGAGTCTCCAGGGCGGCCGTGTTTGCAGATGGCCGTTCTTCCTGAATTGGCTCCCCACATCCATACTGTTATCCTTCTGAGGTAGTTTTCTGAAACTGCATTCCTGAGGATCTCAGCCGGCTCCCACAGTAAGGAAAATCCACGAGCCCACTTAACGAGGAGGCTTGGGGTGACTTATGGCTCTGTGGGGTCCTCGGCATCCAGATTCTTTCCCTTCCCCACTCTGCCATCTTGGCTTGTTGCCTTCATCCCATGGGCTTGATCCCCACACCCCAGGGTGGCTACTGCAGTTCTGGTGCAGAATGTCACCTCTCTTTGGCCATCCTCGAGCTCCCAGCCACCATCCCCTCAGGCCCCACTAGCAAGGGGAGAGATTTGGCAACCACCTTAGACTGATTGATTTAGCCCCTTGTTCCACTGAAGAAGAGGTGAAATTGGACAAGACATCAGTTCTGCCACTGAGGAATATGGTGGGGATGGCCATTTTATGTGAGGAACACATACCTCCATTTGTGTATCTTGGCATGTGTCTGCCCTCTGTTCTACCTCCTACTAGCTGGGGGCCCCTGGTCAGGTCCCTTGGCTTCTCCGAGCCTTAGCTGTGAGATGGGTTGGAGGAGATCCACACCATGGACTAGTGGTGAGATTACATTTGAGCTCTTCGCAGAGAGTCTGGCGATCATAAGTCCCCAGTAAACGTGGCTACTCTTCTTTTCCGCGTGCTGCCCATGTGTCTGTCCTTGTGCCGGGACCAGGGGAGTCTCAGGAGAGGAGTCAGAGGTCAGGCCTGACCTCTGTCTTAAGGAGCATCCAGTCAGGGGAACCAGATGTGTTCCTAAAATTAGGGCAGTTCTCTAAAGCCCAGGGCCTGTGGGAGGATTCGCTCTATGTTAACTAGCTGTCCTCACTGTGGTCACCACTCTTGGGTCTGGTACCAGAACAGCAGAGACCTGCAGAGTGGGCTGGAGGTGCAGTCATCACCTCCCAGGCCTGTCCCTGCTGTAGTCTCAAAGCATTCTTGACTATAGCTGTTCTTATCCATGCACGTGGACCAGCAAGTCCTGACCATCTTGGTGTTCCCTCCTGGATGTGTCACTGTTTGCCGACGTGCCCTTTGCTCTTTGGTGGTCCTAAGTGGGCACAGGGCCCTGTGTGGCCTGAGCGTGCCCAAGCGTGCCCAAGCGAAGGGCTGTATCTAAAGAACCCCTGGGAGGACAGGGGCATCTGGTGGGCTGAGCGCCATCGATCAGGTCCCTGTCGCTTTTCCCTGCAGAGGGCCATCCGTGTGCGCAGCCACTCCATGGAGACCATGGTGAGCAGCCAGAAAAAGCAACACAGCGGGGGCATCCCTGGCAGCCTCAGTGGGGGCATCTCACACAACAGTATGGAGGTCACCAAGACTACCTTCTCGGTGAGTGCCTCGGGCCCTGGGGCAGCACATGGTTCCCAGGGAGGGTGCCTCTTCTGGCCCCCCATCCCTGCCCCAGGCCTGTGAAGGAGGGTCTGTTCACCCAGGCTTGGGCCGGGAGTCCAGAGCAGGGACTGGGGAGATCGAGGCTCTTTGAGGGTGACCCTAGGCCCTGCCTGTGATTCACAGTCTCTATCCCAGGCACTGCTGCAGCTGGCCCAGACTAGAAGCCCACCCATTGTCCTGTTCTGGGAGTTCCCTTGACACCTGGGCCTCCTTTTTGGGGCTCACCGCTTAGAGTGGTTCTGGGGCATACTTCTCTGCCCAGTGTCTTGGGACTCAGGAGGGGTGTCCTCACTTTTTTATTAACGATCACAGTAGCCAACCCACCTTGCTGTGCACTAGGGACTGAGCGAAGTAATTCATGGACATTCTCTCATCTGATCCTCATAACAGCTATTTGAAGTGGGAACTGATGTATTCTCTATTTCAGACTTGAGGAAAGGAGGCCCAGAGAGGCTTAGTAACCTGCCCTGGGGCCCTTAGCTAAGCTGAAGGGCTGGGATTTGAATCCATGTCTCCCTGACCCAGTCTTTGCTGTTAATCACTGTGTGTGCAGTTCCCAAGGCCGGAGCCTGGTGTGGCTGTGGGTTTGGGCCTGGTCTCCTTGCACAAGCAACTGGCCAGGTGAAGGAACCACATAGTTGGTCCATTTATAAAAAACAAAGTGACTTTGGATTTATATAGACAAGGGTTTTCTTTTCTTTTCAAATAGAATACACCTACCTTGATACTCAGGATTAGTGTTCTAAGTGATCTTACATAATTCATTGAACTTACCAGATATTTTCACAGCTGCTATCTTGTTCCACCGAGAGGGTCTATGAAAGGAGCAGGGCGGGACAGTTATCCCTGTTCTGAGGATGAGGAGATTGGGGCCTATTTAGATGCCTGGTGGGCTTTGAAGAATGACTGCAGTCTCCCTTTCCTCAGTCCCGTGCTCATCCCCCCGCATGTGCTGACACAGAGCCACGTTCTTGGTGGGTTCTCAGCAGGTTCCTTTGGCCTGTGGACCTGGCTTTGCTGCTCTTGTTCCATCTTGTTATAGAGATGCCTGGCTTGGACCCACTTATTTGTGAGGAATGGAAGGAGAGTCAGAGTCCTGAGTTCTCGTCCCTTTCCTGCCATCAATTTGCTCTGTGACCTTTGCCCAATCCCCTTGTCCTTTGGCTCCTCAGCTTCCTCAGTGGTAAAGCAAGAGGTTGGACCAGGTCTCTCCCAGGGCCCCCTCAGCCGTGTGGTTCTCAGTCTTTGACCCCCTGAAACACCCTGACCTTGGTATGCCGGGCTGTCTTTATGGTGGCCTTGACCCCTGTTCCTCCAAGAATTTTGGTCTTTGGTGATTATTACGTGGGACCACGAGCTTTGGCTTAAGCACACAGGGGAACAGGCTGCCATGGCAGGAGTCTTGGGGTCTCAGCCCCTGTTGCGTAGATCCTAGCCTCCCATGCGGCCTCCCTATTTTCTGGGATCTCCTGTAGACTTGGGGGTTGCAGGAGCTGTTTGTAGACCAGAAAAGGGGGTGAGAGGAAGGAGTCGGGGTCCGAGGTGGGCTGTGGGCACTCATTTCGGTGGTTTCATTGACAGCCTCCGGCGGCGTCGGCAGCAGCAGCGGCGAAGAACCAGTCACGGAGCCCCATCAAGCGGCGGTCAGGGCTCTTCCCCCGGCTGCACACAGGCTCTGAAGGCCAAGGCGATGGCCGGACACGATGGTAACTGTCCAGCATGTGTTTGTGGGTCCTGCCACCACTGCCAGATGCCCAGCCTTGGGGAGGGCTTTGTGCAGCTCTGGTAGATGGCAGCCTTCTAGACTTGGTCCCTGCGTTAGGTCACTCCCTCTTCTCCACCCCCTGAGACAGATTTGGCCAGGCTCTGTTTGGGACTTTCCAGAACTGTCTGTGGTGTCTGGACCCAAACTAGAAACATTGCTTGGGTTCTTTTCTTTTCTTTAACTCCTTTCCCAATGCTTTCCCAATGCTCACTCAGATGTTCACTCTTATCGAAGCCTTCTGCGATTCTGCCAGATAGTTCCCTGAACTTACGTTAGGGCTTCTAGAATGTTTTCCCTTTTATTAAAAGCAGCTTTCATATTGCACCATCCTTAACAACCTGTTCTTGCTAATTGTCTTTCTCGTCCTTTAATGGTGAGCCCATTTGTTGTTTAATTCAGCAAGCAGTGTTCGAGTGCTTGCTACATGCTGCGGTCTATGCTCAGGCAAGAACTACAGAAGCCCCATACCTGGTTGACTTCCAGGTTGCTGCCCTGGATGGTGGTGGCATCAGCCCCTGAGCTCAGGCATGCAGGGTGAAGGGCAAGTTCATGGAGGGGGATGAAAAACTCTCTTTGGAACCTGTACTTGTGAGAGTCCTTATGGCCTACCCAGAAGAGAAGTGCAGAATTCTGAGTGATCAGACGGCAGGCCTTGAGCTTAGGAGTGAGGCCTTGACTGCAGAAGGGAGTCACTGGGGCACAGGTGGTGTTTAAAGACGGATCAATGAATACAACTCCCCCAAGGGAGTGTGTAGAATACCTGGGGGAACACCAGTTTCTCAGGACAAGGGGAGAAAGGGAAGGAAGACGAGAAAGCCTGGAGAGGAAGAATTCCAGGAGGGAGGGCCCACCGTGTCAGAAGTGCAGAGAAGCCCTACACCAGGGCCTAAACCCTTGCTTGGGGGGACAATGAGGAGGTCATTAGCAGCCTCATTAAAAGTGCACTGAGGCACTCATGCCTCTGAGATGGTTGTCATCAAAAAGACATGTAATGACAAGTGTCAGCAAGGATGTGGAGAAATTCGAATCCTTGGGCTTTGCTGGTAGGATCGGATATTAATGCACCTGCTTTGGAAAACAGTCTGGCAACTCTTTGGAGAGTTAAACGTGGAGTTACCATATGACCCAGCAGTTCCATTCCTGGTCTACGCCCGAGAGAAAGAATACGTATGTCGGCATGAAACTAGCACACAGATGTTTCTAGCAGCATTACTCATAATAGCCCAAAGTGGAAAGGATCCAGATGTCCATGGCTCAGTGAAGGGATAAATAAAATGTGGTGTTTCTGGAAAATGGGATTAAAAAAAATTTTTTTTTCAATAAAAAGCAGTAAAGTACTGCTACTTTATATGCCTATATATATGTATATATGCCTATATATATGTATATATCTATATATATGTAGATATGTATATGCCTACAACTTGGATGAACCTTGAAAAGACTGTGCTGAGTGAAAGAAGCCAGTCAGAAAAGACCAGAGCAGGTCATTTGATCCCATCCATATGAACTGTCCAGAACCAGCAAATCCAGAGAGATGGAAAGCTGATCTGTAGTTTCCAGGTGGTGGGGGGCGGGTGGACAGAGAACGGTTATGTGTGGGTCTGGAGTTTCTTTAAGAGAGTCTCAATTGTTCCAAAATGAGATAGTGGTGATGGTTGTACAACTCTGTGAGTAAACTGAAAACCATTGAATTAGACACTGTCAATTGGGTAAATTCTATGTGGATCGTTTCTCAGTAAAGCTATAAAAATTGCGTTGAGGACAAGGCCACCTTGTCCCCAGCAGGGGGCACAGGACAGATGGTGGGCTGCAGTACCTGGTCTTTGTTAAACTCCAGCAGAAGGAATCCCTTGAGCCCTTGGCCAAGAGTAGCCCATTGGCTAAGATGCCCCTCCCAGCCACCTTGTCACACAGTTCCAGGGAGCTCGTCCTGTGGTCTGTATAAAGGGTGTCATGCACAGCGACCCTGCCTGCCCTGCCACAGAGTGCATGCCCATTGGGTTACTCCCCCCACCCTCCACCGTGGAAGTGCATCATAGGCCCTCCCGCTCTTGACTTCGAGCCCTGCCAGGTGGGATGGCCAGCGTCGGTGGGGAATGGATATAGGCTTGGAAGCATCCAGCCAGGACTCTTGCTCCATCTCTCTTGACTCACCCAGGAGCCCGCGGTAGCCACTGAGGGAGCAGGGACCCCTGCTGTCCGCTGCAGCTCGAATGGGCCTTGGGGGAATGGAGGTCCTGGTGGCTGTGCTCTGGCAGGGGATGCTGTCACCCCACAGGCCCTGTGGCACTGAAAGCTGCTTGGGCCTGTCTAGGGCCTGGGGGTGGGATGGGGGCTTAGGGGCTGGCTCTGAGACCTCACCCCTCTTTATTCCTCTTTCCTCAGTGACAGTGCATCCAGCAACCCCAAGACCCCAGATGGTGCACACTCTTCTCAGGAGATGAAGTCTGAGGCTTCATCCAACCCCAGTTCTCCGGAAATCTGCCCTAACAAGGAGAAGTAAGAGAGCGAGGGTGGGGGCAGGGCCCAGGGCCCGCTGGAGCTGCCTGGAGCCCTGGAATGCACCAGGTAGAGCCAGCCTTTTTGCCTTGAGAACTCTGTGAAACACAAAAGCCAGCAGGCAGGGGCCACAGGGAGGAGGAGTCACTGCCAGGTCTGACCTGTCTGGGGGATGGTCTCGGTGAGTGACCAGGCCTGTCCCGCTCCCGTTCCCACAGGCCCTTCATAAAGTTGAAGGAGAATGGCCGAGCCAACATCTCCCGCTCATCCTCCAGCACCAGCAGCTTCAGCAGCACGGCGGGGGAGGGGGAGGCCATGGAGGAGTGTGACAGCGGGGTAGGTGTGGCTCCCTCCAACCCTGGGGAGCAGGGAGAGGCACTCTGGGCCCAGCCAGACTCCGGCTGTGTGCATTCAACTAGCTGCTGTGGGTAGAGCCCCATCCAGGCTCTGGGGATGGGGGTGGAGGGAGGCGGGGAAGGGAAGGTATGGAAACAAGAAAGAGATGGGCCAGTCAGCTGTTTCTTCTCCCTGGGAGTGACATAGGAATAACAACAGAGGGCCAGGGGCCACACTGAGTGGGGTCCCTGCTGTGGGGTTCCTGGCCAGAGAGGAGAGGATCAGGGGCACTTCTGGGGTCAGCAGAAAGACAGAGCAGGTTCATGCGGAATGTGGGAGGCAGTGTTGGTGTCAGACCTGCCATGGCACAGGCCACCCTGTGGGGCCGCTGAGGCTGGAGCTGGCCTCACTCACCCAGCCTCTCTCCCCAGAGCAGCCAGCCGTCCACCACCTCACCCTTCAAGCAGGAGGTGTTTGTCTACAGCCCATCTCCGAGCAGCGAGAACCCCAGCCTGGGGGCCGCAGCCACCCCCATCATCATGAGTCGGAGTCCTACAGGTCAGTGGGGTCTGGGGCTGTGTGCCCTGGGGCTGGAGGGGCGGGGCCTGTGTTGTGACCATGGGCTTGAGCTCCAGCCATACCCTACCACCTGGTTTCCGCTCCAACCCCCAAGTGTTAGGCCCTTAAGCTCTGCTAGCTCGTTCTGTCTATTCGCAGAGTATTCTTATCATCTCCTTACTCATGGGGAAACTGAGGCTCTGGAAGCTCAGTGATTGGGTAGAGGAGTTGGGATTTGAAAGTGGAGGCTCTTTGGCTACACCCCATCCCTGATGCTGGGTGCCTGGGCCGCAGTGATGGCCATGACAAGTTCAAGGGTACAAAGTGGGGTGAGTGTTGCAGCTGGAGGGAAACGTGAGTGGTTCCTTGGGGTGCAGTTTGCAGAGGAGACAGGTATGAGAGGAGATGGCAGATAGGATGCTGGGCTGGGGCCGCTGTGGAGACCCTGGCAAGGACTTGGGTATTGTCTGCTGGCAAGAGAAGCCACTGAAGTGCCATTTGGACTAGGTGTCTGCAGCTGGCTGAGTAGACGGGGTGGGTGGGCAGTGGAGGCAGGAAGGGAGATCAGTGAGGGGTCACAGTGGGCAGTGAGGGTGGCTGGGCTGTGGGTTGGGGCTGTCTGGAGCAACGGAGAAAGATGTAGATGCAAGAGATAGCAAGGAGGTAAAATCTTCCACTCAGTAGTGGGGGTTCAGGGAGAGCAAAGAATCTGGGCCCTTGGGGCTTCTGGGATCCCTGTGGTCAGACAGAGTATGAGGCAACAGCTCTGGGGAGGGCGGAGGGGTTGGCACTGGAGGGGACGTGCATGATAGGTATGGTAGGGCACCATCACCCAGAAATCAGAGCCTTGTCCGGCCCTCGAGGAGGGCAGCATCATGTGGGGGCAGGTGCAGGACTGTGGGGTTTGGATTCAAATCCTTGATATGCGACTTACTGGTGACACCAGGCAGGTTACTGAGCCTTTCTGTGCTTCAGTTTCCCCAAGCAAAGGTTGGAGGGAGCAGAATAGTTCCTACCTCGTTGTGGTTGGTTGTGTGAAGATTAGATGAACTCACAGTTATCAAAGACTTAGAACTGTTAACCTGAATGTTGGTTAGGTTAAATGGCAGGAATAAAACAATAGTGTAGTTAATAGTGCTCAACCTGGGGCATCCTGTTCCCGAGGGCGCATTTGACAGCATCTGGAGATATTTCTGCTTTTCATGATTGTGGGAGGAGAGTGCCCTGCATCTGATGGGTAGAGGTCAGGAATGCCGCTAAACATCGACAAAGGATGGAGCAGGCCCCCACCAAAGAAAGGATTTTCTGGCCCGAAACATCCATCAGCTGAGGCTGAGAAACTGGAGTCTGAAGATAGAAGCATAGAGAGAGCCCATTCCTGTCACATGGCCCCTGTGCTAGGCGGCTGCAGGGTTGGCTTCCAGTTCTGGCTGGGGCAAGGACAGGATCACCTCTCTGAGCCTCAGTCTCCCCTTCTGTAAAACCCCCAAACACCTGAACTCCTTGTTCTAATATAAATGCCGTGATTTTTAATAAGACGTAATTAAATATTGAAGGAATGAATGAAAAAATCTGTAACCAAGCCTGGCTCCTACTTGATATTAAATAAATACCAAATCAAATAAGGTTCTGAGTAGTGGGAGGTTTCGAGAGGGTCTGCCACTTGCTGAAGGTCACCCGGGGCATAGGAGGACCCCCTCCTGGATTTCCTGCACCACACATGGGCTGCTGTCCTGCCCTTTCCCCGTGCAGTACTGAACCCCTGGCCTCCTGCTGCCAGCCTCATGGAGGCTGTGCTGGGGACCCGCTGACTGGGGTCAGTTTGCAGACCTTTGGGAACCTGTTGTAAGCTGCTTGGCTGCATCTGGGGAGAGATGGGGCCAAGTGGAGGGGGGGATCCCCTGGGAAGGCCTGATGTCCCGCATCTGTGGTCTCTGATCCTCCATCATCGGTCATGTCACATCTGGGTGCCTGGGGTCCTGAGAGGGGATTGGCAGGTCTGAATGAGAGGTACTCACAGTATTGGCTGGAGCCCCTCATCCAAAGCACCAGAAGGAAGCTAGTGGCCTCTGGCTGCAGTGTACTGATCTGTAAACTCCCCCAGGCAAAGGAAAGCCAGAAAGCCGAGTGCTCCCCCTGCCAGGGCTGTGCTGGTCATGTTCCACGCCCAGCTTTCCCATGGCACACATGTGCATGTGCACACACACTTGTGTACTGATACAGGTAACGCTGCATTAGACTTCATTATTCTAAATCTCATATTGCCAAATGATTCTCACCAAGCACTCTGATTGCTCTTTGTCTAACCTCTTTATGTGTGGATGACTGAAAATTGCAGAGGACCAACAAGGTGTAATTTTTTTTTTTTAAAGATTTTATTTCTTTATTTGAGAGAGCAAGAGAGAGAGAGCGAGCAAGCACAAGCAGGGAAGGCAGCAGGCAGAGGGAGAGGGAGAAGCAGGCTTCCCACTGAGCAGGAAACCTGATGTGGGGCTCAGTCCCAGGACCCTGGAATCCTGACCTGAACCAAAGGCAGCTGCTTAACTGACTGAGCCACCCAGGCGTCCCCAGCAAGGTGTAGTTCTAACACGACTGACGATCGCTCTTTTGTCAGGAATGTAAGCCAGCCAGCCACTTCTTTGCTGAATCACCTCCCAATTCTTAAGGGCCAGATGAGAACTGACTCCCATGTTTGTACTGGTCCTAATGTAATGGGTGCAGACCCGACGCCTTTTCAGATCTCATCAGTATATTTTTTTTTTTTAACATTTTCTTCATTATTCGAAGCCTAGACAATGAAACAGTAGGTCAAGCTCTGATTTTGGAGCATCCACTGCTTTCCATCCTGGGAGGGCTCAACCACGGCTGAGCGCTGGCCCGCAGTGCGCTGCCGGACAGATGGCCACGGACAGAAGTGACCCAACGACAGCTGATAACAGTAAAAATCAGTGCAATAATTAGGGAGTGGGGCCTTTTGGGTATTCACTATCTTTGGTGAATATCATTTATTGAATTATAAGTTTCTGTAATTTAATTTAAAAAAATTCCTGGGTTTACCAAACAGCTCACGTTTCTAAAAATTTCTAAAGATTTGAGAGTTGGCTCTGATAAAATGCTACAGGTCACCTGGAGTGCCTAGGGGACAGAGGAGGCCCTCCCACTTGCACTCCCCCAAACAGCCCTAGTGACCTCTGCAGACCCGCCCACCTTTCATGGAAACTTCTCTTTTTCCTAGATCCCAAAAGCAGAAACTCTCCGAGGTCAAACCTAAAATTCCGCTTTGATAAACTCAGCCACGCCAGCTCTAGTGCGGTAAGGCTTAGGGACATGAGGGTAGGGGTGGAGGGGGTGGGGGAGTGGGAGGGAGCCTCCCTCATCCCACCTTCCAACCCCCTCCCAAAGCCAGCTGTCTTTCCTGGGGGCCAGAGGAAGGGGTGGCTCATACAGCGCACTGGGAGAAGGAAAGTTCTGGTCGGATCTGGTGGTGATGCCGCAATCCCCACATGGTATAGGCATGTACCATGCATGGTACATGGCCTAGGGGTGCTGGCCACCTCTGCCACACCTCCTGTGTTAGCATCACACCCTCAGACACATGCAGGTGTGAGTTGGGAACTCTTGGCTCCTGGGGCCTCACGTCCCTTCCTTAGCTCGCCTGAGAGCTGCGAGCTGAGCGCACAGAAGCTTCAGTCAGTGGGGATTATGTTGTCTAGTTATTTAAAACTCTTGTATGGGTTTTTCTTGAAACAGGGTCACTAATGTGAAAGAGGAGTCCTTCGCTTGTCAAAGGTGGGTCAAGTGTTTGTCGTGCTGTGGCCATGAGGGAAGATGTGTCCACGTTGAGATCAGAGTACTCGTGGTCTACTAACCCAAGGGATCCTGAGTTGGGGAAGACCGCTCGCCTCCTCCCTGAAGCCTCTGGGATGGGGCCCGGGTCTGGGTGGAGGAAGACAGCAGAGAGCCTCGGGTGCAGGTGGGAAGGGTTGCCAGGTATGATCTGTAGACTCACTGAGCCAGTCTCCCTGCCCTGGGAGGGGACGGCTTCTAGGAGACAGACGGGCCATAGCCTAGACCTCACGTTCCTCCCTTGGACAAGGGATTCCTCCATTTGTGCCCTTGTCTCCTTGCTCTTGGTAGCCTTTCCCTCCTTGTATCTTCAGCCAGGGCTCTGGCCTGAAATGTGTCCTCTCTGCATGTTCAGAGATGTCCCAGTCCCTCAACATTGTGTGGGATGACCCGAGGGAGGCTCCTCCACTGCGGGAGTGCGTGGTTTTCAGCAGAGTCGGGCCTGGTTCCAGTTTGTCCCCACCAAGGCCCGCCCCCCTGCTGGTAAATTTACTAGAGAGCCATTTGCCTTCCCAGCCCTCTCCCTGCTGAGGGGGCTGAGTCACAGCTGGAGCCAAGTGGGGGCCACTTTGTATAAACCTCATCTGTGAAAAAGTCGAAGAGACCATGGGAATTCTCACATTCACCTTCACCTGGCTCTGTTCACCACATCGGTGTTTATGTCCAGTTGCTCATGCTGCCTGATGTCTGGCACCCTTGTCTTTGGCCCCTCATGTCCCAAGCCCTTTCAGGGGGCTGAAGCCATAGGCACAAGTTCTCCTTCCCTTCCTTATGCCGTGTTTGGTCATCCTCTCTTTCCTTCTCTCCTCCAGGGAAGCCCCGATTCTGTCTTGGAGAAGGCCCTTGCCCAGCAGTTTGGGGGTGCCAACCATGACTCTGACCGTCACAGCCCTGCTGCCCCACCAGCCACCTGCCCACCAGACCAGCCGTCTGTCTCCATGTCCCGATCTGGCCACCGCCCTGCCTGTCCCCTAGCTAAGGCACTCTGTGAGCACTCTCCTTCTCTGGACAAGGCCTCCTCCCTCCAGTCTCCTCCTGCTCCTGACTGCCCATGTGATATGTGTCTGGCCCATCCGTCATCTTGTTTTGTGTACAGAGGAAAGAGTTGGGCTTGGGGGGATCTGGGCCCTGGGGACTTGGTCAGAGACTAGTGGGGCAGAGAGTGGTGAGGTTGGGCATGGGGGCCATCAGCATAGTGCAACATGGGGAGGGGGGCAGCCTGTGCCCTGGACGTGGCAGGCACAGTGAATCCATTTAGTGGTGGCGGAACTAAGATTTGTAGCCATCCTCCATGATGTTGTGACAGGAATCAGCAGTGTTGTTCCCACACCTTGTGCTTCTGTGCTGGGGGCTGCTTTCGTGCCCACCTGCTGACTTCGGGCCTGGCACTGCCTCTAGTCCTGTGGCCAGTGTGTCCTGGGTGCCGGCAGCAGAGGCGAGACAGAACTATGTGTGTGTGGAGGTGGCCCCGCGTCATTGCTGTGGGACAAGCCCCGGGTGGGTCTCTCCCCTTGGAATGGGTGTTTTCCCTAAGGAGGGATGGGTAACCCCCAAGCAGGAAGGAATTGAGGAAGAACAAGCTGGCGAGCTGTGCTCTGGGGCCTTGGCTGGGTGGGGATTAGGCCCCTGCTGGTGGTGGAGGCTAGTGGAAGAGTTACCTGAACCCCCCGCTGAGGTCAGAGCCGGGGAGGTGAGGTGGGGTGCTGACCTGTACACCTCGGTCGATGTGTGGATGCAGCATGTAGGCATGAGGAAGGAGCGACATCCCTCTGGGATTTCTACTCTTGGCGTCTGTGGTGGGCCCAGAACTACCTTGGGGCTCTTTCTAGCTGCTGTGCCCTTTGGCCTGATTGGTCCTCTGATTCCCTTCAACCGTGGGTCTGGAGGCGATGGTCATGTTGGCGGGATTTTTATGACGTGAGTCCCAGCTGGAGGCAGCTCAGAGGCTGCCTGCCTCCTGCCCCCTTGGCCAGAGCCAGCTCACTATTGGGAGAAGCTCCCCCTTTCTCTGCATCTCAACTGTCCTTGTCTGCAGGGTGGAAACCGTCCTTCTGCAGCCCGGCCCCTGGTGGAGGGTAAGGCGGGGGGTCTTCTTCAGAGCTCTGTGGGTGCTGGCACTTCGGGTGCGTGGGGCCCTGTGACACGGGATAGCCCCGGGGCCTTAGGCTGGGCCCCTGCTTCTGGGAGCAGGTGACACAGATTTCTACCACCTGTTTCATCTGCATTGGGATCTGGGCCTATTCCAAAGTCAAAGCAATCCCAAGTCAATGTCATACTTGTTTTTGACTGATGTGACAGTTTCCCCATTGCTTTGCCATTAGAGCAAAACCTTGATCCTTTGTCTCTCACTTGTGTGGACATGGTGGGATCCTGTTTGCAGGCTGGGTGGACCTGTCCTCTCACACTATTTGGGATATGTGTTTACTTAAAATACTAGTCTGGTAAAATTTCTTCCAGTGAGAAGGTCAACAAACGTCTGTTTAGGTTTTATTAAAAATCACTGTAGCAGCACCCACTGCTGGAATGAGGTCTGCGGATTCTGGCAATGTTCTGTTGGCTGGCTTGCTGAAGGAACTTGAAAGGTCAAACTGCATTTAAAAGAAACAACAACAACAACAACAACAAAAGCCCAACTAGTCCAGGTTCTGGCTTGCCTCTCAGGTAGCTGGTATTTACAGCTGCTTGGTGGTTGTGTTGTGTTGTGGTCTGGGGGTCCTCTGGAGTTTCCTGGTTATCCCCACCCTGTTCTCATACCTGCATTGGGAACCTCATACCTGCTTTCCTTTGCTGCTCCGGCTGCTCCTTCTGCAGCCCCCACCCGCTGGGAGGGCTGTGTCCCCGCCTCTGAGCCAGGATGGCTGAGAGTGTCCAGGGACACCGGGAGGCACAGACATGCTCCCTACAAAACAGACCTGAGAAGTGGTCTCTACCTGCTCTTAGCTACTGGGGGGTGCACTGGGCAGAATCTGAAATGTCCCTCTCTCTGGGTCCTGTTTTACCTTCTTTAGAAAGCCCAGCCCATCTATGGCTCCTAGAGTACACATGAGCACCCCTGAGGTCCTAGGGCTGAGGGGGAGGAGGAGGACAGGGAGTGGGCAGTCTTATGTCACCCCTCTGGACCATGGGGTGGATAGCTTGGGTTCATGAAGGCTGCTTCCCCCATATCCTCTTGCATCTGCTCTGGCCCAAAGTTTCCTTTTATTGCTGCGCCCAGTCTTGGGGCTCAAAGATTTGCTCAAGTCTCCTTGGTCCCTGGGACCAGACTCATCCTGACGGTGCTCATGCTGGTATTTGAGGCACTCTGCTTGTGATCTGGACACAGAAGAAGTGTTTCCTGGACATGTCTCTGCCTCTGGGAAGGGCCTGACTCATGGAAGAAGCTGTATTGGTCAGGCTTTGCAGGGCACCCAGATGCCTCTGCTCAGTGATTCTTACTTAATTAACTACAGATGCAGAATGAGCTTGAGAGAGAAGGTTGGAGCTAGAGTTTCTAATGAAGGGAAATGAACGAATGAATGAAAAATGAGTGAAAACTGTTGTATGGTTTCAGCCTTGTTGAAATACAAAGCCTTGTATCATCTCGATGTCTAAGGCTTCCAGGCCTCTACTGACATCTAATCCATCCATACTCTCATCCTGCTGAGAAACCTTGGGCTCAGTGAGGGGACATGGCTCACTGGGGGTTGCACAGCCAACGAGTGGCAAAGCTGGGATTGGAGCCCACAGCCCAGCCTGTTCTTCAGCTCCACCTACATGGTCGGTAGAACTGGTGGCTGCGCTTGCTGGGGTCCTGAGTTTCGGAGGACCTGGCCAGCTAGTACCTGGGCACTGGTTGGGAGCTGTCTGTGGTCAATGTGGGATGTCAGTCTCTTCATTTTATGTGCTCAGTTTTCCAGGGAGGGGGCTGGGGTTTTGGGTGCAGCTTGAGCAAAGAAAGATTTTAGTGGACCATTCCTGGTAATCTCAGTTCTTCAGCTCTGGTCTGTAATGGGGGTGGAGGCCAGGGAAGAGAGCAGTTAGCAAGCCCTCAGTTTCCCCATCTCAAGTTCAGAAGAAAAGTGGTTAAAGAAAACTCTTCTCCCTGATCTTTAAACAAGGGTCGTTAATAAAATATAGGCTCCTGTGCTGAGGTGGGACGAGAGCCAGAGTTACTTTCTTACACTGACTGGTTAAGGTGCCAATACAAACACTACCTTCCTCATTTGATTCTGAGTCAACAGAGACAGGTTGTTATTGGGGAACGGCCAGGGTCAGGTAGATGGCTGGCAGGGGACCCATTACTCCTCCCCAGAACTCTAGCTCCCTTTCTCCAAGGTGAGAGTGGGTCAGTGGAGTCTGTCAAGTCTGCCAAGGAACATTAAAAGCTCTGCTGTCTGTTTTACTACCGCCCCTCACCCACCCCAACACTATATCTCCCTCCTTTCAGTCAGACCATCTGCCCCTTGGGAGAAAGGAGACCACCCCTACCAGGGCCAAGGATGGTAGAGCCCTGCCTAGTGAGAGGCTGTTGGGACAATGGCTCTGTCCTGTGCCTTAGTGGCACTGAGGAGAGGGTGTTTGGCTGGAAGACTGGAATTGAAAGACCATCATCTTTGATTTTGTAATATTTCCACTTGGAACGGTCAGTTCCCCCTTCCCGCTCCTTAGCATGTATGCCAGCGCTCCCGTCATGGGCGTTTCCCTTCTACACTCCAGCCCGGGGAGTGCTGATGTTCTAGTGTGAAGAGATCCCTTTGTGTGATAGAACTTAAGATGTGTAGCTCGGAAATGGTGATCCGTGTGCTGATGACTTTTCATTCTTTCCTCTTCTTGAGGAGGTGATTCGTAGACCCCGACTGCCTATGTAATGTAAATAATGTACATTTAATTTATTGCTATGGTAGCACATTGTATTTGTTAATGTATAAAACAAATTCTAAAAGGTCGACAAATGTATATTTTGTTGCTTAAATGTGTCTTTGCAGAAATTGACAATAAATAACATATTTTGTGTCCATCATCGTTCAGAGTTCTTTGCTTGGCCCCAAGCCCTGAGCCTCATCTCTCATCAGAGGTTGAATACTGGCATACAGCCATATCTGTACATGTGTGACTTTGGCCTGAAGATGATTCTAGAATACTTGAATTGGTTGCCAATGTTTAGAAAACCACAATGAAAATGAAAAAAAAAAAAAATCCCAACCCAGAATTGTCCTATAAAATCAGTTTTTTTGCTTCTCCTAAAAAAATCAGATGTTAGATCCACTCCGTAGGCATGGCACAAATTGGTCAGCAATTCCCAGAGGCTACTCCTCTGGTGAGACCTGAGTCACTGCAGTCCCCACCCTTCTCTACCATTTATACCTGGAGCATTTAATCCATTTCTGTTTTGTGCATGGCCCCTGTTGGCATTTGAGTTTGAGACCCTTGCTATCCACTGATTTGTCTCCATGCTGCAGTTTTCCTCCTTCTACCCACTTTTTCCATATTCCCAAGTCTCCTCTTCAAGGGTTCTTTGTGATGAACTGCCCTTTCTCGTAGCCACCTTTGACTCCCAAATGGCCCTGCTCTGATGTACATTTTGCTTTACAATATTTGAATGTAGGTTTTACAAGTAGTATCTGCACTTTTTTTTTTTTTCCTTAAGAAATTTGAAGACAAGGAATAGGTCTTTTTCAGCTAGGACTTGGTGGTGTGATTTCGGGCAAGTCACTTCTCTGGGTTTGTGTTTTCTTTTATGTATAATCAGAAAAATAACCCACAAGCAAAGCATGAGGATGAAGTCAATCCATAATTGGGAAAGAACTTTGAAAAAAAAAAGGGGGGGCCAGTGTTATTCAAGCATCGGAGTTTCAATAATAATTGTTACTATGATCATAACAACAGCTGGGTGTTTTACTTACGCACTCAGTTCTATAACATAACTTCCTAGTTACTAAAAATCACAACACCCAGCAAAACCACAGGCACAGGGCTTATGGGAAGTGGGGCTTGGGACACAGACTCAAAAACGTTGCCAGTGACCATCACACCCCGGGAGGAGCTGTAGCTGCCGCAGCCGGCCCCAGTCACCATCACCGCAACCATGAGCAGCGAGGCCGAGACCCAGCAGCCGCCCGCCGCCCCCGCCCACAGCGCTGCGGACACCAAGCCCGGCACCACGGGCAGCGGCGCAGGGAGCGGCGGCCCGGGCGGCCTCACATCGGCGGCGCCTGCCGGAGGGGACAAGAAGGTCATCGCAACGAAGGTTTTGGGAACAGTAAAATGGTTCAATGTAAGAAACGGATATGGTTTCATCAACAGGAATGACACCAAGGAAGATGTATTTGTACACCAGACTGCCATAAAGAAGAATAACCCCAGGAAGTACCTTCGCAGTGTAGGAGATGGAGAGACTGTGGAGTTTGATGTTGTTGAAGGAGAAAAGGGTGCGGAGGCAGCAAATGTGACAGGCCCTGGTGGAGTTCCAGTACAAGGCAGTAAATATGCAGCAGACCGTAACCATTATAGACGCTATCCACGTCGCAGGGGTCCTCCACGCAATTACCAGCAAAATTACCAGAATAGTGAGAGTGGGGAAAAGAACGAGGGATCGGAAAGTGCTTCCGAAGGCCAGGCCCAACAGTGCCGGCCCTACCGCAGGCGACGGTTCCCACCTTACTACATGAGGAGACCCTATGGGCGTCGACCACAGTATTCCAACCCTCCTGTGCAGGGAGAAGTGATGGAAGGTGCTGACAACCAGGGTGCAGGAGAACAAGGTAGACCAGTGAGACAAAATATGTATCGGGGTTATAGACAACGATTCTGCAGGGTTCCTCCTCGGCAAAGACAACCTAGAGAAGATGGCAACGAGGAAGATAAGGAAAATCAAGGAGATGAGACCCAGGGTCAGCAGCCACCTCAACGTCGGTACCGCCGCAACTTCAATTACCGACGCAGACGCCCAGAAAACCCTAAACCACAAGATGGCAAAGAGACAAAAGCAGCCGATCAACCAGCTGAGAATTCGTCCTCTCCCGAGGCTGAGCAGGGCGGGGCTGAGTAAATGCCGGCTTACCATCTCTACCATCATCCGGTTTAGTCATCCAACACGAAGAAATGAAGATGAAATTCCAGCAATAAGAAATGAACAAAAGATTGGAGCTGAAGACCTTAAGTGCTTGCTTTTGGCCCATTGACCAGATAAATAGAACTATCTGCATTATCTATGCAGCATGGGGTTTTTATTATTTTTACCTAAAGACGTCTCTTTTTGGTAATGACAAACGTGTTTTTTAAGAAAAAAAAAAAAGCCTGGTTTTTCTCAATACACCTTTAAAGGTTTTTAAATTGTTTCATATCTGGTCAAGTTGAGATTTTTAAGAACCTCATTTTTAATTTGTAATAAAAGTTTAAAACTTGATTTTTTTCAAAAAAGTCAACAAACGGCAAGCACCCGTTAATAAAGGTCTTAAATAATTTAAAAAAAAAAAACACGTTGCCAGTGACACAATGCAAATAAAAAGTTTAATGAAAATGGTAGCATAATTTTACACATGTTAAATGATTAAGAAATAAATACTATGACAGGGCTTTTTCCTTTGTCACAGACCTGAGGTTAGATTGTGGAAGCAAGTGTGTGGGTTCTTGTGAAGAGGTGGAAGGAGAGTTCCCTGCAGTCAGGTGGACAGCTGGAGCACAGATGCAGCTGCATGAGGCTCAGGACACCTGGTCTGCAGGGGTCGCTGGCAGATGTGTGGGGTGTGTGCTAGGTCTGTGTGCTCCCATGCAGCTTGATTCAGTCAAGTGCGGTTTCCTGAGTTCACCTAGTACTTTAGGTGGATGAGTTGCCTAATCAAATATGCAGCTTGGGTAAGACTCTAATGTCCCCCTATTACATCAATTGCATCCGGTCCAATTTCCGTTTTCAAAATAAGTGTTGGAACAGGACTGACTATCTCATTTAGGCCCCCCCCCCCCCCCCCCCCCGACCGGAGGCAGGTGCTATTATTATCCCCATTTCACTTAAAGCATCAGAATCCAATTGCAGTTTGGAACCTAAATTTGATGCCGATTTGCATGGATGTGCTGACTCCACTATGAAGGTAAGTTTCGGAGAGTGTGCTCAAGGACACACTCAGGAAGGTGTGTTTCACTCCCTTTGTTTGCGCTGCCCTGCCTGGAGGTGCTGTCCCAGGGCCCATGCCTGCGGCATCCTGGGTTGTGGTGGTCACACCTGGCTGTGCGGTTCCTCATCCCCATTCCTCAGCCCCATTTCTCAGGAGTTTCCGGCTCTGTCTGTGGCGCCCCCATCAGGGCAAGTGAAGCTGCATCTTTCACTCAGACACACCCCCCCCCCCCCCCCCCCCCCCCCCCGCCCCACCCCTTCCACACCCCACTCTTTGGCTGGTTCCTGGGTTCAAGCTTTCTTCCTAGGATCTGGGGGATCACCGATTCCCCAGAGCCTTTGTGGGGTGGAGCGTTTTATGCCTGTGGGGGAAGTGCTGTAGGAGGCATGAGCACTCTTCAGGTGGGCCAGTTACTGTCCCTTCAAGCCTTTGGAGCCTCTGCTAGCCCTGCAAGCTCACCTTTTATCTGGGTTCTGTGTTTATGCACTCTGTCCACTAGATGGCGCTCGTTCTCAGAGCTCCTGAAACCTGTTTCTCCTTGCTGCTGTGTCCAGCAGCTTGCAGCAGTCATCAAACATATTAGGGGACATTATTCTTCCTGCCACACAGGAAACGCTTTCCTGAGGAGCCTGCTCAGGCCATGCTCGGATTTCTTTCAATCTTGTTTCTTGAGCACCCGCTGTGTCTGGTGGTGCTACCAGCTGTGCTCTGACCCATGGGGACAAAGGGCTGGCTCCTGTAACAATTCCCAGTCCAATTCTGAAACTTTGCAATAGCTATCAGTTATGAAAACCATTTCGTTTTGGTTCAGACCCAGTCCTGTTTGTTTTAAATGTTTTAAAAATATTTCATTTATTTATTTGGCAGAAATCATAAATAGGCAGAGAGGCAGGCAGAGAGAGAGGGGGAAGCAGGCTCCCCGCCGAGCAGAGAGCCTGATGTGGGGCTCGATCCCAGGACCCTGAGATCATGACCTGAGCCAAAGGCAGCTCAACCCACTGAGACACCCAGGTGCCCCGTCCTGTTTGTTTTAAACTTCAATTGACATTCAATTCCAAGCCCCCTCCCCAGCCAACCCTCCAGAATAGGCTGGCTGGTGGGCTGGAGTTTTGGTTCAGGGTGAGGCAAGGACTCCCCCCTTGCCCGCACTTCAGTCAGGCTCCTCTGTGCCCTCTTTTCAATGAGGTGTCATCCTGGGTCTGTCTTTCGCCTGCCCAGTCAGTTTTAGCAAAGAATCCTATTTAACTGGTTTATTGAGAAGCCCCCCACTCTTGGTATCCAATCACATTGCTCCCCCCATCCAATTCCTCATCCTGCCCATTGCCTAGAAATCCCCACATGCCCCTGTTGTACTTGAAGTGGAGTTCAATCTCTCTCTCCTCTATTGCAATAGTCTTGAATAAAGTCGTCCTTCCCTGTTGAACTCTGGTGCAATTTTTCTTTGACAGGTGGCTTGTCTGTTGCACATCCATGCCCCTCCTTCTCCCCTGCTCTTCTGCACCAGTGTTGGGGTGGGGAAGAAACCTATTTTGAGACTGTTGCCAAAAGAGCAAACTCATGCGTGTTAGCATGGGCTCTTGAGATAGGAAGAAGACATGTACGAGGGGAAAAAGTCCTGAGAGACAATGGGGAGAGCTCTGCAGAAGGCTGGAAGAGCTGGCAGACTGTGACACAAGTCTGACCTGACCAGAGGAGAGATGGGAGGGAGTAAGACAGGGTGGAGGTATCTTTGGTGTCAGTCCAGTTCTAAGAAAAGCTCAGTAAGGCCACTGGAGAGTCCTCTACCCAAGGCCACCCACCAGGGGATTCCCTCATATCAAAAGAATGAGCCCCAATTTACTATCCTTGCTGCACCCAGTAATTGGGTGGGAGTGGCCTGAGGGAAGCCTGGCTTTGATGTGAGCCATGGAACACAGTAACAGATTGCGGAGTGTTGTGCTGGGACCATCAGTCAGTTATGCCCCTGTCATTGGAGACCAGCCATGTGAACTTCCTCAGTTTTGGCTGATTACAGTTTACCCTCATTTGTGGGTAGGCCCACATTAGTAGAGGGGGAGGTTGAACCCTTCTCTTGTTTTTCTCTCTCTAGTGCCAAACTTCCATAGGTTCTTTTGCTTGGCAGGCCTGCAAGCACTGCTGGTTTTGTTTGTTTTAAAGACTTTATTTATTTGAGAAAGAAGGAGACAGAGATAGTGATAGAGATAGCAAGAGAGAGCATTAGGGGAAGAGAGGGAGAAGCAGGCTACCCGCTGAGCAGGGAGCCCAATGCAGGGCTCAATCCAGGACCCTGAGATCATGATCTGACCTAAAGGCAGATGCTTAACTGACTGAGCCATCCAGGTGCCTCTGTTTTTTTTTTTTTAAGATTTTATTTATTTATTTGACAGAGAGAGATCACAAGTAGGCAGAGAGACAGAGAGAGGGGGGGAAGCAGGCTCCTCGCTGAGCAGAGAGCCCGACACGGGGCTTGATCCCAGAACGCTGAGATCATGACCTGAGCCAAAGGCAGTGGCTTAATCCACTGAGCCACCCGGGTGCCCCTCTCTGTTTTGTTTTTAAAGATTGTATTTATTTATTTTGAGGGAGAGAGAGAGCACAAGTGGGAGGAGGAGCAAAGAGGGATAGAGAGAGAGAGAGAATCTCAAGCAGACTCCACACTGAGTGTGGAGCCTAACGTGGGCTCAATTTCATGACTGCAACATCACGAGCAGAGCTGAAATCAAGAGTTAGACGTCCAACTGACTGAGCCACACACGTGCCCCCAAGTGCTGCTGTTTTGTCATGAGTCCCCTGCCATTGAGAGATGGAGCTCAGGCTGGACCCATTTCTCCCCTTCTTCAGCTCCTGCCCTAAGACAGTCTTCAGTTACTGGTTTAACAGTTTCAAGCCCTGCTACTAATTTGGTTTCCACTCTTTTCTCAGGATATTCCTTTATCCTCCCGATGCCAGCAGTAACAATGTCTGCTGCTCTATGCCATATCCAAGTACTCTGAAACATGGCTATGACACCTAAGGGCAGAGATCCTCAGAAGGGGACTTTTGATTGCCTCTGCACTTACCTTCTCCCTTCTCCAGGCCCTAGTGATGACACGTGGTCTTGGCAATTGTTCAGACAATCACCTTACCACGACCCATGGGGGGATGTGGTTGGAGGCCCCTCAGTGTTGGAGGACCACAGATGGACAAGTCAAGTGTTCTCCCTCCTTCACAGAGCCAGTCTTCCTCTTAGATAACCCAGGGAATGAGGTGGGCTGTTGGGTTCATGGCCAGTTCTCATGAAATGAACGATGTTCATCTCATGAAATGGTGCTTTCTGCAAGCGTGGTGAGGCTCCTTGGCCAGCTCCAGTGACTCCAGTTGTTCTCTGAATTTGAAATGTGAATTTGGTGGGCCACTGCTACGGCCCTTTCAATCATGTGTCCTCAAATTTTAATGTTGCCCCTGTGTTCCTATGGTGGAGTAGGTAGGGGCTGAGGGCAGGCTACCCAAGATAGACCACTTTGGCATGAAGATTATTCTAAGCTCAAGGCAATCAAGACCCTATGGCCTCAAGAGAAACTTTTGCCCCTCCCTTAACTACATAGAAGATTTGAAAATTCGGGGTCTTTCCTAGAATAAAGGTGTTGAGCAAGGGTAAATTTTATCTGAGTGACCCACCTACATCTGTTCATTTTCTAATCACCCTCCATTCCTTTCATCTGAAATCGCAGACCCCTACCCCTTCTTCCTAGTTCAGGATGACATATAGACCTCATTTTGCCTGACTGTCTTTGGAATTTCCATGCCTATGTGGATTCCTCTTACAGACACTATTAAATTTGATTTTCTCCTATTAACATGTCTCATGTCAGTTTGCTTCTTAGTCCGGCTAGAAGGACCTCACTGTTTATGGGAACCAGCGTTAAGTTCCAGAGATGAACTCTGAAACATGGCTATGACACCTAAGGGCAGAGATCCTCAGAAGGGGACTTTTGATCTTTATTTCTGTGGGCGGAGGTAATACTTGCTGGAAGCATCAGGGTCTTGAGAAACTTTGTAGAAGGTTGTTTCTAACTTTAGACCAGCGCCTTCCACTTTTAGAACAGGATACCCATCTGGGGAGGTCTTCCTCCCTGGCAGCTCAACTTAAGGGTGCATAAAAATCACATGGAGAGGGGCGGGCGCCTGGGTAGCTCAGTTGGTGAAGGGTCTGCCTTTGGCTCAGGTCATGATCCCAGGGTCCTGGGATTGAGCCCCACGTCAAGTTTCTGCTCAGCAGGGAGGCTGTTTTTCCTTCTCCCTCTGCTTGACACTTCCCTTGCTTGTTCTCTCTCTCTCCCAAATAAATAAATAAATAAAATCTTAAAAAAAAATCCCCTGGAGAGATTGTTAAAATGCTGATTGTAGGCGGCATTCTGGAGGGCTGGGTGGGACCCAGGAGTCTGCATTTTTAACAAGCATGGGAAGATTCTAAGCAGTCTTTTGCTTCGGGAATCACTGATCCAGTCTGCAGCGTCTGTGTGTGTTTCTCTCCTATTATGGTGGTCTCAGGCCTAGTGAGAAAAGGGTGGGGGGTAATTGATGCCTGCCCCGCAACTAAGGGGATTGTCATTAGAAATGTCTTTAGAAATGGAAGAAATGTCTGTCCCAACAAGACATAGGATCCTGGGGGACAATGAAAGGGAATCACCAGCTGGAACAGAATAGAGAAGCACACATACACCATGAAGCTTGTAAGGAGTACATTAAGATGAAAATGGATTGTGATCGTGTGAACAAGGCTGTTCTGTAATGAGAAACACCAGGAGAAAAGATGGACTTCGTGCATGAGACAGAAGGAATTTGGTGAAAAGAAAAATCAGATGTTGAGAAAACAAAGTTAAATTAAAATTAAAAATTAAAAGATGGCTAGAGCATCTTCATCCAAGAACCTACAAGACAAGCTGCAGCAGGAACAGCTCTCCATCGAAGCATTATGTGGGTGAATGATTAGACAGCAGTGAGACTGTGTCTCACTGTTTATGAGAATGATGGTGGAAAACCTGCCCAAATTATTAGATCAGATGGATTTTACTAATCACCTGCATGACAGTACATTCAATAAAATTAAATATGAGACTAACGAGGAAGTCTTTATAGCCTTGCTCTAAAAAATCAATTGATAGGTTTTACAAGAACTTAATACTAATGAGGAATCTGAGGAAACGTCCAGGGAAAATGGACAACAGGACCCAGATGAAATCTAGTGACACCACTTAGAGAGCAGTAATGACTCTAAGGAAAAAGGATTTTAACTTGTTTAATTATAGTATTTGTCCCTAAGGAAGAGTGCTTCTGAAAACTCGACAGGGTAAGAATACCACAGGTGCAAACAACTGTAATCTATTACAAGGCCCTGGCAATGATAAAATGATTAACTGAGATTTTAATTCAGTGACCTATTATTGCTGGCCTGGACGACTTTGCTGCAGGGCTTAAAGCCAGTTCCAGCTAGTTTAAACTGACAAAAGTGTCTGGCACCTGGCAGTTCCCTATGTGCGTATGTTGCCACCCCAACATGGTTAATGATGCTGAGCTGTCCGCTTTCTCGACTGCTCATCCAAATTCCTCGTTCCGTTCCAAGTTAGGGCATGGATGTGACCAAGTGTTGATCCACAGTGGGTGATGTGAGTTCTGGGTGGTGACTCGCATAGGAAGGCTAAATCCCACGGGGATGTTGCTGGTCTCCTGATGCTTTGATGACTATTTGCAGCTCTCAAGTCACCACATGAATTGTGTGCCCAGTGTTTCTCTGATTAATGTATCAGTAAGTGCCATGTTTGTTTAATTACCTTTGATCTTAGACATTGTGTGCACTTGAAGGGGTGGTTTGAAAGCAGGATTGGGTCTCCCACATGAAGGAATGAGCAGATCGCATTCCATCCCCTACTTGCTGTGCCTCTGAGAGGAAAATTGCTAATAAATATCGATGTGTGTATATATATATATATATAAAACAAACAAAAAAAACAGACAGAGGAGTCTCCTAGAATCAAAGGACGGGGATGCATCCCGGCTACTGGAAGGACAGCACAGTCATCAGACCTCTCACCTGTCTCTCGCCCTCTGCTTTCTTTTCTGTGCAGCCACGTGTTTTGTTTCAATCTAGGGTTGTAGGTCTTTCCTGAAGGATCTGTGATGGTTTTTTTATTTGGCTTTACTCTCTCCCTGAAGACTCGCTGAGCTGGTCTCCTGACCAAGGTTTCCGTTCACTGCCCAGCCTGTGAACCGATCTGGGTCCTTTCAATGTGTCCTTTGCTGGCGGGCCATGCTCTTAAGCTTTGTCAGTAGAGGGGGCAAGAGAGACACCGTAGGAGGAAAACAGGCCTGCTTCCCTTGGTCGGGGGCTTGGCCGGCGGCTGCACAGGCGCATGCGCGGGTTTCCGCTCAGGCGTCTGTGCGGAGCCGCTCTTCCAGCAGCATCTCCAGCGCTCTGCATCTCCAGCGCTCAGCTCTTCGGGGCAGGGCGGCCAACAGCGCCCAGTGGCCGGTGGCTTCTTCTGGCGACAACCTCTTCTTGCACCCTGGTGGTTCCTGACCTTGGGAGTTTCCTGGGTGAAATCTGAAATTGGACCCTGGGCATGGGGAGCAAGAACAGACCCAAGAAAGAGGCAGTGCCCGCCAGATCGGTAGGTGGCAGTTTTAAGAAGCCAGGGGACTTGCCCATGAGGCTCGTCCTTGGGGGGCTGCGCAAGGAGCAGATCTTCACACCCTCCTGTCAGAATCCTAAAAGTTTATACAGAGGCCTTAATCGGGTTCAGTCATGTCTACCAGATGGTATATCCAGTCCTGCATGTCCGGATGGTCTCAACAACACATTACTGTCTCAAGTCTGTGTTCCTGAGGCAGCTTTTAGGGCAGGTAGGCAGGTAGAGTGCACGAATAAGCCTTGAGATCAAGGACGGGGGAGAGGGGAGGAGCCTCCAGATGCCTGGGTCCAGCTCCAGGATCAAAGGGCGGTCATACCCTCTGGATGACCTCCTCCAATGCTCCGCGTCTTGGGGCTGGCTCCTGTAATTACAGGTAGCCCTTTTTTGCAGTGTGCCTTGAGCAGTCTGCAAGAGTTTTACTAGCAGGGAGGTGGATTGTTGGGTGACTCTGGCCACACTGGAGGCAGGTGCCACAACAACAGTTTAGACATAGGCAAGAAAAAACACAGAGGAAGATAATGATTCCCAAAATAAGTTGTGATTTTTAAAATTAAGAGCCCCATGACCTGAATCATTGATTTATTAGGTCCTCTAGGTTGGGGGTTGGCTAACTCAGGATATTTAGTTGTTTCTTTATGCGATTTAATAGAGATGGTACATTAGCAGATTTCTCAGGTATAAATGCCCAGCCTTCTGTTTGGATGATGGCCTGGGTGCCTCCTTGCGAGGCAGTGATAATGCTCAGGTGATCCTATGTTGGGGGACAGCTTTTCTCATTAGAGATATTTTGGTGTTTAGTAAGGGCAGGCTTTTCCCTTACTGGCTGTCAGGTAGGGCTTGCTGGGTTAATTTAGTAAGGGCTTCCGTGTGGGTTTCAGTGTCCTCCAGGCCACTGGAAGGTACAAACATGGCAGCCAAATGACCAGTGGAAAACAGGACATGCCCCTCTGGCCTTGAGGAGAGGGAGGCCCCCTGCTCTGATGGGGCCGATTCTCCTTGTGCCCAGGGAAAGCCAGGTTCAGTGGTCCAGCCACACAGGCGGAAACTGTGGCCAAAAATCTGTGCCACCAAACCACTGGGCTCCATTTGGGGCTTCCCAAAAAATATCTGGGCAATGTGATCAGTCAGTGACAAACTAACTGCCATCCTTTAGTGTGACAGAATGACCAGCTAGTTTCAGTGACATCCATATTTCTGGTACAGCTGGGTTGGTTCTGATTAGAGTGATTTTTCTGTTCCCGACATAGGGGTTCCGGGTGATTCAGTGCTCGAATGTCTATAACTGAGGGTGAGCCCTGTGACTATATCTCAACTCTGAGCCCAGTCACCTGTGGCTCAAATGGCATTTTTTTAGGGCCCCTTTGGTCATTTTTGATGGGCTGTCCCAGTAGTTTGAGTCTCAAGAAAAGAATGTCCAGTGTTAATGATAGTGGGTACCATAGTCCTGGTTTCTGGAGTTGTATTAATAATATCAGATGAATTAAGAGGACTAGTCCAGCTTGTTATTTTTTCACATACTGCTTTTGGACTTCTTAATTCTCTCCTTGGAGTGGTGATAATCCTGATGAGCTAGAAGGGGTAGCTGCTCATATACCCGATAGTTGGAGTAGTTCTTTCATTGGGCATACAAGTGGGCCCAATGTAGAAATGTGTTTATATTAGGAGTCTGTCTCATGACTGGATACTCTAGGAGCAGCAGAAATCTAAGGGTGAAAGAGAGGTAATTGTGTGGGAAAGTCTTGTCCTTCTGAATTACATTTGTGGCCTGATCCTTAGATGTTAATGTGGCTATAGCTTTAGAAATTTGACCTGGTTGTGCATGCCATACATGTTGGCTGGGGAAGGCAGCAGGCAGGAATAAGGAGATGGACTGGGGGTGGGATACACCAGACCAGGACGCTCCCCTCTTTCAATGGAGGATGTTCTGCTCTGGGTATAGTGCATTTCAGCAGGCCTGGCTTGCCGCAGGACAATGGGCTTGCATTGGTGGGAAATAATTCATCTATCCTGGCGGGATGTCTTATTGAGAATTCTGGGACAAAATGCCCTTCCAAGGCGTGATGGGGGATGTTCTCAGCAGGATAGAATGTTAATTTTTTTTTTTTTAAAGATTTTATTTATTTATTTGAGAGAGAGACAGTGAGAGAGACCATGAGCGAGGAGAAGGTCAGAGGGAGAAGCAGACTCCCCATGGAGCTGGGAGCCCGATGTGGGACTCGATCCTGGGACTCCAGGATCATGACCTGAGCCGAAGGCAGTCCTCCAACCAACTGAGCCACCCAGGCGCCCCAGGATAGAATGTTAATTTATGGTAAGACTCAAGGCAAAGGCTGTCTCCCTTGACTTCAGTTTTTTAACTTTTTAAATATTTATTTATTTAAGAGAGAGAGTGTAAGAGAGAACATGAGCTGGGGTTGGAGGGGCAGAGGCAGAGGGAGAAGCAGGCTCCCCACTGAGCAGGGAGCCCTATGACACAGGCTTGATCCCAGGACCCCAATATCACGAACTCAGCCAAAGGCAGATGCTTTTTTTTTTTTTAAATACAAATTTTATTTATTTATTAGAGCATGAGAGGGAGATCATGAGGAGGAGGGGAGGTGTAGAGGGAGAAACAGACTCTCCAATGAGCAGGGAGCAGGATATGGGACTTGATCCCAGGACCCTGGAATCATGAGCTGAGCCGAAGGCAGACACTTGACTGACTGAGCCACCCAGGCACCCCTCCCTTGACTTTTATACCTTTATGGTCCATATTGGGTGCCTTGGCAGAGGGGTTCCTAGTTTGGCATATTGGGTAATGGGCCTTACTGGCTGATCATGTAAATGTATTAAAGCCTGGGATAATACTTGGTCAGGTGGTTTTACTTGATAGTAAATTAATCTGCTGCTTTAATATTTCTTTTTTTTTTTTTTCCCTATCAGTCCTGCCGCTTGCATGTTATAGGCATGTTCTTCTGTTTAACGCCATGTCTTTGTCCACTCTTATATGTCATGGTCTTTGAAATGTGTTCCCTGATCGCTGTCTATTTGATGACAGGAGCTGTACATGGTGCTCAGCTTCTACGATCCCCTGTTGGTGGAAACTTGGAGGAGGCCAGCCATAGAGTGCACCTGAAAGAAGGCATATGTAGAATCCTCACCTGGAGGGAGGGAGCAGATGTGATCAGTTTGCTAATCCTTCACCATTTGGAAACTCCAGTGGATGGTCCCAGATCCCTTTGGTAGTTGCCTTGAGGATGGTTTAGAACACACAGGATTAATTACTGCATTAACCAGCCCACTGTATTTTATTTAAAAAATTTTAAAAGATTTTATTTATTTGACAGACAGAGATCACAAGTAGGCAGAGAGGCAGGCAGAGAGAGGAGGGGGAAGCAGCCTCCCGCTGAGCAAAGAGCCTGATGCGGGACTTGATCCCAGGACCCTGGGACCATGACCTGAGCTGAAGGCAGGGGCTTTTACCCACAGAGCCACCCAGGTGCTCCAGGCCACTGTATTTTAAGGGCAATCTGGCATTCTTGGTAATAATGCCATTTAATCTGGGTGTTATGGTAGCCTCTCTTTCTATGTGTCCCATCTGCTGTATCTACTGAGGAGTTAGCTGCTAGGGCATCAGTTCCCTGATGGCGAGAGAGTGTTCGTGCCTCACAAGCTGGGATGTGGAAAACAGTGAGTACTGCCGCAGGCTCTTGCAGGCAAACCTAAATGTTTTTTTCCCATATCTTGACCTCCTAAGGGCTTATTTATGATCATCTGCACTTCAGCTTTTCATTGTCTAAGCCATAGGGTTAATCTTTTTAGAACCACTCCACTGTCTATGTAAAGGGTTAAGGGCCAGCTTCCTTCTGTTTCCATTGGGCTGGTGTCAGTGTTGGGCTGCGGAGTCTCCGCACTCCTTGTGGGATATCAGGCATTAGCAGTGTTCTTTATGCCCTTTTTATAGACTGCAGGGACTGCCACAGAATAGGGTGGGGGCATTTGGAGGATCTCTATATTCTATAGGGCTGTGTAGCACCCACATTTCTGTGGACTGGTGGCCTGCCACTTAAAGTGGGAGTTTGAGTCATGGCAGAAGTGGGTCCATGGAATATGGTCTCTGCCCATCCCTTGGCAGAAAGGGAAGCTCTTACCATGATATGTGCACATTGCTAGGAGCTCTTGCTCTATGGAGGTATATCAGGGTTTTGCCCCTTTTCAGGGCTAAGACCCAGATCCTAGAGGTATTTTCTCCTTCTGTCGTCTCCTGCACAGTGCCCAACCCACACATTCTAGAGTCACAGAAACATCTAATTCACATGGTAGATCTGCTTTGGAGATGTCCAGAGCTTTAATCTTTTTCACTAGTGTTTTTGCCTCTCAAAGGTGGCTTGCAGCTCTGATCACCTGTTGTTGTTGTTTTTTCTTTTAAAGGGTGGAGGCATCATGCCAAGTGGGGAATAAAAGTCCTACCAAACCCTCAGTCTACTACAAAGGCTTGCATTTCTTTTATGTACCAAGGGGTTGGATAGGCTTGTATTTTATCAATCCCAATTTCTGGGCCAACATGCATCTTACCTGACCAAACAATTCCCCCAAATTTTGTGGTGGTATCTGGGCCTTGAATTTCTGGTGAATTAATCCTTTCCCTTGCAGATGTTCCAGCAAAATCTTCAGGGTGTCCTGCAGCAGAGGGGAGTCTCCACATGTTAACATTATATCATTAGTGTAACTGTTGTGGGGAAGGAGAACAGGATCAGGTCTCATGTTACAATCACTAGACATACTGGAGTGCTGTGAGGTAGCCTTGGGGAAGGTCCATTATTGCCTCTCCCACATGAAGGCAAATTGATCTTGTGACTTGGTAGCAAAGGATATACTGAATAAAGCACTGGCTAAAACTAGTACAGCACAGGGCACTCCTAGGACCATGGCCAAAGTATTCAAGGTGGTGGCAATGTTGGTCACAGCCACGTAGACTGGTGGCATTATCTTTTTTTAAAAAATATTTTATTTATTATTTGACAGACAGATCACAAGTAGTCAGAGAGGCAGGCAGGGAGAGAGAGTGGAGGAAGCATGCTCTCTGCGGAGCAGAGAGCCTGACGTGGGGCTCAATCCCAGGACTCTGGGATCAAAACCCGAGCTAAAGGCAGAGACTTTAACCCACTGAGCCACCCAGGCGCCCCAACATTATCTTGTTCGTTTCTTGGGAGTCCGGGACATCTGCCATGAGCCACCTGGCAATACTGGGCTATTGAAAGCACTATGAGCAAAGCATGTAATACTAGTTTGGTGCAGTTCTTGGATAATTCTCTTAGTTCCTTATGCTCCCAGGCAATTTATACTATTTTTCTCATGGGTGTTGGACTTACTAGTTCCCAGTTGGCATTACCCCTCAGGACTGGTTTGATTACTGTATAACCCAGAGGTGGAATTCACTGATGGAGGTTTGCAGAGTTTGACCTTGTAGGATATGCTCAGTATGTTCTCTGGTATTGAAGGAATACCAGTTGTCATGGTGGAGAACTCTAATTTGGAGTGTCAAAGGGACTTTTTTGAGCATAATTATTTGCCCTCCCTAACCACTGATGGCACTGAGGGGGCCAGGAAACCTCTGAGGGTTACGGTGTCTGAGAGTACACTTGGCTCCAGTATCAACCAGAGCTGTCATCTTTTGTTTATTTCTGGGGACTCGTAAATATTGAGCCCAACCTGCAATCTCTGATTGCCTCTCATGGCCGTCACCTGGAGGCAGTCTTGGCTTGTATTTTGCCCTTTCTACATACAAGTGATGCCCCACTGGGAGGCTCCCAAAGGTGCCTCTTTCCTAAGCTCAGTAGGTGGCAGATTTAATAAGCAAGCGAACTTACTTATGAAGCTTGTCTTGGGACAAGACTTGGGACTTGTCTGAGAGAAGTGCATCTCCACATCCACTTGCCAGAATCCTAAAAGTTTATATAGAGTCCTTAACTGGGTTCAGTCACATAAACTGTGCAGATGGTTTCAACCACCCGCTGCTCTCTCAAGAGCTCCCTGAAGTTCCCTGTGGGGAAGACAGGTGGAATGCACATTTCAAGGACACAGGAGCAAGGGAGGAGCCTCTGACTGCCTCCATCCAGCTTGAGGGTCAACTAGCAGTCGTTTCTTCTTGGTGACCTTCTCTAACATTCCCATTTCCCCACCCAGGGTCCAGTGGGTCTTATAATGTTGTATCTTCAGATAGATACCTCCCCAAGTAAACAGGTTGGATTTCCAGCAAGTTCCACTGGTGTGGAAACACAGTAACTTCTCTTCTTTTTCTATCCAGTGATACCAGGCTCGTAAGGTCTGAATCTTAGTCCTGGGGTTAGCTTCTTCTTTGGGCAGCACATCTCAGCTCTAGGGGTGGAGGCTGCTCCTTATTTCTGTTATTCCTGTATCATTTGGAGGTTTTTGTAGCCAACCCCTCATTACCCTTCTTAGTAGCCAACCTCTCATTATGCCAGTCCCCTGTTACAGTTAATGATTCTTTTTATTAAATCTTTTTATTAAATCTTCCCTATTCAAGTTACCTATTCCCTATTCAGTTTGGCTTTTCTTGATGGGACCCAGATGCAGGCCAGGTTTCTCAGTTTCTCTGGTAAAAAGCCTTTCCATAACACACAAGTCCAATTGCTCTGATCTGAGTGGGCCCTGGGCCAGTGTTTACTTCTAGTCAGTTTCCCATGAGAGAGAATCTGATTGGCCTAAGGAGATCAAGTCGTCATCTCCTGGTCCAATAAGCTACAGCCAGGGAGCACATGACTGCCACAGATCACCCTGGGGGCAGGTTACCAATAGAACCCTCTTGTTAGATAGAGGGGGTGTGTGGAAACATGGGATATGCTGATAACCTAAAAATACCTGACCACTTAATGAATGTGGAAAAATGAAGAATGATGCGGGAGTAATATTGATACTGCAAAGGTTCTTAATGACTGTTTTCCTTCTGAGTGTATTTTTTTCCCCACCAAAAAGCTTTATTAAGGTACAACGGACAAATAAAAATTATATATATTTAAGGTGTACAACTTGATGTTTTAATAGATGTATACGTTGTGAAATGATCACCACAATCAAGCAAATTAACATACCCATAACCTCACCTCACTACCATTTCCTCCTCCCTTTCCTCCTCTGTTGTCTTCTTCTTTGGTGTGTAGTGGCTGAAAAAATTTTCCTTTTCCCCTTCTAGGTTCTTTGGCTGGTCTAATTAAATTGACATAAGATGGATTACAGGAGAAAAACAAATACAGTTTCACATGTATGGGGGTCCCCAGATTGTAAGACTCAAGGGCAAGTCAGGCTGCTGAGGCTCATATGCCATCCTGAGCTAAGGAATAGGGTGGGGCTGGAGCTTCAAAGGAAAGGATGGTAAGAGGAACAAACTGTTGATAGTTTGATGTTGTGCTGCCATGTGGATAGGCCTTCCAGATAAAAAGGGCTCTCTGGTAAGAGCTTTCTTTCTGGGTCACACCCCCCAGTCTGAATTCTTTTCGGTAGTTAAGGTAGAGGTAAAAGTTTTTCTTGAGGCTGCTTGGTCTTATTGCCTTTAGCTCAAAATAATCTATATGCCAACTGGTATATTTTGGAGTTTTGTATTCTGCAGCCCCCTCTCTCCTGCCAGATGAGGAGACTTAAGATTGACTCTCTTGGCAAATTTCAAATATTACAATGTAGTATTGTTTACTGTATTACTGTGCCATACATTAGATCTCCAGAATTTATTCATCCTACATAAATAAAACCTTGTGCCCTTTTGACCAATATCACCCCATTAACCCTCTATCCACCCCCTGGCAACTATCATTCTGTCTCCGCTTCTATGAGTTTGACTACTTTAGATTCTGCATATAAGTTAGGTCATGACTATTTGTTTTTCTGTGTCTGGCTTATTACCCTTAGAATATCTTCTACGTTCATCCATATTGTTGCAAATGGCAGGATTCCTTCCTTTTTTATGGCTTAATAATACTCCATTGCACAATCTCTTCATTTCACTTGTTGGTGGACATTTAGTTTGTTTCTACTTCTTGGCTTCAGTGAACTTGGGAGTTCAGATACAGTGACAAGCTGCTCTTCACACAGGCTATATGAATTTACTCCTCTACAAGAATATATGACAATACGTTATTTCCCTCTCAATAAACTTTTACATTCTTGCCTGATAGGTGAAATAGAGTATTCCATTGTAGTTTTAATTTACATTTTAAAAAAACTTATGAGGGTAATTGAACATCTTCCCTATGTTTAAAAGGTATTTGCATTTTATTTTCTGTGAATTGTTAATGCCTTGTGCCATTTTCTACTGTGTTGTTAGTCTTTTTCTTATTGGTTTGGTTTTTAGATATTAAGGACATTAGCCATTTGTCATTCACATTGGAAATAATTCCTTCAGTTTGTTGTTTTTTGACTCTATGCTATTTTAGGCTATGTAAAGTTTTAATTTTTTTCTTTTTTTAAAAAGATTTATTTAGTTATTTGAGAGAGAGAGAGAGCAGGGGCAGAGGAAGAGGGAGAAGGAGAGAATCTCAAACAGATTCCCCACTGAGCACAGAGCCTGATACTGATACCAAACTCCATCTCACCACCCTGAGACCATGATCTGAGCTGAAATGCAGAGTTGGATGCTTAACTGACTGAGCCACCCAGGTGCCCTTTCAATTTTTATATGTAGTCAGATTTATCAGTTGTATCAACTAGGACTGTATTCAGCTACAGGAAATAAAGAGCCAACGGTTTGAACAGATGAGGGAATATTTGTTTCATGGAACATGCAGGGAAAACTGCATTGTCTAGAGCACATCTTCCTGCATTATCTGATTCTAATATCTAAGTTTTAGATAACTGATAGCAAAGAAAAATAATTATAGCCTATAGACATGCAAATGAATAATGTCCAATAGAGAAACAACTCTCTCCCACTGTCCTGACCCTGTGGGAAAGCCAGTTTGTACATTTATTTCAGTATTCCTGATCTAAAAACGTGTTCTTTGGATTCCTCTTTGTTTCCTCTTTGATGCAATAAATAAAATATTTAACATGTGTTCACTTTTATACTATATGAGAGCCATGACTTAACCTTATCTAAAAAATTGTCTTTTAGCAAGTATGAAGCCTGGAGATGGGCATTTCCGAAGCTCAGTGATACCATTAGGGAATCAGGCTTTCTCCATTTTTCTATTTCACTATTCTTAGTACACAGTCTTCATCACTTTGGTTGTAACCACATGGTTGCTGGACAGTGCACCTCCAGTGCTCCCATCTCCATTCCAGGGTGAAAAGGCAAAAAATAAAGACGTTGGCCTTGTACCAGGGAAGAAGGCTTTCCCAAAAGTCACTCTTTCTGCTTATATCTCATTGGTCAGATCTCCAAGGGAATCTAGAAAGAAGACTGTGACTTCTGGGTACATTGTTCATTTCCTTCCACTTTTAAAACAAGACTTGTTAGTAAGGAAGAAAAGGAATGTGGCTATGAGGGAGATAACTAACATCTACCAAATCAGTCTTGTCTCAATTGTTTCATGATTTAGTGGCTAATCTACATAGGCTTTCCTAATCTAAGATCATAAAATGTTCTTTTTTTAAAATGTGTTTTTAAACTTTTATGACTTTATTTTTTAAAACAAATTAACCTTTGTTTCATTTGAGATTTGATATAAAGAGCAGGGTGAGTGTTTTTCTCTAGATGGCTATCTAGCTTCCCCAGCACTATTTACGGAATATCCCAATGTTTCCTCATTGAGTAGAAATGCCACTTTAAAAAAAAAAAAAAAAGAAAAGTCACCTTTGTCACTTACTAAATTTCCATAGTTAGGTCCAACTTTGTATTCTCTTGCATTATTCTTTGCTAGTCCTAATATTTAACTTACTATAACTAGATACTATTTCCCTGGTAGATCTGGACTTCCCATTTCTCTGACTTTCCAGATTTTTTCCTGGTTAATTATTTAAATTAAAATAAATAAATCATAGTTAAAGACTTTAGATACCACAAGTAGGGTTTTTTTTTTTTTTAAGATTTTATTTATTTATTTGACAGAGATCACAAGTAGGCAGACAGGCAGGCAGAGAGAGAGAGAGGGGAGGAAGCAGGCTCCTTGCAGAGCAGAGAGTCTGATGCAGGACTCAATCCCAGGACACTGAGATCATGACCTGAGCCCAAGGCAGAGGCTTAACCCACTGAGCCACCCAGGCGCCCCCACAAGTAGGTTTTAAATGAAAAATAGTCACCTGATTTTATCCTTCCCCACTTGCAGTCTTGTTAACCAGAGAAAGTCACTTTTAACACTACAAACTTTGCCTATCCCACATTGTATCTGCCGTATTGTTTGATATATGCTTATGCTGCTATTTACTGACTGATCAATTTTAGTTGTATTTATCATCTTCCTTTTGGAACAGATGTGGAATTAGTTCTTTTTTTTTTTTTTTAAAGATTTTATTTATTTAACAGAGAGAGGGAGATCACAAGTAGGCAGAGAGGGGGGCGGGAAGCAGGCTCCCTGCTGAGCAGAGAGCCCAATGCGGGGCTCGATCCCAGGACCCTGGGATCATGACCCGAGCTGAAGGCAGAGGCTTAACCCACTGAGCCACCCAGGTGCCTGGAATTAGTTCTTTCAACCCTCCTCCCCTTTTTCATCTTCCCAAAATAAAGCAGTATTTTTAGTTATGTGAGCAAATTGAATGAGTCATTATAATGATGGAAGTTTTGTTCACTATAAAGTTAATGCTTTTTAAAAAGATTTATTTATTCATTTTATCTTTATTTTATTATATTTTATTTTATTTTGGAAACAACAAGCTCTTATAGGAAGCTGAAAAAGGACCAGAGAGAATTAGGAAAAATAAAAAGAACATATACAACTGGATCTTCAAGAATCTTCATGGAACATTATGACCCATCAAATCGAGGTGTCCACATTTTCTAACAAAAATGAACTGATCTGAGTAAGGGCAGCATGAAAATATTCTAATGCAGTGCTGCTCAACAGAACTTTCTGTGATGATGGAAATGTTCCATTATCTCTGTTATTAAATACAGAAGCTACTAGCCACATGGATACTCATAATGTGGCTAATGCAACTGAGGAACTGAATTTTTAATATAGTTTAAACAGCCACCGTGGCTAGTGATTACTAATTGAACAGCACAGTTCTAATGCCTCATGGGTCGAAATCAGTGGTTTCTTCAGGGGATTTCTCTCATCACTGCTGACATGTGTAGAGGGTTGGGGGTGGAAAGAGAGGAAAGCTCTTAATAGCTCTATTTAACACTTAAGTTCTGAAACTCTTTTTCAGAGGCAAGAGATGAGGAAAGGACTTTGGGAGAGACCTGAGAATGCCCTTAAACTCCTGGCTAATGCCAACAGAAGTAGAAAGCCTAGGATTTGGCTCACTCTGATGGGAAGAGAGCTATGGTACAACTCATAGAATCTGAGGTTTAGGCCATCTGTGCATAGAAATCATTGCTGAGGGACTCGAAGGGTGGTAGGGGTGCTCATTTCCAGACAGGGTTTCCAGGGCTAGAAGAGGATTTAAAATTTTTTAAATATTTTTATTTATTTGACACAGAGAGATCACAAGTAGGGAGGACCTGGGGGTCCTTTCTGGCCACGTGCAGGCGGTACTGGCCTTTTGGGGATTAAGGTCTTGTTCTTGCTCTTGAACACTTCACTGGGATCCAGCTTGTTCACGAAGGAGTTGGTCTCTTCTGCAAGTAGGTCTGTGTTGTAGGTGATGGGTTTATACATGCTGAACCACTACTTGGCCTGTGGGCTAATGCCATGGCTGGTGAAGGTGTACTGCCACTGTGGTAGGCCCAGGTGCGTGATAAGCAGGCAATAGTAAGCAGTGAAGTTGTCTGTGAGAAAATGCCAGTATAATGTTCTGTCCAGGAACCAGATCTCAGTGTCTTGTGCTAGCATTGGTTTCCCTCTTTTGTAGACAAGGCAAACCTTCCCATTCCCATTGCAAGGATCCAGCTCAAATACCATGCTGCGAGAATCAAAGTGAGGCTTCTCTGGCTGGTTCTCACTGGCTTTAAGTGCATCATCCTCCAGGTCTGCCAGAGTTGGTGCATTAGGGAGTGAATACACAGAAGACATGGTTGAGTTGAGCCAGTTATTTATTTATTTATTTGATTTTTAAAAAATTTCTTTTCAGTGTAACAAAATTGTTTATGCACCACACCCAGTGCTCCATGGAATACGTGCCCTCTGTAATACCTACCACCTGGCTCTCCCAACCTCCCACCCCCCTACCCCTTCAAAACCCTCAGGTTGTTTTTCAGAGTCCGTAGTCTCTCATGGTTCATCTCCCCTTCCAATTTCCCTCAACTCCCTTCTCCTCTCCATCTCCCCATGTCAGCTGAGTCAGTTTTGAGATGTTGTTAATTGCCATATGCTGCCCAACAGAATGGTGTGCTCATCCAGCTTCACACTCCATGTCATGTGGAAGCCATTGGTCATCAGATAAAAATTCGTCACATCCTCAGGTAGCACACAGTTATTTTTTTGTTCCCATGAAGAAATCATATGACATTCAGCAGGTGGTTTCTCTATGATAGTCACCTCTGTCACACCTGGGAAAGATTCTAATATGCAGGTGATTCCCAGGGTCAGCTTCTCTAGAGTGTGGCTTGCTGCAGCCTGGGGGCAGCGTCTCCTCCATGGCTCGTGTCCCGCCCCGCACGCGGGGGGTGCAGCAGCAGAGACTGGGCTGGAGAGCTGGGCGGGTGGGAGGTCTGGAGGCTGCCCCAGAAGCCCGGCCATCAAGTTCACGGCATGCTGAACTTGTAGTGAATTGTAGTGCTTGGTGCCAGAGAGCGCTGCAGGGCGGAGATGGGAGGCCTGGGGGTTGCTCTGGGAGTACTAGTTCTTGGGCACACTTGTTCCAGCCGCCCTGAGGTTGCTCCACCTATTTATTCATTTTAGAAGGGGGAGGGGCTCAGGAGGAGGGAAAGAGAAATTCCAGCGGACTCTGACATGGGGATCAATCCTATGGCTCCAGCCAAAGCTAAGAGTTGGGTGACCCACTAGCTTCACCACCCAGGTACCCCTTGTTCACTATAAAGTTAAATAGAATTATACTTTCTTTCTTGTACAGCTTTATGTTCCCCCCAGAGAGAATAGTTACCTCAACTTTACTTTGCCTACTTTCTCATATGCATAGTCTCATTTTGTTCCTCAAGTCCGGTTGAGTCTACTTTTTTCCAGGCACTGAGTCCTTTGTCTCCTGCTCCATCTGGCTGGATTGCTTTCTAAGCCGACTGCACAGTCAGTATCCTGGGACTGTTTTGCTGCTCTCCTAGGTTAAATCTGTGAGTTTCTGAATTCCATGAACTCTTTGTTTTGGATTTTCTCCCTGATTCTGCTGAGCCCTGACCCTAGTACCTTCTTAAGAAAAAAACGGGAGACAAACTTTTTGAGTCCTAGATTCCTGGCTTGGCTGGAAATTCTGGACTGAAAATATTTATTTTCAGAGATTTTTAAGGCATTGTACAAGTCTTTTAGCAAACAGAATAGCCTTTTATAGTTGATTATATTTCTTTTCTGGAAGGATTTATGATCTGCATATACAGTTCATCTGAGATTTTTAAAAAAATATTTTATTTATTTATTTGACAGAGAGAGATCACAAGTAGGCAGAGAGAGAGGGCGAAGCAGGCTCCCTGCTGAGCAGAGAACCCGATGTGGGGCTCTATCCCAGGACCCCAAGATCATGACCTGACCTGAAGGCAGAGGCTTAACCCACTGACCCACCCAAGGTGCTCCAGTGATCTAAAATTTTTTGACAACATGTCTTGGGGTAAGTTTTTTAATAGATGGGTTTCATTGTTTTGGACTCTTAGTGAATTTTACAACATTGACATCTACGACCATAAGATTAGGGAATTTTTAAAGTTATTTCTTTTGATTTTATTAAAAGTTTATAATCCCATATAACTTTATTTTTTTTAAAAGATTTATTTATGAAAGAGAGAGAGGGTGATCAAACATGGGGCAGGGGCAGAGGGAGGAGGAGAGAGAAATTTTAGCAGACTCCTCACTTGAGTTTGTAGTCTGACATGGAGTTTGATCTCAAGAACCTGTGAAATCATGACCTGAGCTGAAACCAAGAGTCATTTGCTCAACTGACTGAACCACTAAGGGACCCCAATTTCATAAGACTTTAAAATCAACTTTTCTAGGAAGAGGAGTTAAGATGGTGGAGTACAGGGACTCTAAGCTTGCCTTGTCCTTCAAACACAGCTAGATAAATAGCAAATCATTCTGAGCACTCAAGGAGTAAATCTGAAGACTGAGAGAACAAAACTGCAAGACTAGAAGTAGAAAAGGGACAACCTCATGAAAGTAGGAAATGCAGAAAGTTGATTTGGGGGGATAAGAACTGTGGGTGCTGTGGAGGGGAGGGAACCCTTCTTACAGAGACTACTGCAAGGTATTATAAGCAGCAGAGTGCAAAATCTGAAGCTTTAGAAGTCTGCTGTACCAGGGTCATGACTGGCTTAGCAGTGCTTCTGTGGGGAAAGAGGGAGGAAACCCTGGAATGGACTGTGTGGTCTGAGAATCCCCTGCCTTGCACAGGGAAAAAGAGTTTCCCTACTTGGAGTGCATTCGGGAGTGGTGGCAAGGCCTCTCTGGGGACAAAAAGATGGGTGGCACTAATGTATTGTGCCTTTCCCCGGCATAGGAGCAGGGATGACAGCAGAGGGCAGGAAGCCTGGGTATTGGCTTTCTGCTCCACTTTGCCATAAACTCTGCACCACTGCATGGTCATGCAAATGATTTCCTGGGATGGGCTGGCAAATGGCAAAAGCCTGGTGAGACCCTCTCCCAGAGGATCACTGTGGGCTCACAAGATGTGCAAGTCCCTAAATTTGGAGTCTAGAAACCCAGCCTTGCACCTGAGATAAAACACAGGAGTACTGTGCTGCCTGGCAGGCAGACAGCTCGGGCACAGACAGGGCAAAGGCAGGAATCTGATGGAAGCTGGGGACACAAGATTGTTTGCTCTGCTGTGAGGGCTTCCCAAAGGGTGGTGGGCACAAGCTCTCTGCTCTGGAGACCAGAGAGCAGGAGGCCATTTTGCCTATTGCTTATCAGCACTGATGGACCTCTGTGAGCTAAGTAGTGTCACCAAGTGGAGATTGCAGCCACCAAACCCTGCCCTGTTGTACCTGCAGGAAAGTCCACCTGAAAATCAGCACAACAGGCCCTTCCCCCAGAAGACTAGCACAAACCCCTCATATGCTCCAAGTCTTCTAAACATAGAGTTCTGCAAAGCTTAAGCTCTAGGGAAAATAAGATCTAGCTTCCTTTATATTTTTTATTTTATTTTTATGTTTTTTTAAAGATTTTATTTATTTATTTGACAGAGATCACAAGTAGGCAGAGAAGCAGGCAGAGAGAGGAAGGGAAGCAGGCTCCCTGCTGAGTAGAAAGCCCAATGCGGGGCTCGATCCCAGGACCCTGAGACCATGACCTGAGCTGAAGGCAGAGGCTTAACCCACTGAGCCACCCAGGTGCCCCGTTATTTTTGTTTTTTAATTTAAAAAATTTACTTGTATATATTTTTTGGATCCAGCTTCTTTTAATAGGCAGACCAAAACACACCTAGGATATAGTTCTTTATTTCTGGATAAAATGACGAGATGGAGGAGTTCACCCCAAAAGAAAGGAAGTAGAAGTAACAGCCAGGGATTTAATCATTACAGATATAAGTAAGATGTCTGAACTAGAATTTAAAAAACAATTATAAGGATACTAACTGGGATTGAAAAAAGCATAGCAGACACTAGAGAATCCCTTACTACAGAGATAAAAGACCTAAAGTCTAGTCAGGCTAAATTAAAAATGCTACAACCAAGATGCAAGACCAGTGATACAGAAGATAAAAGTATGGAAAATAATGAAGCTGAAAAGAAGAGAGAAAGAAAGGTATTAGATCACAAAGGTAGACTTGGGGGAACTCAGCAACTGCTTTAAACATAACAACATTTGTATCATAGGAGTCCCAGAAGATGAAGAGAGAAGAAAAGGGGCCGAAGGTTTATTTGAGCAAATTATAGCTGAAAAATTTCATCATCTGGGGAAAGACATAGACATCAAAATCCAAGAAGCACAGAGAACTCCCATTAAATCCAGCAAAAGCTGGTCATCCCCAAGACATATCACAGTCAGATTCACAAAATACACAGACAAGGAAAGAATCCTGAAAGGAGCAGGGGACAAAAAGTCCTTAATCTACAAGTGAGGACAGATTAGGTTCGCAGCAGATCTATCCACAAAAACTTGACAGGTTGGTTGAGAGTGGCAGGATATAGTCAACGTGCTTAAAGGGAAAAATATGTAGCCAAGAATATTTTATAATAAGGCTTTCATTCAGAATAGAGATAAGGTGTTTCCAAGTTAAACAAAAACTAAAGGAGTTCATGACCACCAAACCAGTTTTGCAAGAAACATTAAAGGGGATGGTTTGAGTGGGGAACAAGAGACCAAAAGCAACAAAGACTAGAAAGGAACAGAGAACCTTACCAGAAATACCAACTTTACAGGTAACATAATGGCACTAAATTCGTATCTTTCAGTAATCACTCTGAATGCTCTAATCAAAGGACATAAGACATCAGAATGGATTAAAAAAAAAAAAAGACCCATCTATATGTTGCCTACAGGAGATTCATTTAGACCTAAAGACACCTGCAGATTGAAAGTGAGGGGATGGGAAACCATTTAAAGAAGAGTTAATACCTGTTTTTCTTAAATTGTTCCAAAAAATAGGTTTCCAAACTCATTCAACAAGGCCAGCATGATTCCAAAACCAAAGACCTGATTAAAAAGGAGAATTACAGGCCAGTATCCCTGGTGAACATGGGTACAAAATTCTGAACAAGATAGAAGCAAATCAAATCCTACAGTACATTAAGAGAATCATTTACCACAGTCAAGTGGGATTTATTCCTGGGCTGCAGGGGTGTTTGATATTCACAAATCAATTGATGTGATGCACCACACTAATAAAAGAAAGGATAGGAACCATTTGAACCTTTCAATAGATGCAGAGAAAGTTTTTGATAAAATACAGCATCCATTCTTTTTTTTTTTTTAAAGATTTTATTTATTTAGATTTTTTAGATTTTATTTATTTATTTAGGGGCGTCTGGGTGGCTCAGAGGGTTGAGCCTCTGCCTTCAACTCAGGTCATGATCTCAGGGTCCTGGGATTGAGCCCCGCATTGGTCTCTCTGCCCAGTAGGGAGCCTGCTTCCCCCTCTCTGCCTGCCTCTCTACCCACTTGAGATCTCTCTCTCTCTGTCAAATAAATAAATAAAATCTTAACCAGGTGGTGGGTATTAGAGAGGGCATGGATTGCATGGAGCACTGGGTTTGATGCAAAAACAATGAATACTGTTATGCTGAAAAGAAATTTAAAAAAGATTTTGTTTATTTAATTGAGAGAGAAAGTGCACAGAGGAATGGGGGGAGGGGCAGAGGGAGAAGGAGAAGCAGACTCCAATATGGAGTCAGAGCTCAATCCCAGGACTCTGAGATCATGACCTGAGCTGAAGGTAGGTGCTTAACCAGCTGAGCCACTCGGGTGTCCCTATAGCATCCATTCTTGATAAAAACCCTCAACAGAGTTAGGGATACATGGAACATACCTCAACATCATAAAGGCCATATATGAAAGAACTACAACTAAGATCATTCCCAGTGGAGAAATACTGAGAACTTTTCTTCTGAGGTTAGGAACAAGACACTGTCACCATTACTACTTAATGTAATACTGGAAGTCAGCCTCACCAATCAGACAAGAAGAAGAAATAAAAGGCATTGAAATTGACAAGGAAGAAGTCAAATTTTCACTTTTCACACATGATGTGTTATTCTATGTAGAAAATCTGAAAGACTCAACCAAAAGATTGCTAGAACTGATTCACGAATTCAGCAAAGTCACAGGATATAAAGTCAACGTACAGAAATGTGTTGCATTTCTATACACCAATAATGAAGCAGCAGAGAGAGAAATCAGGAATTGATCCATTTATAATGGCACCAAAACCCATAAGATACTTAATAATAAGCCTAACTAAAGAGGTAAAAGATCTGTACCCTGAAAACTATAGAACAATTATGAAAGAAATTGAGGGGGTGGGTGGATGGGATAACTGGGTGATGAACATTAAGGAGGGCATGTGATGTAATAAGCACTGGGTGTTATGTAAGACTGATGATGAATCACTGAACTCTACCTCTGAAACTAATAATATACATGAATTAGTTGAAATTAAATTTAAAAAAGGAAAAAGAATAAATAAAATTTTAAAAAAGGAATTGAAGAGGGCACAAAGAAATGGAAGAACATTCCGTGCTCATGGATTAGAAGAACAAACATAGTTAAAATGTTTATACTATCCAAAGCAATCTACACATTCAATGCAATCCCTATCAAAATGACACCAGCATTGTATACAGAGCTAGAACCAACAATCCTAAAATCTGTATGGAACCATAAACGACTCCAAATAGCTAAAGTAATGTTGAAAAAGAGAAGCAAAGTGTGAGGCATCACAATTCTAGACTTTAACCTGTATTATAAAGCTGTAATCATGAGGACAGTATGGTACTGGCACAAAAACTGACACATAGATAAATGGAACAGAATAGAAAACACAGGAATGGACCCTCCACCCTGTGGTCAACTAATCTTCAACACAGCAGGAAAGAATATCCAAAGGAAAAGACATCAAATCTAATGGTAACCTATAGAATGGGAGAAGATATTTACAAATGACATATTTGATAAAGGGTTACTATCCCAAACCAAGAACTTATTAAACTGAATGCCCAAAAAACAAATAATCCAGTTAAGGAATGGGCAGAAGACATGAATAGGCATTTTTCCAAAAGAAGACATCCAGACAGCTAACAGACACATGAAAAGATGCTCTACACCACACATCATCAGGGGAAATACAAATAAAAACCAAAATGAGATACCCCCTTACACTGGTCAGAATGGTTAGAATTAATAACACAAAAAACAACAGATATTGAGGAGGATGTGAAGAAAAGGGAATCATCTTGCTCTGTTGGTAGGAATGCAAACTGGTGCAGCCACTCTGAAAAACAGTATGGAGTATCCTCAAAAAGTTAAAAATAGGAACTACTCTACAATCCAGTAACTGCACTACTGGGTATTTACCCGAAGGATGAAAAATATAGTTTAAAAAGGGTGCATGCACCACAATGTTTAAAGCAGCATTATCAACAATAACCAAACCATGGAGAGAGCACAGATGTCCATCAACTGATGAATGGATAAAGAAGATGTGATATATATATATATATATATATATATATATATATATACACACACACACACACGAATATTACTCAGCCATAAAAAGAATGAAATCTTGCCATTTCAATGATGTGGATGGAGCTAGGATGTCTTATGCTAAGCAAGATAAGTCAGTCAGAAAAAGACAAACATGATATGATTTTCACTCTTATGGGGGAATTTAAGAAATGAAAAAGATGAACATATGGGAGAGGGATAAAAGAAAAGAGGGGAACAAGCCACAAGAGACTCTTAAAATAGAGAAGAAACAGGGTTGATGGAGGGATGTGGGTGGTGGATGGGCTAGATGGGTGATGGTTTAGGAGGGCACTTGTTATGATGGGCACTGGGTGTTGTATGTAAGCACCGAATCACTGAATTTTATTCCTTTTATAAGATTTTAAAATTTGTTTTAGAAAGAGAGAGCCCGTGAGTGGGAAGAGGGGCAGAGGGAGAGGAAGAGAATCCTCAAGCAGACTCTCCACTGAGTGCAGAGTGGAACGCTGGGGTGGATCCCAGGACCCTGAGATCGGACCTGAGCTGAAACCAAGAAATGGATGCTTGACTGAGTGAGCCATTCAGGTGCCCCTGAATTCTACTCCTGAAATCAATATTGCACTGTATGTTAACTAACTAGAATTTAAATAAAAATTTGAAAAGAGAAAAAATCAACTTTCTAATACTCAAGTACCTCTCAAATACATTTGGAAGTTTTATTAGGATTACATTAATGTTATAATTTAAATTAGATTTGACATCTTTATTATATTGAGCCTTCTTATCTACAAACAGGGATTTAAGTTTTCTTTTATGTACTCCAGTGGCCTATAGAAGAAAGTGAACGTTTCTTGTTAATTTATTCCTAGTTAGTATTCCTTTTTGGTGCTGTATGTGATATTTTTATTTCTATTATATTTTCTACCTGATTCTTTGTATATGGAAATACTAATTTTTTTCTTTAATGCCCCCCAAAACACTAATTTTTGTGTACTGATTTTGTACCCAAATTATGCCTTTCTCTTATTGTTATTAATAGTTTTCATTTGAGTTTATATCTCCAACTACACAATCATATAATCTCTATATACAAATTTTTGCTTTCCCTCTTCCATTGAATGGGATCTTCTTTTCTTCCACAGAGCATAAGTCTTTGATATTAGCATAGAGAAAAAGCTATAGTCTTCTTTCCTTTTATGTGTTCCCTTCTTTATATTGCCCACACATAACACTTTTTACACATAAATATATCTTTCCTCGGGATGCCTGGGTGGCTCAGTTGGTTGAGCTGCTGATTCAGCTTGGGTTGTGATCCCAGGGTCCTGGGATGAGTCCCACATTGGGCTCCTTGCTCATCTGGGAGCCTGCTTCTCTCTCTCCCTCTGCCTGCTGCTCCCCCTGCTTGTGCTGTCTCTCTCTATCAAATAAATAAATAAAATTAAAAAAAAAAGTAATTCAGTGACATCATTGGCTCAACCTCTGCAATAAAAGATTATTTAAAAAAATACCTATTTCTTCAAGACACCTTTCTAAATTCTTCAGGTTTTAGTGGGTTTTTCTGGATTTTCAGGGATAAATAATTTCACTTGAAATAATGATATTTTGTCTTTTCTTCCCCTTTTCTATTTTAATTCCACTCCCTCAGTCAGTCTCTCTAAAACATTAAATGAAATTGGGGAGACTTGGAGTACCATAGTCCCCCTATCTGGGGTTTCTGCTTTTTTGTAGTTCCACTTTCTGGAGGTCAGCCTTGGTCTGGAAGCAGATGATCCTCCTTCTGACTTATGGGCAGGAGATCAATGGAACCTAATCATAACCCTTGCATCATTCACCCCCCTTCATTTTATCACCTGCGTTTTATCATCTCATACCACCACAAGAAGGGTGAGGACTGCAACATTAGGTATTTTGGGAGAGAGAGACCACATTCATATACCTTTTACTACAGTATATTGTTATAGTTATTATTTGTTATTAATCTTACCATGCCTAATTTATAAATAAAACTTTATCATACGTAGGTATGGGAAAAAACAGTATATACAGTACAGAAGTACTATCCCTGGTTTTAGGCATCCACTGCCAGTTTTTTTTTAAATAGTTTTTTATTTTTTATATATTTTTATCCTCAGGGGTACAGTCTGTGAATCACCAGGTTTACACACTTCACAGCACTCACCAAAGCACATACCCTCCCCAATGTCCATAATCCCACCCCCTTCTCCCAAACCCCCTCCCCCCAGCAACCCT
>NC_081572.1:46038509-46047421 GCF_022355385.1 Mustela nigripes
AGAATACACCTTTCAGAAAGTGGTTGTTTTTCTGTTTCCAGAATTGCTGTTTTTCTTCTCTTCGATCTGCCGATGGATTTTCAGGTGTTTGCAATCTTTAGATAAGCTATCTAACTGATCTCCGGCTAGCTGAAGCAGTCTCAGCTTGCTACTTCTCCGCCATCTTGCGAACCTCTCGGGGGGCTTTTATTTTTATTTTTATTTTTTTGACCACTCAGTGTTTTATCAATCCTTGGAAAGGTCGTAGGCCCAAAGCAGGGAAACTGTATAAGGCCCAGCGTCTAGAGTGGTTTGTGGATAAAAACGAAAGCGCTGTGTCATCCCTCCTTCAACACGCTCCAGGTTTTGCTGGGTTCTGATTCAAGGAGAACCAGACAGATGTTGCTTTTATTACCAGGAGAAGTTGGCCCAGCCTCTCTGCATACTCGCAGAGCTGGATGCTATAGAATACGCATGTAGATAAAAGGCTGAAGGAACTGTGGGGATCCTTGCTAAACAACAAAATTGAATATAGAAAATACTTTATAAACCTGATGGGGACTGGGACAGAGCCAGTGGTCTAGACCCATGGCTTGTGTGGGGAGGTAAGATGTTAGTTGTAGTGGCACAACACGCAACCTGGCAAAAACTGCTCTGGCAGAATCACTGGCTACCTGTTTGGGTCACTGTTCTGTTACTCAGCTCTGAGGACAAAGAACAGAGAGACTTAGTACAATGACCAGGTAATTTCAAGTAGTTTATTCTGTAATGCCATATAGACAGACACACCCTTGGGCCAGAAAATCTGTGGAAGAAAGGATGAGTATTTGAAAGAATACATATCAAACCTTAATTTCTGGGATTTCAAAGCAGATATGGGAGGGGATGGTGAAAATTTATTTTTTTGACAATTAAAAAAAAAGTACATATACTACATATACATAATACATATACATGGACAAAATAGAAGCTGCGTAAGTGAGTAGTCAGTGAAAAGTATGCCTCTCTCACTGTGATGTCCCTGTTCACATACCTGGAGGGAACCTCCTAAGTTTCTTGAGTATCCTTTGCAACAGTTTACGTAAATAGGCATTTATGTATACACACTCCTTTTAACTTTATGCACATTTGCATTGCTTGTTTTTGCAAGGAAACCAGTTAAAAAACAAGTGAATGGGGACTTAATACTTAATATGTATTAATTAGTTTGGGGATAGGCTTTTTAATTTCTTTATTTTTTTTTTTAAAGATTTTATTTATTTATTTGACACAGAGAGAGAGAGAGATCACAAGTAGGCAGAGAGGCAGGCAGAGAGAGGGGAAGCAGGCTCCCTGCTGAGCAGAGAGCCTGATATGGGGCTCAATCCCAGGACCCTGAGATCATGACCCGAGTTGAAGGCAGAGGCTTAACCGCACTGAGCCACTGAGGTGCCCCCAGGCATTTTAATTTCTAATCAAATGGCATTTTAAATATTTGGCTGAGAGTGCTCAGAATATGCATTTCTAGTCATTCTCAGAGCTGAGGTCTGAAATGTATGTTGGGGGGGGGGGAGAGATTTTTAGGTCTAAAAGATAATTTTGGCTCAGAGCTAAGTGGGTAGCATGTCTGATTGTGGAGGTTGTTTATTCCACTGGATCTGCTGCATGAGAGGGTTCATGCCCATTTTTCAGTCACTGTTAACTTAGAGATAGGTTGTGCTACTGTGTCAGTCTTCTCATTGTTCTGAATTCCACCTTGGATGGTTGTGTGAATGTATATGCTCCAATTTGATAAGGTTTCTGAAGACTCACATGATTAGGAAGTAGCAGCTATATCTTGTGTCAGTTGACTGGGGTCTTTGTCCTCTCACACATCTATCCATTCACTCAGTAAATATTTCTCAAGCATCTATTATGTAGGAGGCAGTGTTCTACCTACTGGGGAAACTGGTGAACAAAAGTAGATGGAAGCCCTTAATCAGCTGAATGCGGGCTGGTAAGGAGTGAGGGTGGATGTCAAGATGTTCTGCTTTTGCGTATTTGATACCCCGACTTACCTCCCCAAAGTACGTAGTCTTGGTGTGGGTCCCTGCAAGTTTTAGTTTGGAAATTTTCTGATCTATCCACTTCTTATACTTCTTTTAGTACCCTGTGCAGGTCCTTCCTAGGAAGGGAACAATTTGGTAGTCTTATTTGGCTCTGTTTTAACTCTTCACCTCCAGTTTCACATCTGTTATTTAGACTGTCAACAAAAAGCTGAGCATCATCACTCCCATGCTTGACCCTTACCATGGGCTCTTCATTGCCCATGGAATAAAATCTGGGCTCTCTAACTGGCTATAGGGGATCCTGGGTGACATTGCCTCTGCATGTCTATGAAAAAATGAAGATTCATTGCCCATATCCCATTCAAGGACAGACTTGCTGTCCAGCTGTGGGGAGTGCAGCAGTCAGCAGAGAGCATCCAGCTGTCAACTCCTTGAGGATTTACCTCAGTTGCAAAGAGCCTCCTGGCCTGAAAACACATCTTTCCTAGGGTAATCCACACCTGGTGACCAGGACAGGTGGGGATATAGAGTGTCTATTTTGGGCTGATGTGGGACAACTCTAATGATCAGTATTCACTCCAGGTCTGCCTGCTGTGTTGGCTAATACTTGGTAGGGCTTGCTTGCAGTTTTGACTTCATCTACCCAGTTTAGCTTCCACCCTTGTTATTTCTTGGATGTTGATCTCTAATAAGCACTTTCCACTCCAGACTCCATCTTAGTACCTAGTGAACCCAACCTGTGACATTGCCTGAACAGCTTTATCACCCAATGGTCTAATTATTCACAAACTGCCTATAACTTCGCATGTACCAGGCTATTTAAAGGTCTTGTGCTTTTGTTTGTGCCACACCCTTTGCCTCATTTTCCTTTTTACTCTTTTTGTGGCCATAACTTCTTTTTTCCTATCCTCCCAGGCCCACTTCAGGGCATGTCTCCTCCCTGGTCCCTACCTCTTGGCATGGTTTGCTTCTCTGCTCTCCTACTTCCCTGTGTTTCACAATACTGCTGTACTTTGTGGCATTGTGAAGTGTGTTTTCCACTTAGAAGTGATGGACTCTAGAGTAGGAAGGCATCCAGGATTGCCTGGCACAGTGATCCATTGTTCTGTAGTGGGATTAGTAACAGCCTAACTCTTTCCAGTCAGGTAACAGTGATGGGATTATTTGACTGTGGGTGAGAGGGAAAAAATATAGAAGGTTGGTTGGAGATAGAAAAGAGCCCCTAGTAGCTAGTGAAATCTGGGGAAAACAGGGGACACTCATGCCCACAAGACCACCTGCTGAGGTCTGTTATCTCAGTTAAATTTGTATTTAGATCCAACTGTCAGTGAAAAGAGTGCAGAATGCAAGCTTCCATTTTAACTTCCACCCCAACCTGGGCAGGTGATACACAGAGACAAAGGACAGTTAAATAGGGAATCTCAGCTACAAACACAAGTACATATATATCAAGAATCCACCAGCCATTGCAAAAGCACAAAATTTTTCTGAAAAACAACCTGAGGGTTTTGAAGGGGTGGGGGATGGGAGGTTGGGGGAACCAGGTAATGAGTATTGGAGAGGGCACGGATTGCATGGAGCACTGGGTGTGGTGCAAAAATAATACTGTTACGCTGAAAAAATAAAAAATTAAAAAGCACAAAATTTATGGAAATGTAATGATAAACAATAGACAAACAAAAAGGAAGAAGTTATACCCAAGGAAATAGACCTAATTGAGCACAAGAACAGGACTTTTAAGTAAGTATAGTAATATGTTCAGAGAAATACAGCTGGGTAGAACATTGCTTGTCCAGTATTTTTGCTTTAAGCTTCTTTGCTGTAGATATTTTTTTTTAAAAGATTTTATTTATTTATTTGTAAGAGAGAGAGAGTGAGAGCGAGCACAGGCAGACTGAGTGGAAGGCAGAGTCAGAGGGAGAAGCAGGCTCCCTGCGGAGCAAGGAACCGATGTGGGACTCCATCCCAGGACGCTGGGATCATGACCTGAGCCGAAGGCAGCTGTTTAACCAACTGAGCCACCCAGGCGTCCCGTGCCACAAGCATTTTTGCAAACACTTTTGACATATAACTAATTGGCTGTAAATCAATTTTGCTATGAAAGATAAAAACTGGTTGACAGTTGGGTTTCATTTTTCCACTGATATAGTTCTCCCATTTTTTTTAAGTCTTAGCCTTTATAGTGGTCTATACAGTGGTGAAGAGTTTTGAACTCACACTTTGCAATGTCTATACATGTGACAGTATACCAAGAACAAACAAGAGTGTAGAAAGCTTTCAAAATGCAATACAAATATGCATCTTATTCTTTGGAAACTGATCTTCCTTTTAAGGAAGAAAGAAGTTTCAGTGAAAAAAGTAAAGGTTCAATGCCAAGTGAGATGAATGAACAAGCAAAGAGCAAAAAGTATACTATGAGTAAAAGACTTTGGAGACAAGGTACAATTCCCCCAAGTAAAATCAGTTATATGTGCAGGGTTAAAAAAAAATTTTTTTTTTTCTTCTAAATTTGTCAGAGAGAAAGAGCAAGTACAAGCAGGGCGAGTGGCAGACAGAGGGAGAAGCAGGTTCCCCACCAAGGAAGAAGCCCAATACAGGACCTGGGATCATGACCTGAGCTGAAGGCAGATCCTTAACTGTATCAGGCTTCCCCAGTTACATGTACAGCATTGACCTGAATCTACACTGTACATTTCAAATGTATTCAAATATTTTGTATTAAAATAATCTTCAATTTTGTTATTAATTTTTCATGTTTTATGTCTTTTTAAATGAATGTTCCTCATTTTTTTGTGATTTTATCTTTTATGGCAGAATAACCTTATGGCCAATTAATTATGCAGCAAAAATATTTGTGGTGAAAATGCTTGGAACAAAGATGCTTATGGCAAAACTACCTAGAACCAGCATATCCATGAAACAAGGACAGTGTTTATTGCTTGCAAATGAAAAATGTAATTGTTAAAAAAAAATTGAGTAATTGGCTCAGGTAGAGAGTAGATGGAGCTGAAAAATAAAGTATTGAGGTAAAAGGTCAAGCTAATGATTTTTTCTTAAGACATGACACATATAGGGATAGAGAGATATGAAAGTATGAAATGTTTGAGGGTGGATGACTCCCTTCCAGCTATGATTCTGAGTCAGAGAGAGGAAACTTTACAGGCTCTACTCATGAACAAGACACAGCTTTCTTGGCTCTTTTATTTTTCATTTACAGGAAGTCCACATTGAGATTCCACCAACATGAGTCCTCAGACTTCAACTCCTGCATCTATGGGAGTTAAAAATCCTATCCCCTAAAATTCCCAGTAGTCCCAGAGGTTACTAATTCAACTCTTCATGGCTTTTTGATTCTGGCTTCTGATGATTTTTCCTTCTAGGCTTTCAAACTTGGCTATTTTAAAAATTTGATGTGTATTATCAGATTTCCTATATAGTTAGAAGGGAAAGAGGTGTTTCCCCACATCTGATCAAACCCAATGGCAAATTCAAACTTTCAAATTATTTACAAACTAAAAAAGATCATGAATAATTTCAAACATGTAATACAATATAGGGAATAATTTTAGATAGAGATGCAGTCCTTAAGAAGTTAAATGATATTAACTTGTTACCTTACTGTGTCACTTCTCTCTCCAAAAATGTTTAAAATGTTATAAATGGCACTGAAGCATTATCCCAATTCCTTCCCCCATTCTGTCCTCTTTCTCAAAAGAACTATTTTCTTGAATTTGAAAATAGTCACTAATTCATTTAAAAAACAATGTGCCCATTACACATTATCATAAGTAGGATTTTAAATGAAAAGCAGTATATTTTTCAAAAAAAAATTTTTGAAGAATAACATTGTTTTACACTTTTTTCAACATGTTTTCATATCTGGCTTAGTAGATGATAGTTCATATCTGCATCTGCATTCATGTTATTTTGTTTGAAGTATATGAAGAAAATACAGCAGCCTTGTACAAACATGTAACTGGAAAGGGAGGAGTATTTTAATAGTCTTTTCAGTTAATTATGGATATTCTACTTTGATACTAATAAAAACTTGATAAGTGGTAGTTTCTTAGAGATCAGTGACAGTGTGGAATCTGATACCATAAGAATGAACTTTTTATCCTCTATGACATTAAAATCCATCAGTTTTATCTTGCATTTTGAATTGATCTTTTACCCATGTGTGAGTTTGTCACATAATGCATTGGTTACTTGGAAAATATTAGCTCACTGAGTTATCTGAGTTATGTATATCTAACAAACATTCAAGCACTTCATTACATGTTGTTGACATGTCATTCTGTCTGTCTATGTATCTCATCACATCTCATCACGGGTCTCATTGTAAAAGTCTTAACATATTGGGAAGCTGTTGAGCTTACAATAACATACAAATTTTCCAAAATTCTTATATTCACTTGAAATCTCAAATATTATTACTGGTAATGAATATCATCAATTATTTTCCTTACAGGGAGAGGCTTATTTCATTTGTTTTTGAGACCCAAGTCTGAATAACCATTTATTATTTCAATTTATTCTTTCAAATAAAAGTGGTGTTCCAAGGAGTGGCTCATTCAGTTCAAACTCAAAGAACATACAATTGCTTACTCTCAGGACAACCATTGTACTTTGGGACGCAGAAGTGCTTCATTGTGTGTTTCCCATTTCATCACACAGAATGTTAAAAAGATATGTACTCAAGCCTTGAGATTTAGTAAATTTACTGCTTTATCAGGGATATTCTTTTTGTCTAGAGTTTTATCTAATGCTCTGTATCTAGTAAGATGGCCATATTTTTAAAATCTGTTAACATAGTAACATTTATGGATTTAAAAAATACCAGATGATCTTTATAGACCTGTGATAAATCCAAACCAGTCATATTATTAACCTTGTTACTATTATTATTTTTAAAATACTCTGTTGGATTCAATTTATAAGTATTTTGCTTAGAATTCCTATATCTATATTCATAAATGAGATTAGCCCCTGCAATTTTTCTTTCTTGCACCTTTTTCTGCTTTGGTATTAGGTGATACTGATCTCAGAGAATGAGTGGGGAAGTTTTATTTCTTTTTCCATTCTCTGGAAGAATTTGTGAAAACACTGGATGAATGAGAACTTGCTAAAACTTGCCTGTGAAACCGTTGGGGTTTGATATTTTTTTTTGTGGGAATATCTTTAACCACTGCTTCACTTCTTCTAATAGTTATAGACTTTCTGTTTTTCCATTTATTTTGAGACAGCTCTGCAACTCATATTTTTCTAGGAATTCATTCATTTTGTCCAAATGTTCAAAATTGATGGCATATAGATGTTAATAATACTCTTAACTATTCCAATTGCAGTTTTATCTTAAGTTTTATCCCTCTTTTTCTCAGCATAGTGTTTGTGTTTTCTCTTTTCTTGATTAATCTCTTGATTAATTGATTGATTAATCTCCCAAAAATTTGTCCATTTCATTTAAAGAACCAAACCATTTTTGATCCTCTCTATTGTATTTTGTTTAATTGATTTCTACTCTCAACTTGTCTCCTTTTTCTGTGTTCCCTGTACTCATTCCATTGTTCATTTATTCCAGAATCCTAAGAGGACACTTAGCTCAGTAATCATGAAGCTTTCTTTTTTACCAATATAATCACTTAAAACTGAATTTTTCCCTGAACACTTCATGTTTGCCATGTCCTACAATTTTTGACGTGCAGTGTCTCTATTACTATTCATTTTCAAATATCCTAAATATATTTAGGAAATATAGAAAATAACTAAATATTTTCAAATTTCCATATTGACTTCATTTCTAATCTTGAGTTAGCTAGCGTTTTGTGTCCACAAATTTGGGATTCTCTATTTGCCTTTCTGTCATTAAAATTCAAACCAAGTTATGATCAGATTCTATGCCTTGATATTTTTTGATACTGTGTGTGTGTGTGTCCTAGTACCTAATAATTCCTGCAAATGTTTCATATGTGCTTAAGAAAAATATTCAATTTCTAATCACTGCAATGTAAATGCTGCAGATCAAGCACATCAATCATGCTGTTTAGATCCTCCATATTTTCACCATTTTTCCACCTGACCCACTAGTAATCACAGGCCTGCCAGTATTTCCTTTCATGATGATGATTCTATACATTTTCCTCTGTAATTACACCAGATTTAAATAATACATTTAGAGACTTTTTTGGGGGGGAAGAAACATGCTTAAATTGCTTTATCTTAGTGACTTTAGTAGAAGTGAGGCAAATAAAAGATTTTGGGGCATGGAGTTATACAGTTTTCACTTCAATGACCCTCGTCACCTTCAATTACCTTGTGTCAACCTCTGGAAAGCTTTCCCTAGGAACAGTCTTCTCAGAGCCCCATGCATGTCCTTGTTCCTCAGGCTGTAGATGAAAGGGTTCATCATGGGGGTCACCACAGCATACATCACTGTAGCTTCTGAGTCCTTCATGGAGTAGGTTTGGAGGGGCTGCAGATATACCATGCCAAGAGTCCCATAGAAGAGGGAGACCACAGCCAAATGGGAAGCACAGGTGGAGAAGGCTTTGTACTTGCTAGAGGCTGAGGGTATTCAGAGGATGGCTTTGACAATCCAGACATAGGACATGATCATGATCCCTAGGGGGGTGAAGAATATGAAGCAGCCTGAGGTAATCAGCACTACGTGAATGATCTGGGTGTTGGAACAGGCCAGCCTCAGCAGGACATACATCTCACAGAAGATGTAGTATATCTTCTGGGAACCATAGAATGTCACCCTGGTCATGAGGAGGGTGAGGAAGAGGTGATAGAGGATAGAAAGTGACCAACATAAGGTGAGGAGCAAAATCAGAGCCCAGGGCTCATGGCTGTGACATAGTGGAGGGGGCGGCAGATGGCCACATAGCGGTCATATGCCATTGT
>NC_081572.1:46050421-46079944 GCF_022355385.1 Mustela nigripes
CCCCTTGCAATGAAAAGACCCTTCCCCCAGGGTTGAATTCAATGTAACTGCTCTTTTGCCTTTCTGTAACCGCTTGGCTTTTAGGGCATGACACTTGACTCCTGTTTGAACAAGATACCCTCTCCTAATAGCCAAGGCATAGTCATGTAGGCAAGGGGGCTGCATGGTCAGGTAGGCACGATGTCTATCTGCTGAGTAATAAGGTCAAACTTCCCCTCTCTGTTTCCCCTTCCCGCCTTTCTCTTCACGCGAGGGGGGTCTTCCAAAGCCAATCCACTAACACCAAGTATGCCTTTTTTCAAATGTTCAAATTGTCAGCCAATTGGCCCCGTCCCATCCAGGACTTGTTTGTACCTGTCTATAAAAATCCTGCACCACCCCAGCCAGGTGTGCTCAGCTAGCAGGAGCTGCTGACCACCCGCAGGCGCGCGCTGACCACCCGCAGGCGCCTGCATAACAATAAAGAACCTCTTGCTGTTTGCATCCTGTGGCAGTGTTGAATTCTTGGGTAAGGGGATCCGCAGGTCTTTCAATGAGCACATTTCCCACCACTGTGACCAGATACATGGACAGGAACATCCAGAACAGAATCCGCTGCTCTTTAGGACTCTCTGAGATCCCCAGGAGGAGGAACTCTGAGGTCCCATTCTGGTTATCTCTATGCATTTCCCCAATTGTCTGCAAGATTAGTACCAACACACATTTACAAATTGAGTATTGAGTAAGGACATTGAGGTAAACAACAGGCGTTTCTGCAAAAAAGACATCCAAATGGCCCACAGACACTTGAAAAAGTGCTCCACATCACTCGGCATCAGGGAAATACAAACCAAAATCATAGTGAGATACCACCTCACATCAGTCAGAATGGCTAAAAATAACAAGTCAGGAAATGACAGATGTTGGCAAGGATGTGGAGAAAGGGGAGCCCTCCTACACTGTGTTGGGAATGCAAATTGGTGTAGCCACTCTGGAAAACGGTATGGAGGCTTCTCAAAAAGTTGAAAATAGAGCTACCCTATGACCCAGGAATTGCACGGCTAGGTATTTATACCAAAAATACAAATGTAGTGATCTGAAGGGGCACCTGCCCCCCAATGTTTATAGCAGCAATGTCCACAATAGCCAAACTGGAAAGAGCCCAGATGTCCAATAACAGAAGAATGGATAAAGAAGATGTATATATAAAGAGATATTATACAGCCATCAAAAAGGGGAAATATTGCCATTTGCAATGATGTAGATGGAACTAGAAGTAAGTGAAGTAAATCAATCAGAGAAAGACAATTATAATATGATTTTACTGATATGTGGAATTTGAGAAACAAGGCAGAGGACCATAGGGGAAGAGAGGAAAAAAGGAAATGACCAAACCAGAGAGGGAGACAAACTATAAGAGACTCTTAATCTCAGGAAACAAAGTGAGGATTGCTGGAGTGGACGGGCATGGGAGGTGTTGACTGGGTGACAGACATTGGGGAGGGTGTGTGCTATGGTGAATGCTGTATATTGTGTAAGACTGATGAATCACAGACCTGTACCCCTGAAACAAATAATACATTGTATGTTAATAATAATAATAATAATAATAATAAAAGAATCAGGCATGCTCTTCAAATTCTCCAGGGAGGCATAAAGTAAAAATTTAATAAATGGATGGATATACCAGATTCCAAACTGATTCTGAAAGCTGAAATATTGCAAAGGCAAAAATTCTATTATTAACCTATTCAAAGTCCAAATTTTTAAGAAACAAAAGCTAATCTAAAATTCATCTAAAAATAAGCACAAAAATAAGGTAAGAAAATGTTGAGAAAGAGAATAACAATGAGACACTTCCTCTGCCAACTGTGAAGGATTCAAAAATGGTGTAGTGCTGGTGCTGCACTGAATAGATTGATAGAATGGGACAGAAACTTCAGAAACAACTGAGTACATGTGGGATTTAGTGGATTATTATGATAACAGGTCAGAGTTGCATTATGGGATAAATGTTATTGGGAGAGCTGTCTATTTTTGGGAAAAGCTAGTAAGGTTTTTTATGTCAACTTTATATCAATTAAAAAAAGAAATGAAGGTTGAACTGAACTGTATAGAATATTAGTCATTTAGTGGATTTTAGATGAAGGAATGGGGGAGTCATAAGCCCAAGAACCTTAATGAATGAATGAAGGTACAGATAAAAAATGCAGTTGTTTTGAAAATCAGTCAGTGTGTCAAGGAAAGTTTTGCAAAGACATGTTTTGCAAATTTAGTCAGGAACATGATGAATTTGAAGTAACAGCAATATAAACAAATGTAGATGTGGGGACAGTGAATAACCTATGACGTAACAGTAATATGGAGCTCTGGGTTTTAGGGGAGAGGCCAACCTGGCGTTTAGCAAATGAGTGGATTCATTATCTCAATGAAGAGAGTTCAATTCCCAGATATCCTGTGTTAGTGGTATAGTGGAAGGAGACTTTGAGTCAGAAGTTCGAGTCTGTGTTAACCCATACAGCTGTTTTTTTGAGCAAACAATTGCCCAATACCGAGTACTTGGTTAGACAATGTATTGAATATTTTATGTATATTAAATCTTATATTTATTCCACAAATAGCCCTATTACTTTCTATTTCTCCATTTTGGGGATTAGAAGGTTAATGAGTTTCCCAATGTTGCCCAACCAGTAACTCATGGAGCTGGGATTTGATTACCAGTTTCTGCCTCCAAATTCCAGGCCTCAACTGTGCCAGACATTAAACAAGAATAATGATGTCTCCCTCACTATGGGTTTAGAGAAGAACTCAAATGGAGGAGGAAGCCCTTTTCCAACCCTAAATCCATATGTAAATGAAGGAGCTATTATGAGGGTCCCAAAGGAAGTCTTATTCTTTTTTTTTTTAAATTTTATTTATTTATTTGACAGAGATCGCAAGTAGGCAGAGAGGCAGGCAGAGAGAGAGAGAGAGAGAGAGAGAGAAGCAGGCTCCCTGCTGAGCAGAGAGCCCGATGCGGGACTTGATCCCAGGACCCTGAGATCATGACCTGAGCCGAAGGCAGTGGCTTAACCCACTGAGCCACCCAGGTGCCCCCAGGAAGTCTTATTCTTTACCATTTTCCCAAGCTTCTGAGTATCTCTTAATCCACTAAAGTCAGAAACTCTGCTCTCAGGAGAAAGAGACCTCCAGGGCCTACTTCCTTCTCTATCTTGCATCTGGCTCTCCCTACTACACAGAGAGAGCACCCTCAGGCCATCTGCGTCTGTAGGAAATAACCCAGGATGTCCTAGGGAAGACTCACCTGTGGCTGGCCCGTTGGTGTGGTCTACATGGATTGGTCAGGTCAGAAGCTAGAAAATAAAAGAGAGACGTAAATATCCAGGCTGTCTCCCAAAAGACTTGAGTGCTGTGTTGATGAAAAGAGCTGGCAGGGGAAAGTGATCCCAACACAGAAGGCATTTGAACAGGGCTGCATTATACAGTGGGCTAAGTGATCATTTCAGAGCTGATGAAAGCAGTTAGTGGAGGTGGGTGATGGTTAAGATCTAATTCTAAGATTCCAAACTATAGAGTAATCATGTGATGGTCCTTTGGCATTTGAGTGAATATGGGAGAAACTCTAAGCTCAGGCTCTAGAAACTTTTTGCATACACAGCTTCCCACATTTATTATTTGCTACTGTAAAATTCACCCAAAGTTCAACACTATAAATGAGGTAAGTTATTTTACCAATATTTAAGGGAAGGTTGTAGTTGGAACAATATGCCCAAGGTCACAGAGTGATTTGGTGGCAAGGATTAGGCTGTGACCTCGTTCCAAGTCAGGTGTTCGCTTTGTTAGCCTAAGAAGGGGGAGGAAGTAGAAAACTGGGAAACAAAAGGTCAGCAAGGGGTGGGCTCCTTGCTTCTTAGGACAGTGGAGTTTCAGTGAGAATGAGAACTAATGGGCTAATTTCAGAGACCACTGCAAGACCACGCCTCCCCCCAGCAAATGGCCCAAGAATGAAAATGAGCATAATGGTAACTCCCTGAGTGACTCCAACCCTGAGCACACTGGCCACCATCTCTGTTTCTGCCATGGAGACAAAGGTCTTACAACTCCTTAGACCTCATCAGAAACTACACATCCCATTTGTCTGGATTCAGGACCCTCTGGGAGGAAGCAGGGAAGAGGGCTGGGGAAAGACAGAGAACACCCAGAAGGCATGATATCTTTGCTTTTCTACCCCTCAAGGCAGGTGTCTCCCATGCTTCAGTGTGCAGAGAAACACCTGTGATACTTTAAAACAAAAAGCTGATTTTCTGGCCCCCTTCTGGAAATACTGATTCTGTTTTGAGAACCAAGTCCTTTTTAGCAGCCACCTGGTGATTCTCACTGTGCGGAAATGCTGTTCTGAGTCTGTAAGACTCAATGGGTTCTGAGCATTTGTGTGGTCAGATTGGCTTAGAGACACAAACCCCTCTGCAATGAGGGCAGAGATTGTAGGAGTGGTATGGAAAAGTGTTCCAAACTTGATGTTGGAAAAGTGTCCTTTGGTACCTCCTGTGTTGCTCCCTGGTTGCAGAACCATGAGGAGGGCATGGAACCTCCCTGAGCCTCCTCATCCCACCACAAAGCCTTTCTTGCGGGTTTGAGAATCACATGCAACAGAGTATGTGACAGCACTTTGAAAACTGTAGAGTGCTAAAAAGATAGGAGGGGATGCCAATTACCTTCAAATATTAGGGGATTAGATTATATGAAGACCATCAAAGTTTGTTATGTTTGTGTGAGAGAGAAAAGGTGAAGAAAGAAGATAAGAAAGGAGAAAAGGGAGAGAGAATGGAGTCTGTGATGTGAAGACCTTACCCACTGTTCTGTGCTGCTTTTAAAGTTACCTGGTTCTGCTGCCCTCAGTTTCTTCCTACATTGGATGACGAGTCAATCAGAACACAAAGGACCCTATGACATTGATTTCTGAATAGGACTTCATGATTTGTCGTTTTGGCTAAAGGTGGGAAGCAGAGGAATTGGCCTCTGGATAAGCAGTCTGTCCAAAAGAGAATGGCAGGCTGTGGGTGCCCTGCTGAATATGGGGGATCTGAGAACTGATGGTTGTATCCTAAGCTCAAAAAAGAAAGGGACTGAACTGGAGCCACATCAGGGCTGTTTCTCAGTTCTCGAGAGACACTGGGGAGGCAATCCCAAGACAGCTTGTTGGGAGGAACCTAGATAATTGCTCCAGTGTTAATATCTACACACAAAGGTCTTGGGAAATAAGTCTTATTTACAAAGAGTAAACCAACACCTTGGGCCGCAATCCTAAAACATGCTCCAGGAATTAGATTAGCAGGAAAGAAAGAGCTACACGCACATGCTTCAGCCTGGCCTTGAGTCATCAGAGGTCCAGAAACTCTCAAGCACTGAATTTGGACAATCCCAGGTGGCTAGTGGCTCTGAGTACTAAGTAAAAGAAGCTAAAAAAAAAATTACCTGATGTAGGAAAATAACATCAAGTAAACTTCAAATTATTTTTCTCAATCCCATTTTCAAATATAATTTTGAGCACAAACCCAAAGATAAGCAGGTACACAAGTAAATAAGATACTGAAAGAAGAGCCAACAGCTGAAAGGCATATGGGGACTCTAGATAACAGAACAGTTGGACCCAGAATATATCATGATGTTTGTGATGTTTTGGGATATAGAACTAATTGTGAAATGTTGGAAGGACTTTTTACAAACTGAACAAACATGAGTAACCAGCAATCAGATAAAAACAAACAAACAAACAAACAAACACCTTACTAGCCTTGTAGAGAGAGATGCTGTCTGGTTTTCTTTTAGTCACTGACTGTTCCTGCAAAGTCAGCAGACCCTGACTCCTAATAGTATGAATCAGTTGACCCATTTTGTACATTATTGAAATGAAAGTACCTCTTTTGGGTTGTTTTGTGTCTGCTTCTCTCACTCTCTATATTGTGAGGTCTACCTGCATTGTTGTAGATGGTTGTGGGTTGTTCATTCTCATTGCATTGTGTGACTGCCATTGAAATCCATTCTCCCATTGATGGGCACTTGTGGCTTCCAGTGTTGGGCTCTTAAGAATAGTGGAGCTGCACATTCCTCCTGGGCATCTTTCTATATGGGGGCAATGTCTGGATGACAGGGCAGGTGTTCATTTAGTTTAGAAGACAGTGCTATACAGCTTCCCCTACTAGTTGTAACATAGCATTGCTATGCTCCCTTTAGCAGCCAGTGAGAGTTCCAGTTGCTCCACATTCTTTTTTTTTTTTTTTTTAAGATTTTATTTATTTATTTTACAGAGAGAGAGATCACAAGTAGGCAGTAGGCAGAGAGGCAGGCAGAAAGAGAGGAGAAAGCAGGCTCACCGCTGAGCAGAGGGCCCAATGTGGGGCTCCATTCCAGGACCCTGAGGTCATGACCTGAGCCAAAAGCAGAAGCTTTACACACTGAGCCACCCAGGTGCCCTCAGTTGCTCCACATTCTTAACATAACTTGGCATTTTCCATCCTTCTCATTGGAGCTTTTGTGGGTATGTGGTATCTTACTGTGGTTTTAATTTGCATGCCTTTTCTGACTAAGGAAGTTAAGCATCTAGTGGTTATTCTCCGCAGGTATATTCTCTTGTGTAGATTATCTCTTCAAGTCTTGTGCCCATTTTTCTATTGGGGTTTTCTGTCCCCTTCATGTTGATTTATAGGAGTTCTTTATGTGTTTTGTTTAGAAGTCCTTTGTCAGAGGTATGTAATAACATCTTCAACTTTGTGGTTGTCTTTCATTCAGCTAATGATGGGTTCTGTGAATCAGGTTATTTTAATTTTAAATAGTCCAATTTATCAGTTTTTAATTTATAGTTACTATTGTTTATATATTGTTTAAGAATCCTTGCTAAATCTTTGCCAATATTCTTCTATATTTTTCTCTAAAAGATACATGGTTTTACTTTTCACATGTAGATCTGCTGTCAGTCTAGACTTGATTTTTATATCAGGTGAGGGAGAGATCAAGACTTTTTTTTTCCTCCCTCTAGGGACACCTGGTGGCTCAGTTCGTTGGGTGTTTGACTCTTGGTTTTGGCTCAGGTCATGATCTCAGATTTGTGAGATCAGACCCCATGTCAGGCTTTTTGCTCAGTGAGGAATCTGCTTGAGATTCTCTCTTCCCCTTTCTCTGCTCATTTCCCTGCTCAAGTTGTTTCTCTCTCTGAAAAATAAATAACTAAAATTTTTAAAGAAGATGTTTTTTCTTCCAAAAGTTGGATATACAACTTGGATATCCAAATGTCCAGCCCCATTTATTGAAATGCTTAGCCTTTCCCTGCTGTATTGCAGTGTAAATTTCCAGGGTAGCCAATCATGTGATTGGAGTGTTTAAAGTTTCAGTTTTATCACTGCTGCTCACCATCCCCACCTGTGGAGAGGGGCAATCACCAGTGATTTAATCAATCACGCCTATGTAAAGAGGCTTCAATAAAAATCTAAAAAGATGGGTTTCAGAGAGCTCCTGGGTTGGTGACACATGTAGATTTAGGGAGAGGTGTATGCAGGGAGGGAATGGAAGCTCCATGCCCCTTCCCACATATCTTGTTCTATGGATCTCTTTCATCTGGTTGTTTTTGAATAATAATTAGTAATCTACTAAGTAATGTGTTTTTCTTAGTTCCATAAGCTATTCATGAAAATTAATCCATCCCAAGGAGGGGATTGTTGAAAACCTTCAATTGACTGGTCAGTCAGAGACACAGGTGACAACTTTGACTTGCAATTGGTGTCTGAAGTAGGGTGAGGGCAGTCTTATAGGGCTGAACCCTTACGCTGTGAGATTTGATTCTATCTTCAGGTAGATAGTGTCAAAATTGAGTTCAATTGTAGGATATCCAGCTGGTATCAGAGAATTGCTTGGTGGTGTTCGAAAAAACACACACACCAAAATTTCTGTCAGAATTGTAGAATCTAAGTAGGGTTTGGGTCTCACAATTCCTGCTTCCCTTTTTCTGCTTACACCACCACTCCTGTCATGAACATATGTTGATATGCTTGAGAGTTTTGTTTTGAGGGAATGAAGAAGATGAGAGGTAAGGAACTACAGAAATAAAGGACAGGATGAACTTTTCCAAAGACAGCCTGACTTCTCTCAGGGAGAAGGAATGCAGGAAAAAGGCAAGAGAAATAGTATTGTTTTGAGGCCCAAAGGAAAAATACCTCCCCAGAGCAAAAGAAAGGGATTTCTTGCCATTTCTGCCTGGACATCAGTGGTTGTGTCCAGAGGGACTATGAATCAGAACTGAAACAATGGGGGCTGTGCCCAGCAGAGCTTCAGGTAAGGGGTGGCATCACCCAGGACATCTACAGTGGATTGATGCAAGTTGTCTTCCATAAAAGGCTTGCAGGAAGCAGGCTCTTTAGAAAAGTTCAGAGCTCAGAGACTATGAGTGGGTGTGTGCGAGAGAACATAACAGACCTGATTAGGTCCTAACTGGGAATGTCTGGATAAGGCTGGGACTTTGGTCCTGTGTCAGACAAGTTGAAGGATTTGATTTTGCAAACTTTTAGTATTAGTGTTAGTGACCTTATTTATTGCCAAGGTTTCCATTGTTTGGTGGACATTGGATTATGCATACATTTCTTTTCTTCATCACAGGTATATGAGCTTATTCTGAGTTGGTGTAATGTACTCAACTCTCCTGTATCCCCCAGAGGGTAATGTTTTGCCCATGGTGAAGGAAATTCCCAGTTTGTACTTGAATGCCCTTTCCAAACTTACCTCATGTCAACCTCTGAAAGGCTTTCCCTAAGAGAAGCCTTCCCAGAGCCCCAAGCATGTCCTTGTTCCTCAGGCTGTAGATGAAAGGGTTCATCATGGGGGTCACCACAGCATACATCACTGTGGCTACTGAGTCCTTCATGGAGTAGGTTTTGAGGGGCTGCAGATATACCATACAAAGTGTCCCATAGAAGAGGGAGACCACAGCCAAATGGGAAGCACAGGTGGAGAAGGCTTTGTACTTGCTAGAGGCTGAGGGTATTCGGAGGATGGCTTTGACAATCCAGACATAGGACATGATCATGAATCCTAGTGGGGCAAGGAAGATGAAAGATCCTGTAGCAATCAGCACTGTGTGATTGACTTGAGTGTTAGAACATGCCAGCCTCAGCAGGACATACATCTCACAGAAGATGTAGTGTATCTTCTGGGAACCGCAGAATGTCACCCTGGTCATGAGGAGGGTGTGGGTGAGGCCATAAAAAATAGAAAGTGCCCAACACAAGGTGAGGAGCAAAATGCAGAGCCCAGGGCTCATGACCGTGGTGTAGTGGAGGGGGCGGCAGATGGCCACATAGCGGTCATATGCCATTGTGGCCAGGATGAGGTTGTCCAAGGCCACCAAGGAGACTAGGAAGTAGAGCTGTGTCAGACACCCTGCATAGGAGATGGCTTTGTTCTGAGACTGGAGGCTCACCAGCATCTTGGGGATTGTATTGGTGACGAAGAAGAGGTCAGTGAAGGAGAGGTTGGCCAGGAAGAAGTACATGGGTGTGTGCAGGCGGGGATCAAAGCTGATGGCCAGGATGATGAGCACATTTCCCACCACTGTGACCAGATACATGGACAGGAACATCCAGAACAGGACCTGCTGCTGCTCAGGAATGTCTGAGATCCCCAGGAGCAGAAACTCAGAGACTCCACTGTGATTGCTTCCATCCATTTCCTCAACTGTCTGAAACATCAGCACCAACATATGTTTATTAAATGCCCTCAATTGAATAAGGACATCCAAATAAGCAAAATCAACTGTTTTCTTAGCATTAAAATTATCTTGGGCTAAATTTTATAATTTTTTTTGGATATAAGACAACGTAATAACATATAAAGGCATAACATGGAAAATTTTTATGCAACTCAGTCATTCCAGCAACTTCTAATCTAGTACACTCAATATGGAATAATGTCCATGTCTTATTTAAAATCATACCATCTTACAATTTTCTTGAAATGCTTAAAGACTCATATCGTATATTATGATTTTGTATAGATTTAAGTGATATTTAAAACAAAGCATGCAGTATAAGAAATTGATTTTATACAATTGGACACGGGGGAAAGTAAAAGTATTAGAAAGGAAATGGAATAATTATCATTATTTGCTGAGAGGATGATCTATCTGGGAAACCTTTAACAATTGACTAAAATGACATTAGAAATAAAATGGGATTTGAAAACAATTTAAATCTGAAGTCTGACACTTTCTTTTAACCCCCCCAGCCAGTTACCTGAGCTTTTTTATATTCCATTTCTTTATGTGAAAAATGGGTCAGGGTGAGAATAAAATGAAGTAATAAAGAGCTGGTGGCCTGCAGTAAATACTCAAGAAATATTTATTGTTATGATTATTATTATATGTAAGAAATAATAAATACAAATAAGTTTAATATATTTTGAAAGGGATGCCTGGCTGGCCAGTCAGAAGTGTATGTGACTTGATTGCAGGGTCATGAATTCAAGCACCATGTTTGATGTAAAGATTACGTAAATTAAAAAAAGTTATATATATATTATACATATATATATAAAATAAATATATGTATCATATGTAATGTGAAACAATGCCATCCACATCACCAGCAAATAAATCTACATATTAAAATGTTAACATTCAGGCAAGATCTTCAAATTCTTCAAAGAAGCATGTAGTGGGAACTTGGTAAGTGGAAAAACATATTCCAAAGGTGTGTATTCTACTGAATTAATCTAAAATTTAAACTATGTGAAGTAAAACTTTGAAGAGGGTTTTTAAGAAAACATCTATGTTTAACTTCAAAGTAGTTGTGAAAATAAGCTAGAAAAATCTTGAAAAATATAAATATAAATATAAAGGGCTGTATACAAAACTATGTGGTACCAATGCTGGAATGAATGGATCAACCAAACAGAAAGAAACTTCAGGTTCAGACCAAAGACCATGTGGGACTGAGTTATAACTGTAGTACTTTTGTGGTAGAAAACTGTTGTATTATTCAATAAGTGGCATTGAGACAATTGTCTTATTATTTTGGGGGTAATATGAGATCCATATTTTATTTCTTACCAAACACATTTCAAGCATACCAAAGATTAAAATAACGTGTATTTTTCCCTTTCAAAAACCTGAAATAAAGCAAAATCTTAAAAATAAAAACAAACAATAAAAAGGAGGGCATATAAGTAAGTTAATTAGAATTCCATTGTGTGGAGATAAATAACAATGGTGCACATTTTGGTGTTTGGATTATTTGCAATGTGAAGGATGAAAAAGGCCAGGCTATAAAATCTGGGTCAAGAGCATTACAGAGAATTACATGTAGAAAGCACCTGAGCTGGAACTTCATTGTATGTAAGGAGTTACATATGGGTCAGTAGAGCTGGAGTGAAGAGAGTGGTGAGATGTAGGGTTGTGCAGGTAAGCAGGAGTCAGGTCATTCAGAACCTTGTTAGGGTTTTAAAATTTTATTCTAAGTGCAGTAAAAAGCCTTAGAAGTTAAAAAGTTAAAAAGCCTTAAAAGCAGAGGTTATATTTATTTAGCAACTATTCTTCTATTTGTATTTTACCAATAGTGTTTTAATAATTAGCTATGAATTTCTGTTTTTTAAAAAAGATTTGTTTATTTATTTATTTGACAGATTACAAGTAGGCAGAGAGGCAGGCAGACAGAGAGAGGAAGAAGCAGGAGGAAGCTCTCTGCCCGCTGAGCAGAGAGCCTGATTCAGGGCTTGATCCTAGGACCTCGGGATCATGACCTGAGCCGAAGGCAGAGGCTTTAACCCTCTGAGCCACCCAGGTGTCCCTGGATTTCCATTTTTAATCAAATACTTTTTCAGTGCCTATTACACTGAAAGCTCTGGTAATACTGAACCACATTTACATTTAAATTTACTTAAATTTAAAGTGAAAGAAAGCAAACATCATCACAAATTCTGCCTTGCAACCAACTGTAACATTTTGGTGAACATACCTTGAAGTTTTTGTTTCAGTTATCTTAGGCCTTCAACAGTGTGATGAGTAATTTTCTCCAAGGCAGTATTGTGATTTACTATATACTTTAAAAAAAGATTTTATTCATTTATTTGGCTAGAGATCACAAGCAGGCGGAGAGGCAGGCAGAGGGAGAGGGGGAAGCAGGCTCCCCACTGAGCAGTGAGCCCAGCATGGGGCTCAATCCCAGGAGCCCTGGGACCATGACCTGAGTCGAAGGCAGAGGCCCAACCCACTGACCCACCCAGGTGCCCCTACTATATACTTTTCTTGAATAACTTTATATTGCTGTCTACATGATTTTTTATTTAATCTTAAACTGAATTCCACTGTGTGGAGATAGGTAACTTCATATTTTGATGTTTTTATTATTTGAGATATGAAGGATGTTTCTCTTTCACTGATTTATCTGACTTAGAATGTCCTTTCCAATCTTAAAATTATGTCTCCCTTCATTTTATGAGAATATTCTTTCATTCTCTCCTTATTTTTTTTTTGGTACATTTTTTGGAATTTATATCTATACATTAACAATAAATTAACATTTCATTTTGGCAATGTTACTCCATCTCTTCGAAAAAACCCATAGTAAACCCCAACCTGTCTCTTTGAAAATGAATAGACAGATTAAAGTAGTGTTTTGAATAGACTAAAAGAAGTCTAAAAGAAGAGTATCATTCCAAGTATTAAGGTGAATAATCCTTTTATGCAAAACACTTTATATAAAGAAAGAAAACTTAAAAAATTATTGAATGATACCAATAGCAGGAGGATATTGCCTCTGTCAAAAGAGAGTGCTCCTCTATTAAGAAAATTTCCTTTTGGGTGAAAAATAAGATCATGAAATTTAAAAATATAATGGTAGGCAATCAACTTTTGGCATGACAATGTGAGGAGGTCCAATGACCCACTCCCCAGTGAAGGTTGTGAAAATATCAAAATAAAAGGATTTAAAACTGATAGAAATTGTCCTAAGGGCAAGCAGCAAATGAAGAAATGTTCAATAACATCTTTGAAAATTCAGTAAGAAATATGGCAAATGAAAAGATGGGAAAACAGCAACCTCTGAAAAACTAGAGTGGCTATACATTAGTCTTTAAACACAAAAGTAGATTTTAGAGATTAAAAATAAACTTTAATTTTTTTAGAAATAAATGAAGACATTTTATAGGTTAAAAGGGTAAATTGAACATCACACTTTCAGTAGTGGATTGAACAATTGAGCAGAAGAACAACAAGGGAATAGAGAACAATACTATATGTATATATTTTAAAGATTTATTATTTATTTGAGAGAGAGAGGAAGAGAGCAGGGGAATGGACAGAGGAAGACAGAGACGTAGAGAATCTGAAGCAGAGTCTGACATGGGACTTGATCTTGCAACCCTGAAATCATGACCTAAGCCAAAACCAAGAGTTGGATGCTCAATTGACTGAGCAAGCCACCCAGGTGCGTCTTGAACAATAGTATAATCAGCTATACTTGACAGATATCTATAAAACACTCTGCCCAACAACAACAGGACAAGATTCTTTTCAAGGGCCATTAGAATATTCTCTAGGATAGACCATATGCTAGGACATAAAACAAACCTTAATAAATTTAAAAGGAAAAAATAACACAAAATATGTTCTCTAAGTGCAATGGAATGAAAATTAGAAATGAATAGCTGGAAAAATTTGAGAACATTCACATATTTGTGGAAATTAAAGAATACACTACAAAATAGCCAGTGGGTCAAAGAAAAAAAAAAAACAACCAAGACAGAAGATACTTTGAGATGAATGAAAATGAAGATATAACATACCAAAATTTATGGGATGCAGCTAAAGCAGTGCTTAGAAGGAATACTTTTGTTGTAAATGCCTATATTAGGAAAGAAAGAAGATCTCAAATCAATAACTTAGTCTTACATGGTTAACCTGGTAATAGTCCCCAAATAGATCTACATATTCAAAGTAATTCCTTTTAGAGTCCTAGCTTACTTCTTTGCAGAAATTGGTACAAATTGATTCTAAAATTCATATGGAATTTCAAGGAACCAGAATAGCCAAAACAATCTTGAAAAACAAGAACAAGAATTCACATTCTCCAATTTTAAAACTTACTACAAACAACATTAATGAAGACAATCTGGTATTGGCACAAGGATAGGCATATAGATGAATGGAATAGAATTGAGAGTCCAGAAATAAGCCCATGTATCCATGCTCAACTGAGATTCTTAAGAAAAGATTTTATTTATTTGTCAGAGTGACAGAGAGAGTACAAGCAGGGCTAACAGCAGGCAGAGTGGGCAGACGGAGAAGGAGGGTCCCAGCTGAGCAAGGAGCCTGATGCCAGACTTGATCCCTGGACCCTAGGATCCTGACCTGAGCCAAAGACAGTTGTTTAACCAACTGAGCCACCCAGGTGTCCCTATGGCTAACTAATTTTTGACAAGGGTATGCAGATTACACAGGAGGGAAAAGATAATTTCAACAAAAAGTGCTGGACCACTAGCCACATGCCAAAATTGGATTATCACACACTGTATATAAAAATTAATTTGACAAACTGTAAGAGAACCTTAACTCTAGGAAACAAACTGAGGGTTGCTGAACGGAGGTGGGTGGGGGAAAGAGATAATTGGGTGATGGGCATTAAGGAGGGCATTTGATGTAGTGAGCACTGGGTGTTATGTGCAACTGATGAATCGCTAAACTCTACCTCTGAAACTAATAATGCAGTGTATGTTAATTAATTAAATTTAAATAAAATTAATATGAAATGGATCAATTTGAAATTGAATGTAAGAGCTAAAACTATTAAACTCTTAGAAGAAAATTTGGAGAAATTTTGTGATTTTGGATTTAGTGAAGGGTTCTAAGATGTGACAGCAAAAGCATGAGCAACAAGAGAAAAACTACATTCACAAGAGTGGCACTGATAGCAGGAAACAATGCAAAATTGTGAAAATTATGAAATAAAACCTATGAAAATTTATGCCATATTTTATTTTCATAAAAGTAAAATACCTCTTACATCAAAACATTATAAAACGGTGGTAAAATACAAACAAATAAAAATGCCAAAAAGGAAAAATACTTGCCATATATGTGATAGACAAAGGCTTAATATGCTAATAGAGGAATAACTATTTCAAGCTGGTAATAAAGTTGCCAATCCTCCTTGGAAAATAGCAACAGACATGGATGTGTAATTCAAAAAAGAAGGTCAAAGTCAAAAGCATATGCACATATGGCTTTATTACTTATCAAAAGATGGGATGAACAGGCAGTTTTATATCTGATGAAATAAATGATTATACTTTCTGGAGTGAAATCTGACATTTCATGTCATAAGCTCTTAAAAAAGAGGTCTTCTGAGCAATCTCAGTGTAGGGAGCAAATGTAGCTGTGGGAACTGTGAGTAACCTACAAGAGTATAGTAATTTGGAGCTCCAGTATACAGGTGAGGTGGGCATGGGGAGGCTCAGTGTTTAGTATATCTCAATGAAAACATTTGAATTCCCAGATGTTTGGTGTCCATGTTACAGTGACAGGAAAGTTTAAGTCATATGTTTAGGTCCAAATCTCAATTTGACATCTACGAGTGCCTTTTGAACAAACCATTACTCTTTACAGAGTATCTGACCAGATGACATGTGAGTTGTCACCTCTCCCTCCTGAACCCCCACCCTTGCCTCCTCATTTAGTCTATACAACAGCACTATTTGTTTTTTATTATCCCATTTTATAGACGAGGTGATTGAGAGTTGGGAGGTATGGATTTATCCAATTCCTTCAAAACTAGTAACTGATGGAGTTGGGATTTGACTTTCCTTTTGCCTCTAAGTCCACACCCTTACTGCTATGTCACACATTAAACAAGAGTAAAGATGCCTACCTCACTGTGGGTTTAGAGAAGACTTAAATGCTGAATGTGGAAGCACTTCTTCAACTTAAAGCTCTGTGTAAGTGGGAGGTGCCAGTATGAGGATCTCAGAAGGAGTCCTTTTCTTATCGTTTCCCTATGTTTTGACTGCCTGCCACCTCGGCTCCAGTAGGAAATGCTGCTCTTAGAACCAAGAGGGATAGAGGGCCCCATTCTTGTCTCTATCCTGGACATGGTTCTTCCCAACTCACATAGGAGCTGCTGTAGCCACCTGTGTCTGCAGGCTGTGACCCAGGATGTTGAGGGGACACTTATTTGTGGCTCGCCCCTTGGTGCTGCTGACAAGGAGCAGAGAAAAATGAGAGAATGCATTATGGCCTTCACATGCTAAGCGGTGTGGATTGGTCAAGTCAGGAGATAAGAAATGAAAGAGACATAGAAAAACAAGTCAGGCTATCTCCCAGATGATTTAAGTGCTGTGCCTGCAAATGGGGCTGGCCAGGGGAAGTGATTCCCCATTACGGAAGACTTTCTTTTACTTGTCTTGTCTTTTCCCCTTCCTTCCCTTCCTTCCTTCCTTCCTTCCTTCCTTCCTTCCTTCCTTCCTTCCTCCCTTCCTTCCTTTTATGGAAGACTTTCAAACAGCTTATGATATAGTGGCTGAGTGATCATTTTGGAGTTGGTTCAAGCATGTAGTGGAGGTGGGTGATGGTTAATCTCTCTTTTAACCCTAAGATTCCAAATTATAGAGTAATCTTGTGCTTGTCCTTTGGCATTTGAGTTAAAATGGGAGTAATCCTTAGGACATGATATTTTGTGTGCCCATATCTATTTGTTACTCATATAGTTCTCCTAAGTTTCTACACTATGACTGAACTCCTTTGTTTCTCTGAGCATGTGAGCCTTCAAGTTGAAGAAGCTGCTTGCCTCTTAGGAAAGCAAAGAGTTTCAGTGAAAATGGGGCATGATAGGCTCATCCCAGAGACCACTACCAGACCCCAGAAGTGACCTGAGGATGATAAAGAGCACCATGGTAATGGCCTGAGGGTCCCAGATCTGAGCACTGGGCACCATCTCTGCTTTTCCATGGAGACAAAGATATTTCACCTCCTTAGGCCCCATCAGAAACTACTTCCTTGTGTAACCTATTGCCTGGATTCAGGGTTCTCTGGCACATCTTTCTTACAGGATGGAGGAAGAAAGGAAGGAAGAAGGCTGGTAAAAGTCAAAGGACACCCAGGGGAATGATAGCTCTGCTTTCTAGCCCTCAAGGCAGCATCACCCACACTTTAGTGTGCCTCAGAATCACATGTGATACTTTAAAACAAAAAGCTGATTTTCTGGCCTCCTTCCTTGAAATACTGGTTGTGTTCTGAGAACTAAGTCCTTTTTAGTGATCATCTGTTAATTCTGATGATGTGTTTTGGGAACTCCTGCTCTGAGTCTGTAAGAGTCAGTGGTTTCTGGAAACTTGTGAGGTCAGATGGCCTTAGAGCCCAAGGCTTTCTGCAGTGTGGCTGGGTGAAGAAGGAAGAGAAGGGGGGTGGGAGACAATATGAGAAAGGGCTCCAAAGTCAGCCTTAGAAAACTGTCCTTTCATACCTCTGGTGTTGCTCTCTACCTGCGTTATCTGTGAGCCTCCATATCTCACCCATGAAGGCCTCTTTGCAGGCTTGAGAATCAAGAGTGACAGCATGTGACAACACTTTGAAAACTAGAGTGCTAAGAGATGGGAGGGATTGTTGTAGTACCTTCAAATACTAAAGGGTTAGATTATATGGAAAATTTTAAAGTATGTGGGTTCATGAGTATGTTCATGAGAATAAATGGAGAAGAAAGGTTTTGTGTGTGTGTGTGTGTGTGTGTGAGAGAGAGAGAGAGAGAGAGAGAGAGAGAGGAAAAGAGAGACAAGGAATGTCTGAGATGTCCAGACCTTACCCACTTCTCTGTGCTGGTCACAGAATTGTGTAGTACAATGTCTCCAGTTTCCTTTTCAGGATGAAAATTCCGTCAGGACACAAAGACCCTAAGGCATTATTTCTGAATAGGATAGAAATTGGTGCCTGGGTTTTCAGTGCCTGCACAAAAGAATTTAGGCTGTGGATGCTATGATGAACTTGTGGAATCTGAGAACTGAACCCTGGATATGAGGTTCATGAAAAAAATGAATGAGCTGGAGCCACATCAGGGCTATATATCAGTTTTGGAGAGACGCAGAGGAAGCAATCCCAAGACAGCTTGTAGGGATGAACCTGGATAATTGCTCCACTGTTAATGTCTACATGCAAAGGTCTTGGGAAATAAGTCTCGTTTACAAGGAGTAAACAAGCTTCACTGTGTCCTAGAAATTGTCCTAAAACGTGTCCTAGAAATTATATTAGCAGGAAAGAAAGAGCTACATAAACATGCTTCAGCTTGGCTTTGAATCATCAGAGGTCCAGAACACTTCAAGCATTGAATTTGGATAATCCCAGATGGCTAGTGGCTCTGAGTACTAAGTAAAAGAAGTTAAAAAAAAATCTTATCTGATGTAGGAAAATAACATCAAGTAGACTTCAAGTTATTTTTCTCAATCCCATTTTCAAATATAATTTTGAGCACAAACCCAAAGATAAGCAGACACACAAGGAGACAAGATACTGAAAGCAAAAGCCAATAGCTGAAAGGCATATAGGGACTCTAGATAATAGAACAATTGGACCCAGAATGAAAAATCATGATGTTTGTGATGTTTGGAGATAGATAGTACATACCTCAATATCATAAAAGCCATCTGTGAAAAACCCACAGCAAATATCATCCTCAATGGGGAAAAACTGAGAGCCTTACCCCTAAGGTCAGGAGCATGCCAGAGCTGTCCACTATCACCACTGCTATTCAACATAGTACCAAAAGTCCTAACCTCAAAAACCAGACAACAAAAAGAAATGAAAGGCATCCAAATTGGCAAAGAAGTCAAACTCTCACTCTTTGCAGATGATATGATACTTTATGTGGAAAACCCAAAAGACTCCACTCTAAAACTGCTAAAACTAATACAGGAATTCAGTAAAGTGTCAGGATATAAAATCAAATACACAGAAGTCAGTTGCATTTCTATACACCAACAACAAGACAGAAGAAAGAGAAATTAAGGAGTTTATCCCATTTACAATTGCACCCAAAACTATAAGATACCTAGGAATAAATCTAACCAAAGAGGTAAAGACTCTGTACTCGGAAAACCAGAGAATACTCAATTGAGGAAATTGAGGAAGACACAAAGAAATGGAAAACATTCCAAATGGCCAACAGACACATGAAAAAGTGATCAACATCCCTCAGCATCAGGGAAATACAAATCAAAACCACAACGAGATAGCATCTCACATCAGTCAGAATGGCTAAAAATAACAAGTCAGGAAATGACTTGTTGACAAGGATGTGGAGAAAGGGGAACCCTCCTCAACTCTTGCTGGGAATGCAAGCTGGTGTAGCCACTCTGGAAAACAATATGGGGGCTTCTCAAAAAGTTGAAAATAGAGCTCTCCTATGACTCAGCAATCACACTACTGGGTATTTACCCTAAAGATACAAATGTAGTGATCTAAAGGGGTACATGCACCCCAATATTTATAGCTGCAAAGTCCACAATAGCCAAACTATGGAAAGAGCCTAGATGTCCATCAACAGATGAATGGATAATGAAGATGTGGCATATATGCATGATGGAATACTATGCAGCCATCAAAAAACCAGAAATCTTGCCATTTGCAATGACATGGATGGAACTAGAGGGTATTATGCTAAGCAAAATAAGTCAATCAGAGAAAGGCAATTATCACATAATCTATCTGATATGAGGACTTTTAGGGACAGGGTGAGGAGGGAAAAAAATGAAACAAGATGGGACCAGGGAGGGAGACAAACCATAAGAGACTCTTAATCTCAGGAAACAAACTGAGGGTTGTGGGGGGTGAGGGGTGGGGAAGGAAAGTATGGCTGGGTTATGGACATTGGGGAGGGTATGTGCTGGTGAGTGCTGTGAAGTGTGTAAGACTGATGAGCTCGGGGCCTCACTCATCAGTGCACCTTCAGAGAAAAACAGTCAATCACTCCTGTCTCCCTGGTCTCCTGCTGCACACTGAGCTCACCCAGCCTGTGTCTGAGCATTTCTATCTCTGGTGCATGGTGCCATTTGGCATCTCCAAACCCAGCAGATTCCTGCAGCATGCTTCTGCACTGCTCCTCCCAGAGGAGGAAGGAAGGACTCTCCCCGGATCTACCAGTTGTGGTGTCCCTGCCCAAAGAGCAGTGGTCCAATTCTACCTTGGATCACAGTTTAAGGTAGCCCTGAGGTGAGATCCCCCTCCTTATCTCCAATTCTGCAGCCGGCTTCCCTGCCCCAATACCTGGGAGCCCTGCCACACTCAGCCCCAGTCTTTCTGTGACCCTGTGGGTCCTGAGACCACACTGTTCCAGCAAGTGTTCCACTCCCCCCCACCCCAACTTAGCCTCTGGAGCAACATCCCTTAGTGGAGCAGACTTCTAAAAGTTCCGATTTTGTACTCTGCTCTACCGTTTGGCGGGAGCTGGCCCCTCCTTCCGAAGTCTCTTTTTCCATATAGCACCTCGGATTCACTTCTCTGCATGTCCTATCTCCCAGAAAGCAGTTGGTTTTCTGTTCCTAGAATTGCTGTTCTCTTCGATCTCCTGTTGAGTTCGGAATGGTTTGATAACTATCTAGCTTAACTCCTGGGACCTGATGATATTTAGGTCTCCTACTCCTCTGCCATCTTGCTCCTCCTCCATCTCCCCTACTAGTTTTAACATAGTATTGGTATGATCCCTTTAGCAGCCAGTGAGAGTTCCAGTTGTTCCACATTCTTAACACGATTTGGTATTTTCCATCCTTCTCATTGGAGCTTTTTGGTGGGTGTGTGGTGGTATCTTACTGTAGTTTTAATTTGCATGTCCCTTCTGATTAAGGAAGTTAAGCATCTATCTTTTCATGTGGTTATTCTCCACAGGTATATTCTCTTGTATAGATTATCTCTTCAAGTCTTGTGCCCATTTTTTCTATGACCCTTTCATGTTTCCTGACCCTTTCATGTTGATTTATAGGAGTTCTTTATGTATTTTGTTTAAGAGTCCTTTGTCAGATGTATATGTAGTAACATGTTCAACTTTGTGGTTGTCTTTTATTCAGCTAATGATGGATACTGTGAAACAGGATAACACTCCAACTTAACAATTTTTAATTTGTAGTTAGTATTGTTTGTATCCTGTTTAAGAATCTTTGCTAAATCTTTGCTGATATTCTCCTATATTTTCCTCCAAAAGATACATGGATTTACCTTTCACATTTAGATCTGTTGTCAATCTAGACTTGATTTTTATATCAGGTGAGGGAGCAATCAATATACAGTTTTCTTTCCAAAGTATGTATATCCAACTGACTCAGTGCCATTTATTAAAAAGGCCATACTGTCCCTGCTGTATTGCTGTGTAAATCTTTATTATTAGTCAAGTGACTGTATATATGTTAATTTGTTCCTGAAATCTTTGTCCTATGCATTTTTCTATCCTTGAATCAATACTCAACTTTTAAATTATTATATATATATTAAAGATTTTACTTATTTATTTGAGTGAAAGCGAGAGAGAGCATGAGCAGGGTGGGGTGGGGCAGAGGGAGAAGATGACTCCCTGCTGAGCAGGGAGCCCAATATGGGGCTTGATCCCAAGACCCTTGGATCATGACTGAGCCAAAGGCAGATGCTTAACTGACTGAGCACCCAGATGCCCTAATTACTATATCTTCTAATGGGATTTATCTTTTTCTTCAGTATTTCTTCCACTATTCTTGGCCCTGAATTTCTATTTAATTTTAGAATAGGCCTGTCAATTTCCTCAAAAAGATCTCTTAGGATTTTAATTTTTATTGCACTGAAATTAGATTAACTTGGAGATAGAATGGACATCTTTCCAATATTGAACCTTCTAAACCAGGAATGTAGTATATTTCTCCATTTTGGAAGGCTTATTATTATTTTTTTTAATCTCAGTAACACTGTGTGGTTTTCAGTAGAGTTCTTCCCCATTATGAATTTTATATCTTTAAAATACTTTGTTAAATGGTAACATTTGAAGATTTTTTTCTACCTGTTTACTATTATATGTATTTGTTTTATACTTGTTAACCATTTATATGTTTATATATATATATATATATTCTACTTGTTTACTTTTTATACCAAATATAGTATAATATATATAGTATATATGTAGTATATAGCATATAAATATACACACACACTTGATTTTTACATATTGACCATGTATCTGGTGATCTTGCTGGAGAAATCTACTGATTCTATTGGTTTATCTGTAGATTCTCTTGCATGTTATATGTTTACATTCAGGTTTGTGAACAATGACATTTTTTTTTCCTTTCCAATCCCTACATCTTTTATTTCCTTTTTCTGACTTCTAACACCAACTAGGTCTTCCAGTACAGTGTTGAATTAATGTGGTGATAATGACATTACTGATCTTTGAGGAAAGCTTTAAATATCTCACTATTATGTATGTTTGTTTTGAATTAAGAGTCAACAGACTATAGCTTGTGAGTCAAATCTACATGTCACTTGTTTTTATAAATAGATTTTATTGAAACATAGGCTCATTCAGTTACATAATTTTTTCTTTTTTTCCCTCAAAGATTTTATTTATTTATGTATTTGAGAGAGAGAGAGAGAGGTAGTGAGAGAGAGCAGGAGCAGAGTGGCAGAGTGGAGGTCAGAGGGAGAGGGAGTAGCAGGCTCCCCACTGAGCAGAGAGCTGGACATGGGCTTGATACAAATCCCCAGGACCCTGGAATCATGACCTGAGCTGAAAGCAGATGCTTAATGACCTGGCACCCATGCACTCACCCCTCCCCATTCAGTTACACATTGTCTATGATTGCTTTCATGCTGGAATGGAATAATGGTGCATTTGTTTATTTTAAAATTCTTATATATCTTTTATTAATTTTAACTTTAGTTCTAGAATTTTTTGCTTTATATATTCTGAAGCTATCCTTTTAAGCATATACCAATTTAGAATAGTGATATCATCCTACTAGTTTAACTTATTTTTAATTACAAAATATCACTCTTTACCTCCAATATTACCGCTTCCTTAAAAACATCTCCACTGTATATATTTTCTTTTGAGTTTTGTGTACAGGGTATATCTTCTAAACTTTCTGAATCCTTATATTTAATGTGTGTTTTGTAAACAGCTTATAGCTGGGTTTTTATTTTTTTATTTTGTTTGAAAAATTTAATCTTCATTTGGAGTATTTAACCTCTTAGATTTATGTAATTACTGATATGCTTGAAGTTATATCTAGCATCTCACTTAAAATTTTCTTTTACCCATCTGTTTGTATTCTTTTTTCCTTTTCTTATATTCTTTCAAAATTCAAAAGTCTAATATTTTAAATCTATTTATCCTTATATATACTTCTTATTTATACAGTGTTTTATTTTTCTTTTACTGTAGAGATTATAACATGCATCCTTGACTTATTACAACTGAATGCAAGTGATTTTTTTTCTTTTATCATTTCTATGATTTTACTAGAATCTTAGGACATTTAAACTCCATTAACCACCTTTTATCTTTACATTATTATTATCATGAAATTTATCTCCACACATGTTTTAAACTTCACAGGACATTATAATTTTTTGTCTTGTAGAGGCAGTATTTCAATAATTGGTCATTTGCTTACCCTTTCTGTATGTTTGAGATACGAGACTCCAATCTCATTTCTAAGTTTCAGTCTATGATCATTTTCATCTTGCCTGCAACATCTCCTTTAATATTTAAAATTTTTCTTTGTGGAGTCCTTAGTGACAAATTCCTGTAGTTTTATTTGTCAGGAAATGTTATTCATTTTTGAAGAATGTTTTTACTGTATATCATCTCTAATAACAAATGGCATGGTACTGTTTTTGGTTCTTCATCATTTCTGTTATGAAGTTAGCTGCCATTCTAATTGTTTCTCTTATGAAGATAATGTTCCCTTACTCTCAACCCCAGTTGCTTTAAGATTTTTCTTTAGATTTGTTTTCATATGTGTAGATTTAGTTTTGTTTGAATTTATACAGCGGGGTTAACTGAGCAAACTAAACCTGTAGTTTTCTGTCTTTCATTGGTTCAGAAAATAGTCATTATTTTCTCAAATATTGATCTCCCTTTTTTATTTTCTTTCTCCTGTCTTTTTTGGATTTCAATGTTACATATGTTAGATCTTCAGTGTGTGCCCATATAGCTCTTATGATCTTATCTGTTTATTTTTCTTTAAAAATTTTTAAAATTTATTTTCAGCATAACAGTATTCATTATTTTTGTACCACATGAAGTGCTCCATGCAATCCATGCCCTCTCTAATACCCCCCAACCTCCCACCCCCTGCCACTTCAAACCCCTCAGATTGTTTTTCAGAGTCCATAGTGTCTCATGGTTCACCTCCCATTCCAATTTCACACAACTCCCTTCTCCTCTCTAACTCCCCTTGTCCTCCATGCTATTTTTTATGCTCCACAAATAAGTGAAACCATATGATAATTGACACTCTCTGCTTGACTTATTTCATTCAGCATAATCTCTTCCAGTCCCGTCCATGTTGCTACAAAAGTTGGGTATTCATCCTTTCTGATGGAGGCATAATACTCCATAGTGTATATGGACCACATCTTCCTTATCCATTCGTCCGTTGAAGGGCATCTTGGTTCTTTCCACAGTTTGGCGACCTTGGCCATTGCTGCTATAAACATTGGGGTACAGATGGCCCTTCTTTTCACGACATCTGTATATTTGGGGTAAATATCCAGTCATAGGGAAGTTCTATTTTTAATTTCTTGAGGAATCTCCACACTGTTCTCCAAAGAGGCTGCACCAACTTGCATTGCCACCAACAGTGGAAGAGGGTTCCCTTTTCTCCACATCCTCTCCAACACATGTTGTTTCCTGTTTTGTTAATTTTGGCCATTCTAACTGGTGTAAGGTGATATCTCAATGTGGTTTTAATTTGAATCTCCCTGAGGGCTAGTGATGATCAACATTTTTTCATGTGTCTGATAGCCATTTGTATGTCTTGATTGGAGAAGTGTCTGTTCATATCTTCTGCCCATTTTTTGATATGATTGTCTGTTTTGTGTGTGTTGAGTTGGAGGAGTTCTTTATAGATCCTGGATATCAACCTTTTGTCTGTACTGTCATTTGCAAATATCTTCTCCCATTCCGTGGGTTGCCTCTTTGTTTTGTTGACTGTTTCCTTTGCTGTGCAGAAGCTTTTGATTTTAATGAAGTCCCAAAAGTTCATTTTCACTTTTGTTTTCTTTGCCTTTGGATACAAAATTCCACCGGTATTCTTCAAAGAATCCAAAATAATCCAAAAATTGGTATGGAATCAGAAGAGACCCCAAATTGATAAGGAAATGTTGAAAAACAAAAATAAAACTGGGAGCATCACGTTACCTGATTTCAAGCTTTACTACAAAGCTGTGATCACCAAGACAGCATGGTACTGGCATAAAAACAGACACATAGACCAGTGGAACAGAGTAGAGAGCCCAGATATGGACCCTGAATTTTATGGTCAAATAATCTTCGACAAAACAGGAAAAAAATATACAGTGGAAAATAGACAGTCTCTTCAATAAATGGTGCTGGGAAAACTGGACAGCTGTATGTAGAAGAATGAAACTCGACCATTCTCTTACATCATACACAAAGATAAACTCAAAATGGACAAAAGACCTCAACGTGAGACAGGAATCCATCAGAATCCTAGAGGAGAACATAGGCAGTAGTCTCTTCAATATCAGCCACAGCAACTTTTTCTTTTAAATTTTTAATTCAATTTTGGTATTTTATATTGATCTGTCTTCTAGATTATTAGTTCTGTATCCTGCTAGTTCCAGTTGGCTGTTAAACTCATTCACTGAATTCTTAATTCCAGATACTCTGTTTTTCACTTCTGGGATGTCCAGTGATTTCTTTTTATATATGTCATTTGCTGATGAAAGTTATGTTCCCTTTATTATTTTCAGATATTAATTGCTATAGTTTAAATTCCTTATCTGCTACCTCTAAAATCAGCTTGTCTTTGCTACTTCTTTTTCTTTTCCTTTTCCTTTTACTTCTCTTTTATTTATTTATTTATTCTTTATTATTGGCCACAGTGTTTTGCATCTTCTATATTTCTGGTCTTTTTCATTGTATGCTGGACATTATTACCATTAGTATTGCTGTGGCTCCAGATGATGTTATCTTCTGCCAGAGATGGTTCTCCCTTTCCTGCTATGCAGATATGGTGAAAGGGCTGATCACTCCATTACAGCCCGGGATTGATTTTGGCCTAGGGCTGGACTGCAGACTTACTACTTCTTAGGGTGTATTTCTCCTAGGTTTTTGATTGAGAACCTGATGAGTTCCTCAGCTCTAAGAAATAATGGGAGGTTCTCTTTAGAGTTTGTTTTACTCCTAGCTCTCTATTGTCTTGCACCATAAAACTTCAAATTTTGGCAAGTAATCTTGACAGAAAGGCCAGGCATGTGTTTAAAGAAGCCCCTTTCCTTTGATGAACCTTGGTTTTCAGTTCTGAAGGACTGTAGGACATTTTGTGCTGCCTTTTTAAAAAACTCATCCTCATTCCCTGGAATTGCATTAGATTCATTAAATGTCCAGAGGAAAAGCAGCCATGTGTTTATGTCCCCTCAGATTTCCAGTACTGTACAACTGCTATAAGCTTTGATGCTTCAAATTTCCTTAGCATATATCCTGTCTCAGTCTGTGCCCAGACTCAGGAAGTAGCCTCTAACATAAAATTAGCCAGTTGTACTCACCTCATCTCAGAACATTCTGTCTCTCTCTGAAACTAATTTATGTAGCTTTTGTTGCTTTTGCTACTCTTTGATGCCTTTCATGATGTAAAAATTTGTTCTTTAAAAATGATCATTGCAGCAGCACATTGTTTGATGCAACCCACTATATTCTATGTGAATGGAGAGATTTGCTTATTTTATATCCAGAGAGCCTCATGTCAAGAAATGTTAGTTTGTTTAAGACACTTAGTGGGTGTTAATAAGTGACACATTCTTCTAATATATCCACCTTGAAACCCTGTTGCTACTATCTGAATTCAAGTAACCATTATCTCTAATCTGTGGTACTGAATTAATGATTTCTCTCCTTTTTTAATGTGAGTGAATTATCCTCTAATCTGAATTACTGTCCTAAAAATGAAATTTTAACACGTAATTCTCCTTAAAACTATTTAGAGATGTTTTTCTGAGAATGAAGATGGCCTTTAGGATGAAGAAGCACACCTTACAAGATTTTGCCTGACCAGTCCTCTGCCCGACTCTCTTACCCTGGCCCTTGCGTTTCCTCCTTCAACAATATGTGATAGTTGTGCTGAACTTGCTCAAATTCCCTGAATATGCCATATTATCTTTAATTCTTAAATCTTTGCACAAGTTATTTAGTTTGCTGAGAACACTGTTTTCTTTCCATCTATTCTTTTCATCCAGTTGCCTCACAGAGATCCAAGATCCAAGACACAGTTGTCAAATGTGGCTGGGAGTGGCTAGGAAAGTGAGGGTGTAGTGAAGGCACTGTGCTTACAGACTGCAATGAGATTTCATCACTAAGTGACAAGCAATGTGTGAAAATAAGTCACAGTTACTTTTTCTTAATGTAGCAGGGATAAATTATGGGACTCAATTATTGAATAAGTTGATCAACAAGGAAAGTTTCTTTTCCTGTTTTCAGGATGATATTTCAGGAGCAATAATTGAACTCTCTAGAAAAATAGGTTATCATACTTAAGCACTTCAGAAGGCATACTTAAGCACTTCAGAAGGCATACTTAAGCACTTTAGAAGGCAAATAAATATGTCAGGAGTCAAAATAATGACGTCAAAGAAGGAAGAAGTCTTCTGGACTGTGGTAACCAGGGTGTATTCCTGGTGGGACTGGGGTATGAGCTATTTCCTCTGTTGCCTCTCCCCCTACCTAAATATGGCCAGTAATTAAGAAGTCCCTGCTTTAGACATCCTAGGGGATTTGTCCCAGGGAGGTTTGGAATTTATTTTGTTTGTTATTAATGTCCCCCCCCCCCAAGACATAGGTTCCACTGGGACCGAAAGTCCCCCAGGCTCAGGATGACAAAATGAAAAAATGAAAAGGGATGGTATAGATTCAGGTGTTGATTACAGAATCTGAGTCTCCATGAGCTTATAATAAATAAAAGAGTGAGGGGCCCTGGAAAAAAACCCTGACGTCCCCTTGAAACATACTTGGTAAGTTAGGCTGGAGGGTACATGCCTTAGACTTTTTCTTAGCATTCAGGTTACTAAGGTTTTATGATGTGACTCTGTGGGATTGTTCTTCAGGCAGTCTAAATTAAACAACAACAACAACAACACATGCTTAACATTCTAGAAATAGCTTCATTTGTGTCACCAGATTCAATATGTATTTCAAATAGTATTTGTAAATATTTCACGACAGAGTCCTTTGTGTTTTGCAGAGATTTTTCAAAAGAGATTTCAGTTTGAATAAGTTGATCAACAACTTATTCCTTGTTGATCACCTTTGGGAGGTGGGCAGGAACAAGCCAGTACTGACATTTTAAAGCTGAAGGAGGTAAGATGTAGAGAAATGAAAGGAGTAGGTAAAGTTCATATGGCTCCTCAATGGCAACATTTATAGTCATCTCTGAGTTGGGCTCTTAATCAGGTGTTTTATACAGTAGATGGATCCCACTTGTTTCCCAGAAAAGGAAATTCCTGAGAAGTCAGAGATGGCTCCTTCCTCCAGTAATACCTAATAACAGATCTTTCTGTCCTCTGTCCAAGTGTGAGAACATATGCATATGCCTGGTTTAAGCCCCTGGATCTTGGTGAATGTCCTGCAGTGAGTGCACTTTTCTCTCTATTCAGGGTTAGTAGATGTTTTCTCATCCTGAAATGCTCATCACACTGTGGGAAGGCTATGTGGAGGAGACCAGAAATAGATCCAAGAGACTGGAAATTATCCTCATTTTTTTTTCACTTTTCCATGATCTCCCAACTTCCACATCTGTCTAGTTTCTTCTAATTTGTTCCTGCCCACCTCCCAAAGCTACAATATTGATGTTGTGTGGGGCAAATCTTAAGGAAAAATTGATAGCACTGTTGTCTGCGTAGATTAGTGTAAGACATAGAGCAGGATAGCTTCAGATGGGGTAGTGTGCTGACCCAGGGAAAGAAATTCTGGACAGTCTGCAGTACAGTATCTGGAAATCAGTACAGCAGATTTAGATAAGGGAGCTCAGATTTGGAAAGGCTCAGTGTCAGTGGATGTTTCAACCTCCAAAATTTTTGGTGTCTGTTGAAACAAATAGGAAATCCCTTGGGTGGCATAAATTTTCTTTTCTTTCTTTCTCTTCCTTTTCCTTCCTTCCTACATTCCTCCCTTCCTCCTTTCCTCCCTCTCTTCCTCCTACTCTCCCTATCTTCCTCCTTTCCTCTCTCCCTCCCTTCTTCTTTCCCTTCCTCCTTCCCTCCCTCCCTCTCTTTCTTTCTTTCTTTCTTTCTTTCTTTCTTTCTTTCTTTCTTTCTTTCTTTCT
>NC_081572.1:46079954-46088307 GCF_022355385.1 Mustela nigripes
CCACACATTGTTCTAGATTTTAGGCTTCAGCAATGAACAGGATAGAAATTTTCCCTTTCCTTAAAACCTAGCAAAGAGCAAATAATCCTGATTTAATGGTCTGGGCCAATTCCTAGGACAGAGAATGGGATGAAATACAGACAGCTTGTGTAAGTAAATGGAAGACATGATGTGATATGGTGGGATATAAGCAGGATGCCTTTGAGAAAATCAGAAATAATTGGTATGCCTGGAGTGGAGAGAGGATTAAACATGAGCTAATTGATCTGATCAAATAAAAGTGTTTGTGGGTCATGTTAATCATTTTGATCTTTATGTTAACAGAATAGAATAGTGGCACAAGCAGGTTTGAGTCATAAAAAGAACAATTCTGGGTAATGTCAATGGGATGGAATGGAGTGAAAGTAAATATGGAGAGACCAGATTGGTTGTGATGGTTCAGGTGAGAAAAGTTGTGTGACCTGAATGATGGCTGTGGGATGGGTAGCAGGGTCTATATGAGAAGTGAGTAGAAAGGGAGATTGGTAATATACAGTAAATGAGTGACAAGCATGAAGGGAGCCCTCAGTCTGGCTTGAGTACCTTGTAGGTGGTACTGCCAGTCACGGAACTACTAGAGCTACTGGGAGTGGAGCACCTACAGGGCAAGGAAGACAAGACTTCAGACATTTAAGATAGATTGCTTTCAGCGTGACAGTGAGACACATAGGGAAGATGGTCTTCAGGGAACTGAACACCCATATCTATAGCTCAGATGAGCTATGTAGGCTGAATAAATACATTTGGGATTCACTTTCATATTTAGGGTAAGCATAGAAGGAAAACATTCTGAGGACAACCAACATTCAAATGATGACCGGGAAGGGGGAGCTCTGTAAGGAGTGGGTGAAGGTATTGCAAGGCAGGCAGGAAGAACATGAAGCTGAGGTATCACAATTATCAAGAGACAGGAGAGGTTTACAAAGGAAGAAGTGATCATTGGTGTTAAATGTGCTGTCATCTGATTCAGAGACTTGGATGTCATTGGAGACTTTGATGGAGTAGTTTCAATAGACCCAGTTGCCACCTGTGCCTTAATCCTCACTCATCCATACATTTGACAATAGGCCACATGCAATAGACATATGTTTATTTCTTATATTTGGATTTTAAGGTCTGTTATTTTCTTCATAAATATGGTAGCATCACAGAATGACAGAAAGGAACCAAACTGTTGTCTCAGATTTCCTCCTTCTGGGTCTGCCCATTGATCCAGATCAGCAAGACCTGTTCTATGCCCTGTTTCTGACCATGTATGTCACCACCATCCTGGGGAACCTTCTCATCATTGTCCTCATTCGCCTGGACTCCCACCTCCACACGCCCATGTATTTGTTTCTCAGCAATTTATCCTTCTCTGACCTTTGCTTCTCGTCTGTCACAATGCCCAAATTGCTGCAGAACATGCAGAGCCAAGTCTCCTCCATCCCCTATGCTGGCTGCCTGACCCAGATGTACTTCTTCCTGTTTTTTGGAGACCTGGAGAGCTTCCTCCTGGTGGCGATGGCCTATGACCGCTATGTGGCCATCTGCTTCCCTCTGCACTACACCACCATCATGAGCCCCAAGCTCTGTCTCTCCCTGGTGGTGCTGTCCTGGGTGCTGACCATGTTCCACGCTATGTTACACACTCTGCTCATGGCCAGATTGTGGTTTTGTGCAGACAACACAATCCCCCACTTTTTCTGTGATATGTCTGCTCTGCTGAAACTGGCCTGCTCTGACACTCGTGTTAATGAATTGGTGATATTTATCATGGGAGGGCTCATTCTTGTCATCCCGTTCCTGCTCATCATCATATCTTATGTGCGGATTGTATCCTCCATCCTCAAGGTCCCTTCTGCTAGGGGCATCCACAAGGCCTTCTCCACCTGTGGCTCCCACCTCTCTGTTGTGTCTCTCTTTTATGGGACAATTATTGGTCTCTACTTGTGCCCATCAACTAATAATTCTACTGTTAAGGAGACTGTCATGGCCATGATGTACACTGTGGTCACCCCCATGCTGAACCCCTTCATCTACAGCCTGAGGAACAGAGACATGAAGGGAGCCCTGGGAAGAGTCTTTTGGAAAAATAAAATATCTTTCTCTCTAAAGTTGTAACAATTGAGATTTTCACATTATTTAACTCAGTGGGTATAGTAATATTGATAATGAAAAATTACTCTTAATCCATGTTTTTTCCCTTTCAATTTTAAACCCTTCAAACTTTTTGTTTGATATCATATTAGAGGCAAATATGAAACTATGATGACCACTTAGCTGTTTTGAGGTAGAGTTGGGGGCAGCAAACCAGTCTGTTCTGAGTCCTTATTTCCCTCTTGCCAGGTGGCATTGAAGTTTGAAAATAAGATTTATATACCTTTGTGCAAAATACCTTATTCATTTCAATTTAGGAATTTTCTTCTACTTCTTCTTCTCCCCCTTCTGCTCTCCTCTTCCTCCTCTTCATCTTTCTTCTCCTTCTTCTCTTTCTTCTTCTTCCTCTTCCTCCTCCTCCCCTTCCTCCTTCTCTTCCCTCTCCTTCTTCTCCTCCCCGTCCCCACCCCCTCCTTCTTCTTCTTTTTTCTCTTCTTCTTCATGATTCATCTATCCTCGAGAGAGAGAGAGAGAGAGAGAGAGAGAGAGATACAAGGAGAGCAGGGGGAGTGGTGGAGGGAGAGGGAGAATCCTGAAGCCAGCTTCCTGCTGAGTGTGGAGCCCCAGCCTAGGGCTTTATCTTATGACCTTGAGATCATGATCCCAACCTAAATCAAGAGTTGGCCACTCAATTGTCTGAGCCACCCAGGCACCCCCAGGAATTATCTTCTTAATACATTACTGTAATCATTGCTTTTTTCCTGCCTAGGAATCCTCAGCAATGTGCACAAGCAAAGAAAGAATAAAACCCAACAGAACACAGAGACTTCTGGAGCTCTTAGCTTCGATATACACCTTATTCTCCACTATGTCTAAAAGCACCTCATATTTCCCTCTCTCCATCCGTATGCCTGCCTCATTCTATCCTTTAATTCTAACTCTATTTTTTTTGAGCCAGAGCAGAAAATCACTCTTTGAAAGAAAACAAATAGCAAACAGTTGTTGGGTGCTTTTGTATGTGTCAGGTTCTTTTCCAATCTATTAACCTACCACCTCTATGATGTTGGTCCTATTATTATCCCCATTTTATAACTAAAATGATAGAAAGGTTAGTTTACCATCTAACATCAAATAAGAAGTTCAGATTGAAGCCTAGGCCATTTGTCTTATAGCCCAAGATCCTCACGACCACACTATGCTGCATCTTGAGACTATAGAATCACATTCCTCCATTGTAATGGTGTGTTCTATTCAGTTTCACTCACTTGTCAGTTGATTGTGCTTTCATTTATTTCTTTCATATCTTTGTTTTTCTGGTTGAATAATGATCTTTTTCATATATAATCATAAAGTATAGAACAGGAGTTTTAAACCTATATCCCAGTGGCCAAGCAGCTAATGTAGTTGAGTGTAAAGTGTATCATATTTAAGAAAAACCAGCTGCAGAAATATGATAAAAGGTACTTTATTTTATTAATATTTGGAGTATTCATCTATCATAACTCAAAATATATGCCACTGGAGATTATTTTTTAACCCTGATATCAAATGAACTCTAAATAAAAATAGAAATACTTAATCAGTAGATACATTATTGGATTTTATAACTCCTTTGATTTGGAAGCAAAACCTGGCACCATTTATTCTGACCAAGATGTCAGTGTGGAGTCCTTATTTTTTCTTGAATTGTTTAGTAGAGAATTTAAGCTTGGGTCCATTTAACTGGGAGTGATATTTAGATTTTTTTTTCTACTTAATAATAGATAAGAGCTATTCACCAACACATGTACTTTGAATATGGATCAAATCTTTGCACAGACATTTTTATAATTAAGGTCACTTTTCCGGAGGTATAAGTAGAATTCTGATATTCCAATGTTGTCATAATACTTTTCAGTATTGCACAATGTTCCTAATATTAACTTTAATTTTCCATCTTCATTTATACCATCATATTAGTTGGGAAAGGTGAAGTAGTAGGTTCATATAACATATAATGTTATTTTATTGTAAAAAATAGGAAATAAATGAACATTTAAAAAGAACTCATCATTATTTTTTCACCACATCCAGTGCGGTGAAAAAATAATGAATACTGTTATGCTGAAAATAAATAAATTTAATTAAAAAAAAGAACTCATCATTCAACTCTGTAATTTCATATATGTAGATCAGTCATTGTTTTCATTTCTCTAAATATATTTTAGTTATACTGAGTAGTTTTCATTTTTCTTTGCCAAGTTATGTTTTCAAAGTACATATATTTAAGGGTATCCATCAATTGAATGAAATATTTGTGCAGTTATTTGTGAATGTATTTGCAGAGAAATATTCAGAATGTTTACATGTTTGCAATGTCAAGTTAAGGCCATGTATTGAATCAAATCTTCACAAGTGATATGAGAGGATTTTTTTTTTTTAAATTAGTGTGTGACACTAGTAACTTTCTTTAAACATTTCCAAAACCTTCTGGCCCTGTGCCTGACCTCCATGTAGTGCTGAAGGTTACTGCCTTGTTTACCCGTTTTTTAAAGTGGAACATTAGCCAGCTGGTTCAATTCTTGGGAGAATTTTCAATTCATGATATTAAGTACTGTTGTATTATGCATTTTATTTTTGACATTTTAACATTGAAAAATATAATAAATGAACTCATATGGTGTCTTGCAAAATATTGCCACTTTGGGTTTAATTTTTAAAAACAAGGTTAATCTTATTACCAATACTATCAAGAGTGTAGTTTGTCATAGACTTACTAATAATATTGACGAGGTAACATGAAAATTTTGAAGTTATTTTTACTCCAATAAAAACATAGCTATTTTCATGATATTGTCTCTATTAGGGAATCTTTCCCAAAGTTTCCATGAAAAGATCAAACCTTTCATCAACATCACAAACAGTGAATTCAATGGTATTATTTATGTTTATATTGTCGTGTGGCAAGACGTAGATGCCTGTTTCTGTTTGAAGCACATTATTTTTGCTAAACCCTAAAGACCATCATTTATACTCGAAATCTCCAAAAAGTATAAAGGCCAGTCAATTATTTCATTTAATACAACAGCATTGTACAATATCATTTCTAATTTTATAGTCATAAGAAAAAATAAACTAAAAATTTGTCTTATTTTTGCTTAAGTTTTTCATATCATAACTTTTTGTACACTGATCATTGTAAGATTCATTTACTGTAAAATAGGTTTGACACAGTGCTCTTTGATGCATGCTTATTAAACATATTGGGATGCCATACATTCCAGAAAGATTCTCACTTTTTCCTGAAAAGCGTAATTATTTATTTTTCCATTTTTGATATATCTATGAATCCAGTAAATGTTACCTCCTTCTGAGAAAGGGAATACCAAAAGACAAGGAAACATGCTGATAAATGGGAGAGTTTATGCCCTGTCTCAAAGGTCAAAGTGCTACTGAGCTAGAGGGGGTAGCTTTTGTGTAGTAATATAGACTTAGGATCACATAATCTCACAGTTATTTGGCCCTGTGTCTGGCCTCTGTTAGTACAGGTGTCCAACATGTTATGTCTCCAATGTATTAAGCAATACATTGCTTAATGAATTGGATGACTGGTCCAATTCTTGGGAGCACATTCTGTTAAACTACATATTTGGATTAAACTATAATTATTAAACTATAAACTGTTCATTTGGATTTTTATGAGAATCTTTCAGCTTCTAATATTGACAATTCATATAAAAATTAATATTCTTCAGGTCAAATAAAACATGTTTTCCCTCCAGATGCAGCCTTTTATAGACCTGCCCTTAATCTTGGGCAACATGGTCCCCTCTCCTGGGCCACATTTGCCCCACTCTGGCACTACTGACATTTTTGGCTGGATAATTCCTTATTGTAGGTGCTCTCCTATGTACGGTAAGATGTTCAGCCAGATCCTTGACCTCCACCCACTTGTTGCCAGCGACATTACTCCTCATTCCGGCTGTGAGAACCAAAATTATCCTCAGATATTGCCAAATGGCCTCAGGTGCGGTGTGGGTGCATAATCACCCCAGCTGAGCCCACTTCTTCAGAGAGATCTCTTACACCTTGCAAACACACATTGGTGCCTCCTCTACTGGGGATCTGGAGCTCGGTTCTGGCATAGCAGGGTCTGGAACCAGAAAACCCACTCTTGTAATTTAGAGCTTTCAAGCCCCAGGGCAAGCAAGACTCCTTCACTTCACTTTCCCAAGGTTTTGAGAGAGAAGCACCTACATCTTAATATTGTAAAGCCTTGTGTGCTGTGCTTCTGCTGGTGTCAGTTGTGGCCATGGATTCAGAGTGTAGGAAGGGTTGGACCAGTGGAGCTCTGAGGTTAGAGAAAAGACTTGTTAAGCCCTCCCTTTCATAATAGCATGTGTGCAATGGATTCGTGCATGAATGAAGTGTTGTTTCTTAAAGTGCTGAGCGTCCTGTTTCTTCCGGTTCAGTATCCATAACAATTGCACATAGCTATTGAAAACATTTGAAATATTAAATGATTTATATTACTTGTAATGTTTATACATGTAGGCCAATATAACATGTATGAAATATGATTTGACAGTTTACGTTGGCAACTGGATGAACTTTGAATGCTAAATTTGAAAATCGTTTTATTTTTTATGATATAAAACAAATTTAATTAAAATTTTAAGAAATCAACAGTTTTTATTTCATTCAGTAAAAAGTTTATATTTATTATTTTAAATTTTATTTTGCCTGTCACACATAATTGTAATGTTTTAGAAGAAAACTTTTTGAAATCAGTTCAAAAATAATAACTTCAATTTTTCCATTTACTTTAATACTCATTTATTGTGAAATTTTGTATTTGAACACAATTACATTTTGTTTTTAAATCCTTAGATCATTGTTATCAATAGAAATGTAAACTATGTTAATACATAATTATGTAAAAATCTCAATTATAACAATCTGTATTTTTATTATAAATGAAGATCATAAAAATCAATATTATACATTAAATAGGTGAAGTTATGAATTATGTATGTATTTCTAACATTGTTGGCCCATCAACAGATACCAAGATATATGAGAAGTAAATAAATATCAGGACTTTTTGGTCTATTTGTTAACTTGAAGTTATATTGTTTTAGATTGGTTGACTTACAAGAAATCCCAAGACTGGGTGACTTAAACAAGAGATATTTACTTTTCACAGTTCTGGAGGCTGGAAGTCTGAGACTGGGATGCTAGTTGGATTAGATTTGGTTAGAATTTTTTCCTGGTTTGTAGACAGCCACTTCTTGCTGGGTCCTCAGATGGCAGAGAGAGTAAGCTCTGGTGTCTGTACTTTTTATTTATTTATTTATTTTTAAGTTAAAAATTTTTTTTTTAAATTTATTTTTTATTTATTTTCAGCATAACAGTATTCATTATTTTTGCACCACACCCAGTGCTCCATGCAATCCGTGCCCTCTATAATACCCACCACCTGGTACCCCAACCTGCCACCCCCCGCCCCTTCAAAACCCTCAGATTGTTTTTCAGAGTCCATAGTCTCTCATGGTTGCCCTCCCCTTCCAATTTCCCACAACTCCCTTCTCCTCTCTAATTCCCTTGTCCTCCATGCTATTTGTTATGCTCCACAAATAAGTGAAACCATATGATAATTGACACTCTCTGCTTGACTTATTTCATTCAGCATAATCTCTTCCAGTCCCGTCCATGTTGCTACAAAAGTTGGGTATTCGTCCTTTCTGATGGAGGCATAATACTCTATAGTATATATGGACCACATCTTCCTTATCCATTCATCCATTGAAGGGCATCTTGGTTCTTTCCACAGTTTGGCGACCTTGGCCATTGCTGCTATAAACATTGGGGTACAGATGGCCCTTCTTTTCACGACATCTGTGTCTTTGGGGTAAATATCCAGTAATGCAATTGCAGGGTCATAGGGAAGTTCTATTTTTAATTTCTTGAGGAATCTCCACACTGTTCTCCAAAGAGGCTGCACCAACTTGCATTGCCACCAACAGTGGAAGAGGGTTCCCTTTTCTCCACATCCTCTCCAACACATGTTGTTTCCTGTTTTGTTAATTTTGGCCATTCTAACTGGTGTAAGGTGATATCTCAATGTGGTTTTAATTTGAATCTCCCTGAGGGCTAGTGATGATCAACATTTTTTCATGTGTCTGATAGCCATTTGTATGTCTTGATTGGAGAAGTGTCTGTTCATATCTTCTGCCCATTTTTTGATATGATTGTT
>NC_081572.1:46088407-46090998 GCF_022355385.1 Mustela nigripes
GCTGTAAGGTGATATCTCAATGTGGTTTTAATTTGAATCTCCCTGAGGGCTAGTGATGATCAACATTTTTTCATGTGTCTGATAGCCATTTGTATGTCTTGATTGGAGAAGTGTCTGTTCATATCTTCTGCCCATTTTTTGATATGATTGTCTGTTTTGTGTGTGTTGAGTTGGAGGAGTTCTTTATAGATTCTGGATATCAACCTTTTGTCTGTACTGTCATTTGCAAATATCTTCTCCCATTCCGTGGGTTGCCTCTTTGTTTTGTTGACTGTTTCCTTTGCTGTGCAGAAGCTTTTGATTTTAATGAAGTCCCAAAAGTTCATTTTCACTTTTGTTTCCTTTGCCTTTGGAGACATATCTTGAAAGAAGTTGCTGTGGCTGATATAGAAAAGATTACTGCCTATGTTCTCTTCTAGAATTCTGATAGATTCCTGTCTCACGTTGAGGTCTTTTATCCATTTTGAGTTTATCTTTGTGTATGGTGATTTTTTATTAACATGTAATGTATTATTAGCCCCAGGGGTACAGGTCTGTGAATCGCTAGGCTTACACACCTCACATGGTGTCTGTTCTTATATGGGCATTAATCCCATCATGAACTCTTCACCCTCATGATCAAATGTAATCCCAGCCTCCCAAAAGCCCAGATCCATAAAACAACACATTTGGGGTAGGGCTTTAACATACGAATTTTGGAAGGACACAATTCAGTCCCTAGCACACATAAAAATTGAAATGGCCAAAACTGACCAAAGAAGAAGTATAAACTTTATTCAAGTGTCTAATTGCAGGAAATGTTGGGCAACTTGTCCAGTGTGATATAGTGCAATTATTGGAGTGTGGAGAGATATAGGGAACCCGAGTTGTGTAATGAAGGTGTGGAAGTGCTGAAGAAGAAAATCGTAGAAACCACTCGCCAAGGTTGAGTGAAAGGATTCTTGAGGAGAGACTAGGTTAGGTGTGTAAGGGCCTGGTTAGCCAGAGGGAGCCATTTGGCTGTAAATTTAGATTGATCCTGCCCCTCACAGAAAAAGTTACTTGCAAAGCCCAGATACAAGGGCGGGCCAGGCAGGATGGAGACATCCAATCAGTAGGGCGCACATATTATTTTCTATGGTAAATTGAAATTCAATTGGCCACCCGTATTGCCGACCTAGCATGACTGTGCATTTTCCCTGTGTATTGCAATCTCATTGGCCACCTGTATATAAGCCAGGCTCAACCACCTCTATAAAAGTTAGTCTGTGAGGCTGGGAAGGGTCGTCGTCGCCTCTTTGTAAGAGACAGCCCCGATCCGTCAGTTTGATTCTCAATGCTTGGTGCAAAATAAAGCTTTGCTTGACCTTTGCTTTGTATCAGTCTTGCTCCTTTGATTAGGGACCCTAACAGGGTGGAAGATGAATTTGTCATGGAACATGTTCATATCTTGGAACATATTTTCTGATAGTCCTTGTCAGCTTGAGTGTAGAAGTAGAGAAAGGAGAGTTTTGTATGTATCTAGGAATTGCAGATTTGCTGGGCAGGTAGGATGGATGGCTGGAGGGTATTTGCTGGACAGAATTTTTGTGGACAGGTTTTTAATTTTTTTATTAACACATAATAATTATTAGCCCCAGGGGTACAGGTCTGTGAATTGCCAGGTTTACACACTTCCCAGCACTCACCATAGCATACACCCTCCCCAAAGTCCATAAACCAATGTGGACAGGTTTTTTATTTCAGCACTTAATATGTGTTTCTTTTTCTTCTGGTATGCATATATCCTCATAAGAAATTTGCTAACATTTTTGCCTTTGTTCCTTTGTGGGTAATGGTTCTTATTTTTCTCTGGCTATGTTTGAAATTTTCAGTAATTTGCATATTGGCTTTCTCCTCTCCATATTTGGTATGGAGTGTGGATGTGTTTAGACTGCTTGATATTTGTTAAGCTTCTATTGTGTGTGGGAATATTTGGCCACTATTTCTTTAATCATTTTTTGGCCCTCTCTCTATCTCCTTCTAAGATCCCAATGACATATTTGTTAGACCACATGGTATTATTGCATGTTATTATCATGATTAATATTATTGATTTTTATCATTCGACTGCAGCTCACTGAGAGTTTGTTAATTTTATTGTTACATTTTCTTCTCTCTGCTTTCTTTTTGGATTTTATTATTTATTTTATTGGTTATATTTTTATGTTTCAAGTTCAATAATCTTTTTCTCTACAGTGTTAAATACACTTTTAATCTCTTCCAGTGAAATATTCATTCTATCTATTATGTTTTAAAAGTCTCTATAATTTCATTAATGTTCATTTTCCTTTTATTTTTCTACTTAATATGTTTTCTTTTTTTAAAAAATTAATTTATTTACTTTCAGAAAAACAGTATTCACTATTTTTTCACCACACCCAGTGCTCCATGCAATCCATGCCCTCTATAATACCCACCACTTGGTACCCTAACCTCCCACCCCCCCGCCACTTCAAACCCCTTAGATTGTTTTTCAGAGTCCATAGTTTCTCATGATTCACCTCCCCTTCCAATTTACCCCAACTCCCTTCTCCTCTCTAACACCCCTTGTCCTCCATGATATTTTTTAT
>NC_081572.1:46091098-46096442 GCF_022355385.1 Mustela nigripes
CCCCCCGCCACTTCAAACCCCTTAGATTGTTTTTCAGAGTCCATAGTTTCTCATGATTCACCTCCCCTTCCAATTTACCCCAACTCCCTTCTCCTCTCTAACACCCCTTGTCCTCCATGATATTTGTTATTATGCTGAGTGAAATAAGTCAAGCAGAGAGAGTCAGTTATCATATGGTTTCACTTATTTGTGGAGCACAACAAATATGTTTTTATTTTCATTTGTGTTCTTCATCTTATGATGTCTATCTGTAACAGCTGTTTTAACATACTTATCTGCTAGTCTCATCATCTAACATTTCTGGGTCTGTTCCTATAACTTATTTTTCTCCCAATTATGGATCTAACATTGCTGTTTCTTTGTGTATCTAGTAATACTTCATTGTATTCCAGGCACTGTGAATTTTATATTGTCAAGCACTGGATCCTGTTGTGTTTGTGTAAGGAGTGTGAGACTTTTGCTGCTGATGGTTAAGTTACAGATGAGTTAGTTTGATGGCTTTGAAGCTGTTTTAAAGCTTCTTTTAGGTCTCGTCTAGAATAGCCTTTATTTTAGGGCTAATTTAATCCTACTTATAAAACACTTTCGGGATCTCTACTGAATGTCTTGTAAATGGAAAAGTCTCTCCATTTTGGGTGAAGGGAGCTCAAAGAATTCTTGATCCAGTGTGAGCACAGAGAATTATTTGCTGTACAGGTCTCCAGTATTTTTTTAAAATTTAAATTCAATTAGCCAACATAGAGTATGTCATTAGTTTCAGATGTAGAGTTCAGTTATTCATCAGCTGCATATAACACTTAGAGCTCATCACATCACATGCCCTCCTTAATGCCCATCACCCAGTTACCGCATTCCCCCTTCTCACCTCCCCCCTAGAAGCCCTCAGTTTGTTTCCTATAGTTAAGAGTCTGTCATGGTTTGTCTACCTTTCTGGTTTCTTCCCATTCAGATTTCCCGCCCTTCCCCTATGGTCCTATGTGCTATTCCTTACATTCTACAAGTGAATGAAACCATATGATAATTGTCTTTCTCTGATGGACTTATTTCACTTAGCATGATACCCTCCAGTTCCATCCATGTCAACGTAAATGGTTAAGATTTCACCCTTTCTGATGGCTAATGAATATTCCATTGTATGTATGAGTGTGTGTGTGTGTGTGTGTGTGTGTGTATGTGTATATATAAACACACATATCTCACATCTTCTTTATCCATTCCTCTGTTGATGGACATCTGGGCTCTACCAGGGCTTTCATCCTATGAATGCAGAAGTTGATATTCAGCCTAAGTCTTATTTAGATACCTCTGCTGATAAATATAATTCTTTGTCTGGGTGGCTTTCTCCTCTCCATAACTCTGCCTTGCAAATTCTAGCCATCCCAATCTCCCTTAACACTGATCTCTCTCCTCAGCTCAATGAGATTTATGGTCTTTGGGTTTTCTCTCCTTGTGCTACAGTCTGGAAATTTCTTCCAGACAGAAAATCTGTCCAGTGATAGAGTGCATATAATTTGTTGTCTTTCTTCCAGGTATTACAAGTTTTGCTGCCTGTTGTCCAATATTTTAAAATAGCTTTTCCTACATCCAGTTTTTAAGCTTATATTGGTAGTCCAGACCCTGTTACTTTACCATAGGTGGAATTTTTTTGGTATATTAAATTGCTTTAATTTTTCTTTAATTTCCTGGTTTGTACCTTCAGTATTATTTTATTATTTTTTTAGTACAATTTTTAATAATAATGGTGATAGTGGGCTACTTTATCTTGGAGGAAAGCATTTAAGTGCTAATGTGGCTTATTTAATTCTGTTGTCTAAGAATATGCCTTAAGTTGTGTGATGATGACACCGTATTGCTCTATTTACAAATATCTTTATTTTAGATTTTTTTTTTAAACTAGGCTCCATGGTGGGTATGAAGCTCAGTGAGGGTTTGAACTCACAACCCTGAGATCAAGACATGAGCTGAGATCAGGAGCTGGACACTTAACTGAGTCACTCAGGCACACCACAAATATCTTTATTTTAAAATTTTCACTTGGAGGAGTAGCAAGGGTATTGAAAATTTGATAAAACCCTGGGTGATAGGAATAATTTTCAGTTGTTAATACTGATTGACAAATTATTATCCTTATCTATAATTAAATTACATTACTCTGTTTTTATTATGCTAATAGAATAAATAAAAATATTGAAGTAGTGTTGGTGAGGTTGTGGAGAAATGGTTACATTTTGGTATCAGTTTGGCACTATAGGACATGAAATTAAAACTATCCATAATTATAGGTGGATATATTTTTAAAAGATTTTATTTACTTATTTGACCAAAAGAAGGAGAGATCACAAGTAGGCAGAGCAGCAGGCAGAGAGAGAGAGAGAGGAAAGCAGGCTCCCCGCTGAGCAGAGAGCCAGTGTGGGGCTCAATCCCAGGACCCTGAGATCACAACCTGAGCTGAAGGCAGATGTTTAACCAACTGAGCCACCCAGGTACCCCTATAGGTGGATAATTTAATTTCTAAGACTATAGGTAATATACAAATGCTTATTGAAATGATACTTTAATTTGTCTCCGTTTTCTTGAACTACTATTGTCAAATAAAAATGTATATATTTAAGTTTTACAATATGATATTTTGACAAATATATATATTGTACAATGATTATCACAATCAATCTAGTTAACATATCAGTGACCTCACAAAAGTACATTGTTTGTGTGTGTGTATGTGTGTGACGAGAGCACCTAAGATCAACTTAACCAAATTTACATGTAGGTCTCTCTTTCTCTCTCTTTTTTTTTTAGTTTCAGAGGTAGAATTTTGTTATTTATCAATTACATATAACACCCCATGTATATTAGTTCAAGTGGCCCTCTTAATGACCTTACCTTACTCCCTCCCCCCTCCCCTCCAGCCAACCCTCAGTTGGTTTCGTAGAGTTCAACATCTCTTCTGGTTTTCTTCCTTCTCAATTTTCATCTTATTTTAGTTTTCCTTCCCTTCCTTTATGTTTACCTGTTTGTTTCACATAAGTGAAATCATATGAGATTTGGTTTTCTCTGACTGACTTATTTCGCTTAGCATAATATCCTCTAGTTCCATCCATGTATTTGCGAATGGCAAGATTTCATTCTTTTTTTATTAAAAGAAGATTTTAGTTTCAGTGAAGATACAAACCATGAGAGACTCTGGACTTGAGGAAACAAACTGAGTGTTTCAGAAGAGAGGGGTGGAAGGGGCAGGGTAGCTGGATGATGATTATTAAGGAGGGTACATATGATGAGCATTGGGTGTTATATGCAACTAATGAATCATTGAATACTACATCAAAAACTAATGATGGCTAACTGAACATAATAAAAAATTAAAAAAAAACATTTTATTTGTTTATCAGAGAGAGAGAGAGAGAGAGAGAGAGAGAGAATGAGTAGGAGGGGGGCAGAGGGCGAGGGAGAAGCAGATTCCCTTCAGGGCTCAATTCCAGGGCACCGAGATCACAAGCTACCCAGATGCTCCAAGATTTCATTCTTTTTGATGACCATCAAAAAGGATATTTATCTCTTACTAAATATCAGTATGGCACCTTTTTCAATGATCAGTGTGTATGTGTGGGTTTCTCTATTCTGTTTAGTTTTGGGTTTCTCTATTCTGTTTAGTTGGTCTATATGTGTGCCTTTATACAAGCACCATACTGTTTTGATTACTATTGATTTTGAAATCAGGAAGTGTGATGCCCCCAGTTTGTCTTGGCTGTCAAGATTGCCTTGGCTATTTGGGGTCTTTTGTTGTTCCAAATGAATTTCAGGATTGGGTTTTTTTTTCTATATCCGTTAAGAATAACATTGGAGTTTTGATAGGGATTGCATTGAATCAAGAGACCATGTTGGGTAACATGGACATTTTTACAAAATTAATACTTCTAATCCATGGACATAAGATGTCTTTCTATATGTCTTTTAACATTTCCTTCATCAGTGTTTTATAATTTTCAATGTACAAGTCTTTTTTTTGTCTTTAAGTATTCCCAAGTATTTTGTTTATCTTTTGGATGCTATTGTAAATGGAATTGCTTTCTTAGTTTCCTGTTCTCACAATTCATTGTTAGTGTATAAAAATATCGCTGATTTTGTGCATTGATTTGGTACTCTACATATTTTCTGAATTCATTGATTATTTCTGATAGTTTTCTTATAGAATCTTTGGTGTTTTATTCCTATAAGATCATGTCATCTGCAGAGGTAATTTTACTTCTTCTTTTCTTATTTGAATACCTTTTATTTCTTTTTCTTGAATAATTCATCTAATTAGGACTTCCCTTATTGTGTTGAATAGATGTGGTGAGTGTGGGTATCCTTGCTTTGTCCCAGATCTTAATGGAATAGCTTTCAGTTTTTCTCACCACTGAGCATGACGTTAGTTGTGGGCTTGTATATATGCCCCTTATTGTGTTGAGGTAAGTGCCCTTTATATAAAATTTTTTAGTTTTTAACATGAAAGAGTGTTGAATTTTGTTATATGTTTTTTCTACATCCACTAAGAAAAAACGTGGTTTTTAAAACTCTATAAGGTTAATGTGCTGTACTATGCTGATTGATTTGCATATTTTGAACTATCCTTGCATCTCTTGGGTAAATTCTGGTTGTTATTGGTGTATAATTCTTTTAGTGTGCTGTTGAATTCAGTTTGATAATATTTTTGGTGAGTATTTTTGCCTTTGTATTCTTCATGGAAGTGAGCTTGTAGTTTTCTTTTCTTGCAGTGTCTTTGTCTGGCTCTGATTTCAGAATGATGCTAGCCTTGTAAAATGAGTTTGGAAGTGTAAACCTCTTCTTTTTCATTTTTTTTGTGGGGGAAGAACTTAAGAATGATTCTTTAGATATTTGGAGGATGGCACTTTTTTGTTGTTGGATTTTTTATTGCTGAGTCAATCTATTTTTTTCTTAAAAAAAAAGATTTTATTTATTTACTTGACAGAGAGAGAGATCACAAGTAGGCAGAGAGGCAGGCAGAGAGAGGGGGGGAGTAGGCTCCCTGCTGAGCAGAGAGCCCGATGTGGGACTCCATCCCAGGACCCTGAGATCATGACCTGAGCCAAAGGCAGAGGCTTAACCCACTGAGCCACCCAGGTGCCCCCGAGTCAATCTAGTTTTTATTTATTTATTTTTTCCATACATTCTATTTATTCTTACTTCAGTCTTGGTATGTTTCAAGGATCTTATTTACTTCTTACAGGTTGTTTAATTGTTGGTATGTAGTTTTTAATATGAGTCCTTTATGTTTTTGTTTTTCTATGTCTATGACATTAAATGTGATGTCTGTTGTTTCTTTTTTTTTTTTTTTTTTTTTTTT
>NC_081572.1:46099442-46099536 GCF_022355385.1 Mustela nigripes
GATTTTCAGGTGTTTGCAATCTTTAGATAAGCTATCTAGCTGATCTCCGGCTAGCTGAAGCAGTCTCAGCTTGCTACTTCTCCGCCATCTTGAC
>NC_081572.1:46100036-46119029 GCF_022355385.1 Mustela nigripes
CGGCTAGCTGAAGCAGTCTCAGCTTGCTACTTCTCCGCCATCTTGACTCCTCCCTCCATGTCTGTTGTTTCTAATTGACAAAATCTGTCTTCTCTTTTTTCTCTGTCTACTGTTGCTTATGTTTGTTTTTCTTTTCCAAAAAATGAAACCATTAGTTTAATTATTAGTTTCTATATGTTTTCTATTTTCTATTTCATTAATTTCTATTATGATCTTTGTTATTTACTTCCTTCTGTTAATTCAGGACATAATTTATTCTTTTTCTAGTTCCTTGACATATATAATAAAGTTGTTTTTGAGATTTTTCTTCTTTTTTAAATGTTGTTGTTTTATTTCTATGAACTTTTCTCTTAGAATTGCTTTTGTTGTGTTACATGTTTCAACATGTTGTGTTTTCTTTTTCTTTTCTTAAATATGGACCTCTTTACAAATTTGTGTGTCATCCTTGCACAAGGGCCATGCTAATCTTCTCTGTCTTGTTCCAATTTTAGTATATGTGCTAATGAAGTGAATATTGTGTTTCCACTTTTATTTGACTCATGATATTTTCTAATTACCCTTTTGACTTCCTCTTTGTCCTATAGGTTATTCAATAATATATTGGTTAACTTCCATGTATTTGTGAGTATTTCTGTTCTCATTTTGTTCTTTATTCCTTGCTTCATTCTATTGTTGTCAGAGAAGATACAATGATTTCAGTTTTCTGGATTTGTTAAGACTTCTGTTTTGTGACTTGAAAGGATTATACTTGGAAATAATACAATCACATCTGTGTTGTTAAAAAACCTGAACTAGTTATTTACTATTTGATCCAGGAATGGCTAATAAAGTAAACACTAAAGCATTGCAGTCCCTGAAAAGACGATGAAGCCCTGGGAGTAATTCAAAAGTCACTGTGGAAGGCCCTAATAACAATGACCTCAGGGGCACCTGGGTGGCTCAGTGGGTTAAAGCCTCTGCCTTCAGCTCAGGTGATGATCCCAGGGTCCTGGGATTAAGCCCTGCATTGGGCTTTCTGCTCAGCATGGAGCCTGCTTCCCTCTCTCTCTCTGCCTGCCTCTCTGACTACTTGTGATCTCTGTCAAATAAATAAATAAAAATCTAGGGTGAAAAAAAGCCACAATGACCTCAAGCCTCACAGTTCATACCCCTACTCAGACTAATTGTTCTGATGTTCCCTTTAATCTTCAAGGGTGAGAGTATTATTCTGTGGCCTGGAATGCCAAAATCATAGACCTAAAACAGAAAGTTGAAAATATTTTCAACAAAAAATGCTGTGAAGTTCTTGGCCTCAAGCAAACTCTGAAAGTGCCATTGCATTATTTGACTCTTCCCAGAAGATTTTTATGCGGAAAGCTTGCTTAAATGTGTGCCATTCTGACTGCAGTCTCCTTTTGGTATTCCAAGGCTGAAGAAGATATTCATAAACAAAGCTAAAATTTAGTTCATCATTAAAAAGCCTGAAATGTTTGAGACCGCAGTTAAGGAGAGCACCCCTCTGAGAATAAATTCATCACCCAGTGTTCATACTACTGAATCAGATGTTGGAGATCTTAACATCATTCAGGTGACAATTCCAGATGATGAATACAAAAGAATATCAAAAGTTGAAAAACTAGACAACTTTTTCAGAGAAATAGTTAATGGCTCCTTCAGTCAAAATTTGGTGAAGCTACTGTATGGGCTTCCCTGTGAATGTTCTATGCAGGAAAATGGCAATTAACCCTGGCTGTGTGGTGGTTAATGGCATTCCTCCCACAGGGTCATTCAAAGACCCCAGTTACCTGGAAATCAGCTCTATGGGAAGAATCTTTTTTTTTTTTTTTTTAAAGATTTTATTTATTTATTTGGCAGAGAGAAATCACAACTACACTGAGAGGCAGGCAGAGAGAGAGAGAAGGAAGCAGGCTCCCTGCTGAGCAGAGAGCCCGATGCGGGACTCGATCCCAGGACCCTGAGATCATGACCTGAGCCGAAGGCAGCGGCTTAACCCACTGAGCCACCCAAGTGCCCCAATGGGAAGAATCTTAGATTCTGCTGAGTTCATTAAATTTACAGTCATTAGACCATTTCTAAGACTTGTTGATCCCAGAATTGATTAGAGTGAGTCAAAAGGTCAAGTGATACAAGAATCAGCTGAGCCAAGCCAGTTGGAGATTCCTGCAACAGAAGAAATAAAGAGACTGATGGAAACTCTCAGATCAAGCGAGAACCAGGCCCTGCATGTTAGACTTCTTCCCTCCAGGGTTAAAGTATTGGTGGGTCAGAAGAGTTTTCAGATGTGGTACTGCCACAAGCTGTTACTTTGTGTAACAGGAAAACCTCATTTTTTCTTTAAGCTTATATTCATTTGAGATAGAGCAAGAGTGAGAGAGTGAGAGAGCATGAGCAGGGAGGGGGCAGAGGGAGAAGAAGTAGACTCTGCTGAGTAGGGAGCCTGATGAGAAGGTCAATTCCAAGATCCTGGGATCATGACCTGAGCTGAAGGCAGTCACTTAGTTAACTGACTGAGCCACCCAAGTGTCCCACAGAAACACATTTTTCCTTCTTTTAGATAGAAGTGTCTACTTTTTCAGCAGTTCTGTCAATTGAAATAAAGAGCAAAGTGACTGTAGATTTGGAATGGCTGGTTTACTTTGGAATGTATTATAAGCATTTTATAGCAATGCTGGAAAAAGGACAGGGAAAATGACAGGCATGAAACTCACCAGATTTTTTATGTATTAACAGAGCCTTCAACTATGGTATTTATTTTCCAGCCAAGTGAAGATCTCCCCTATTGGAACATCATCTTCTGCAGTGAAGAAAACACTTGTGATAGTTCAGTCCTTTAGTTTTTCTATTTGAAGAATCATTTAAATGATCCTTTTGTTTACGGATCTCCTTGGTGACTGAGTGAACAGTTAGAATCTGTATATTTGACTAAACACTTTCCTAAGCTATCTATCATATGTTTTTTGTTATAGTTAAAAAATCACCATCTGGATCACCTAATAGGAAGTAAGAGGTTAATATGTCAGCATGTGGCTTATAGATGGTATACAGAGAATCTCCTCTGCATTTATTTTTCATCCAAAAGGCATGGTGTACCAGACGTTTAAGATCAGGTATGAGTGTTTGGCCAAGATCAATGACACTAAACCCTCACTATCATGCAACCTAAATTGTGGTGTGTATTTCTTTGGAACACTGCCCAGCTTGGGTCAGACTCAAGGAGTTTTCATGGTCTTCATTATTTTAGAACTCTACTTGTAACTTTGAGGCTCCAGGGTGGGGAAGGAGGGGGTAATAAACTAATTATGGACCCTCTGATATTCTACACCATTTGTGGGAGAATCTTACATGTGTTGGGATTTCACAGAAAATGAGAGCTAGAAAATACCAGCTATAAGAGAAGCTAGAGTATATGATAGCATACAGTTTTTATTAGCTTTATCAGAATATTCATGATGGATAATTATATTACATGGTAGCAGAAATAGACATTTTTATGTGTTGCTTATATTTTACCTCAAGTTAAACTGTAGATGTAGGGTAATTAATAAAATGCATCTTTTTGGAAAAAAGACCACCTCTTCAACAAATGATGTTGGGAAAATTGGACGGTCACATGCAGGAGAATGAAATGGGACATTTCCTCACACCATACACAAAAATACAATCAAAATAGATGAAGACCTCCGTGTGAGACAGGAATTTGTCAAAATCCTTGAGGAGAACACAGGCATCAACCTCTTAAACCTCAACTGCAGCAACTTCCTCCTAGACATGTTTCCAAAGGCAAGAGAAACAAATGCAAAAATGAACTATTGGTGAAGTCCCAAAAGTTTATTTTCGCCTTTGTTTCCTTTGCCTTTGGAGACATATCTTGAAAGAAGTTGCTGTGGCTGATATCGAAGAGATTACTGCCTATGGTCTCCTTTAGGATTCTGATGGATTCCTGTCTCACGTTGAGGTCTTTTATCTATTTTGAGTTTATCTTTGTGTACGGTGTAAGAGAATGGTCGAGTTTCATTCTTCTACATATAGCTGTCCAGTTTCCCAGCACCATTTATTGAAGAGACTGTCTTTTTCCCACTGTATATTTTTTCCTGTTTTGTCGAAGATTAATTGACCACAGACTTGAGGGTCCATATCTGGGCTCTCTCTACTCTGTTCCACTGGTCTATGTGTCTGTTTTTATGCCAGTACCATGCTGTCTTGGTGATCACAGCTTTGTAGTAAAGCTTGAAATCAGGTAACGCGATGCCCCCAGCTTTATTTTTGTTTTTCAACATTTCCTTAGTGATTCAGGGTCTCTTCTGATTCCATACAAATTTTTGGATTATTTGCTCCAGCTCAAAAAGATGAAATTCTGCCATTTGCAATGATGTGGATGAAAACTAGAGGTTACTATGCCAAGCAAAATAAGTTAGTCAGAGAAAGGCAATTATCATATGATGTCACTTATATGTGGGATTTAAGAATCAAAACAGAGGATCATAGGGGAAGAGAGGAAAAAATATGAAAGATGAAATCAGAGAGGAAGACAAACCATAAGAGACTCTTAATCATAGGAAACAACTGAGTGTTGTTAGAGTGGAGGGGTGTGGGGGATGGGTGTGAGGGATTGGGTAAGTGGGTGACAGACATTAAGGAGGGCATGTGATATAATGAGCATTGGGTATTATATAAGACTGATGAATCACTGATCTCTACCTCTGAAATTAATAATACATTATATGTTAATTAGTTGAACTTAGATATTAAAAAAATAAATAAAATGTGTCTTCTCACACTCCCACCCCAAAAGAAAAGAAAAGGAAGAAAAAAGACTTGTGTTTCGGCCTGTCATGTAATCTACCTTGGAGAATGCTTTATGTGTACTGTACAATGCTTATTTGTTGCTGTTTGATAGACTGTTCTATATGTGTCTGTCAGGTCCATTTGGTCTGTAGTGTTTTTCAAATCTGCTGTTTCCTTATTGATTTCCTGCCTGTATGATCTATCCATTGTTGAAAATAGGGTATTGAAGTTTCTTACTATTATTGTCGCTGTCCATTTCTCCTTCAGTTCTGTTAGTATTGCTTTCTATACTTAGGTCCTCTGAACTTGGGTACACATACATTTATAATTCTTATATTTTATGTTAAATTGACTTAAAATCATTTAAGAATGTCATCTTCTGTCTTTGGTGAGTTTTTTGACCTAAAGTCCTGTTTGTCTGATATAAACACAGCCACGTATGGTTAAGCTACATATAATGTGGAATATTTTATCCCCATCCTTTCACTTCAAGGCCATTGTGTTCTCAAATCTCAAGTGGTATGTCTTGTAGATAGCATATAGTCATATATATTTATTTTATCCATTCAGACATTGTGTATATTTTAGTTGGTGGGTTTACTCCATTGCATGGATTCCAGAGCATGGTGGCAATGTGGTACTGTGGTCACATAAGATGAAGGATCTTATCCTACAAAATTCTGGTGTTAGTGTTAGTGTGGCTTTATTTATTTCCAAGGTTTTTTGAGACTGGGGGACTTTGGGTTATGTATACATGTCTTTCCTTTACCACAGATACATAAATTCATTCTGAGCTGGAGCTTTGTCCTAATCCCTCTTGTATTACCCATAGGATAATGCTTTGCACATGGTGAAGGAAATTCTCAGTTTCCACTTCAGTGTTCAAAATTACCTCACGTTAACCTCTGGAAGGCTTTCCCTGAGAGCAGTCTTCCCAGAGCCCCATGCATGTCCTTGTTTCTCAGGCTGTAGATGAAAGGGTTCATCATGGGTGTCACCACAGCATACATTACTGTGGCTACTGAGTCCTTCATGGAGTAGGTTTGGAGGGGCTGCAGATATACCATACAAAGTGTCCCATAGAAGAGGGAGACCACAGCCAAATGGGAAGCACAGGTGGAGAAGGCTTTGTACTTGCTAGAGGCTGAGGGTATTCGGAGGATGGCTCTGACAATACGGATGTAAGACATGATCATGAACCCAAAAGGGGAAAGGAAGATAAAGATGCCTGTGGTAATCAACACTATGTGAATGGTCTGGGTGTTGGAACAGGCCAGCCTCAGCAAAACATACATCTCACAGAAAATGTAGTGGATCTTCCGGGATGCACAGAATGTCACCCTGGTCATGAGGAGAGTGAGGGTGAGGCCATAGAGGGCAGAAAGTACCCAACATAAGATGAGGAGCAAAATACAGATCCCAGGGCTCATGGCTGTGACATAGTGGAGGGGGCGGCAGATGGCTACATAGCGGTCATATGCCATTGTGGCCAGGATGAGGTTGTCCAGTGTCACCAGGGAGACCAAGAAGTAGAGCTGTGTTAGGCACCCTGCATAGGAGATGGCTTTGCTCTGGGACTGAAGATTAACCAACATCTTGGGAATTGTATTTGTGACAAAGAATAGGTCAGTGAAGGAGAGGTTGGCCAGGAAGAAGTACATGGGACTGTGCAGGTGGGAGTCAGAGCCAATCGCCAGGATGATGAGCACATTTCCCACCACTGTGACCAGATACATGGACAGGAACATCCAGAACAGGACCCGCTGCTGCTCAGGACTGTCTGAGATCCCCAGGAGTTGGAATTCAGAGACTCCTGTCTGGTTGCCTTCATCCATTTCCCCAACTCTCTGCAACATCAGTACCATCAAATGTCTGCTAAGTGTCCTCTATTGAACAAGGATATTCATATAAGCAAAATCAATGGTTTTATTAGCATTAAAAATATCTCAGTTTTGTAAAAGTATCATTAAAATAGGCTCAATTTTATACTTTCTTTTAAAATAAGAAAGAAATAACAGACACTAAAACAGAACATAAAAAAATCTTTATGCACCTTAATCATTCAAGGAACTTCTAGTTTGGCATTCTCAATATTCTAGGGATTATGTCAATGTCATATATGAAATCCTATCCTCTTAAATACTCTTATAGTGCTTAAAGATTACTATGATTGCTATGATAGTATATGTATTCTTTGTATTACACAAAGAATACAAAGTAAAAGTATTGGAAAGGAGAAGGAAAAATTATTTGCTGAAATGAAAATTTATCTGGGAAATCTAAGATAATCAACTGATATGCCATTAGGAATAAAAAGGGTTTTCATGAAACTGGACACTTATACAGTACACGGACCTTACACTCATGGCACTCTCAGTTACTAAGATCGTATTGTCAGAACCCTTGAATTCCAGTCTGAGTGTTGCCACCAGTGAGTTGTCTGGTAAATTACTTGAGACCTTCAATAGTCCATTTCTTCATGTGAAAATGGGCAAGGATAAAATTAAGTAGTAATATTCTTAACACAAGGAGCTTGTCTGCAGTGAGAAGTTAAGAATCATTGCCTATTATTCTTACATGTAAACACTAATCAGAAATAGGATAGAACATAATGTGAAACAGTCACGTCCACACTATCAACAAACAGATCCATGCATTAAAATGTTAGCAGGAGTCAGGCAGGACCTTCAAAATCTCCAGTGAGGCACCATGTACAAATTTAATGATAGATACACAATGATACCAAACAGAAAGATAAATTGGTTGTAATGGTGCATATTCCCTTGAAGTAATCTTAAATTAAATGCACTGAAACATAAAATTCTAACATGGTTTTTAATAAATAAAAGATAATCTAAATGTCATCTTACAAATAAGCATGAAAATAAGCTAAGCAAATGTGGAAAAACAGTAAGGAGTCACTGCTTTGTCACATAGCCGGGACTCTGAAACAGCATGTGCTAATGGTAGAATGAAAGATCACTAGAGCTTGATAGAAACTTTAGAAACAGAGCCAAGTGCATGTAGTATTAAGTGGATTATTGTGATAAAACTTTAAATTAGCAGAAAAAGTTGCACCATGCAATTAATGTCACTGGGACAACTGTCTATTATTTGGGAGAGAAGTTAAATCAATGTTTTTATCTTACTAAGCAAATTTCAAAGATAGCAAAGACTAAAATATCTATTGCATCTTTTAACCACTTGAAAACATAATGTTTAAGGAGTAAAGATTTTAAAAATAAAAAATAGAGAAATAGAAATAAATTATACCGAATCCTACCATGTGGAGATAGATAACCACTGCTAACATTTTGATGTCTTTTTAGTTGAGGCATGAAAGACAAAAGAATTCTGTCTTGTCAAGCACTGGGCAAAGAACATTGCAGGAAGAGAGCTGTATGTGCAAAGTCCCTGAGGTGGGAAAGGTCCTGTGTTTAAAGCACTAAAAGAAATCAGTACAGTTGAAGGCTTAGAGATTTTTCTTCTTGCATTACCTGCACATTTTTTTTCTTTAATCTTTAAAGTTTTCCCAGTCTTTTTTCATTGGTGCTTCTCCAGTTGAAATTAAGGGTCTTTTCCAATCTAAAATTTATTTCTCCTCTAATTTATTCCACTCTTTCATTATTTTAGTTTTCCTACACTTCTTGAAATTAATACTATAGTAGATATTCATTAGTATTTCATATTGGGAAGCACTAATCCATTACCCTTCACCCCCCAAACCTCTAGGAAATCTAACTTACCTCTCTGAAAATGAACAGACATACAAAATAATAGTCATTTAATGAACTAAAGAGTCTAAAAGTAAGGTATCATTTTAAGCAATCAGGTGAATGGTCCTCTTATGCAGAAGACTTTTTCTTTTATGAAAAAAGAGAAACTTATAAAAATGATTCATTACATCAATGGCAGGGAAATAGTGCCTCTACCTAAAAAGACTACTTCACTTCAGGAAGTCTTGCTTTTGTGTGAAAAACAAAATAAATACAATTTAAAATGGAAGAAGAAATTTTCTTCCAGCATGACAGTGTGAGATGCTCCAGTATCCATTCTACACTAAAATTGGTAGAAATATAGAAAAATGATAATTTAAAACTTCTGGAAATGATTCAAAAGGTGAAGAGCAAATGAAGAAACATCTATTCAAGAAAAATTTTGAAAATTCAGTGGAAAACACTGGAGGCTGTGGCATTTTGAGCCATAACTCTACCTCTTTCCCTCCTATCTCAGTGATGTGTAGACTCCACTCCAGACTACCACATCTCAGAACACAGGTCTTTATACCCAGCAGAAGAACATTCTTCCCATGAGAGCAGATCATTGGTGCTCCTAATCATGCCCTCAGCTACCTGTTGCTGAGGCTAAACCCTAGACAAGTATAGTTGAAAGGTGGGTCCTTTTTCTGCTTAGCTTCCACTTCTGGAATGGAGGCTCTACCTTGGTGTGGAGTGCTCAGTGTCTAAGTATTGTGGGGTCACTCAAAGAGAAGATTGCTAATTTCCTCACCTGCAGCTCCAGAGTCATGGCTTAGAGATTTGCTTGGGTTTAGAAGCAGCCCTAAAAAATAGCTCTTAATTTCTTCTCCCAAGAACTGAGTTTATTTGCAATAAAGCACAGATAAATTCAAGCCCAAAGTTGCTCTCAAGAACTGGAGAAAGGCAATTGGGAGGAGATTCGTGGATCTGATACTGATATAGCCTAGGCTGTAGGATCCTTACTGTGTCATAGAAAACGGAGTAAAAAGACAGCTGGGAGGAACCTTCCCAGAGATAGAAGAGATATTAAGCATTGAGTTAAAATACTATTCCTTCCATGGAGTCACAATTTGATAGGATACATGGTAGAGCAACTTATGCCCCAGGTAATTGCTGAAAATCATAGAAAAATCAACTGCCAAGCAGTGGTGTTTAACAGCTGGGTGTTATGAAGGGAAGAGAGGAGGAGCCTTACCAATTCTATGGTCAGCTCACAATGACTGTAGGCATACCTATGGCTGTGCTGCCCTGAGGAGCAACACCAGAGGCTTACCACTGTGGGGATAAAACTGACTGCAATAAAATAATTCAGCCAACACTAAACAAATAAATAAATAACAATAACAAGACCCAGAAGGGAGGCTCAGTACCCAGAGTTGCAGCAATGTATTATTGAAAATGTCCATTTTCCAACAAATTTTTATATCATGAAAATAAACAAGAAAATATGACCCATACAGCTGGATAAAAAGCAGGCAAGAGAAACCATCTGTGAGAGTGATGAAAGGACAGCCTTAACAGAAAAACACTTCAAAGAAGACATTAAAAGTATGTTCATAGTACTTATAAAACTCAACACCCCCAAAACAAATAATCCAATTTAAAAACGGGCAGAAGAGATGAACAGACATTTCTCTAAAGAAGAAGCCAAGATGGCCAACAGACATGAAAAAATGTTCAACATCACTGATCATCAAGGAAATACAAGTCAAAACTACAATGAGGAAAAAAAATGCAATGAGATATCACCTCACATCTGTCAGAATCACGAAAAAAAAAAAAAAGCACAAGAAACAACAGGTGTTGGTAAGGATGTGGAGGAAAAGGAACCCTCTTGCACAGTTGGGAGGAGTACAAACTGGTGCAGCCACTGAGGAAAGCAGTATGGAGGTTCCTCAAGAAGCTAAAAATGGAGCTACCATATGATCCAACAATTGCACTACTGGATATTTACCCAAAGAATATAAGAACACTAATACAAAGAGATACTTGTACCCCCATGTTTATCACAACATTATTTACAGTAGCCAAGGTATGGAAGCAGTCTATAAAAAAGAATATATATACACATACATTATATATGTATATACATGTCATCCATAAAAAGAATGAAATCATGCCATGGATGGAGCTAGAGAGTATAATGCTAAGTGAAATAAGTCAGTCAGAGAAAGACAAATACCATATGATTTCAGTCATATATGGGATTTAAGAAAGAACAGATGAGTAAAGGGAAAGAAAGAGATAGAGAAAGAGAAAATCAGGAGACAGACTGTTAACTATAGAGAACAAACTGATGGTTACCAGAGGGGAGGTGAAATAGATGAGGGGATTAAGGAGTACACTTGTTGAGATGAGCACTAATGTATACAATTGTTGAATCACTACATCAGACACTTGAAACTAATATAACACATTTATTAACTGGAATTAAAATAAAAAATTAAAAAATGAAAAAAATTGGAAAGAAAATAAAGTTTATAATCCTCAAAAAAAATTTTCATAAAAAAAGGAAAACGTGTTTAAAGAAGTAAAAGAAAGTATTATGACAATGCCTATCAAACCAAAACTAGCAGTAAGAGGAAGGAATTTAAAAATATAACCGCATAGAAATTGTGAGTTTCTAAGTATAATAATTAAAACAAAAAGTTCCCTGGAGGGGGTCAAGAGTGACTTTGAACTGGCAGAAGAATTAGTAATCCTGTAGATAGATTGTTATAGATTATACAAACTGAAAAAAGAGAAAATGAAGAAAAATGAAGAGAGCCTCAGAGAAATGTGGGACATCTTTAAGCACACAAATACATATGTAGTAGAGAGAAGAAAGAGAGAGAGAGAGATTGAAAGAGAGAAAGAAAGAGGCGCAGAAAAATATTTGAAGAAATAATTACTGAGAATGTCCCAAATTTATTGAAAAATACTTACACATCTACAGGCTCAGCAAACAGAGAGAATTCCACAAACAGACACATCATCATAAAAGGGCTAAAAAGTGAATACTGGAAGAAATCCTGAAAACAGCAAGAAACCAATAACTGGGTGAGGTACGTAAACAATGAATCTTGGAACACTGCATCAAAAACTAGTAATGTATTTTATGGTGACTAACATAACACAATAAAAAAAAGAAACTAATAACTATTTATATGGAAACTCTAATAACATTAATAGATCACTTAGCAGACACAATGGGGGCCAGAAGGCAGTGGGATAACATATTTAAAGTATGAAACAAAACCAAAAAACCAAAAAGCCCATCAAACAAGAATTTCATGTCTAGTGAAGCTACTTTTCAAAATGAGGGCAGCATATAAAATATTTCTCAGGAAAACAAAACTGAGAGAATTTGTTCCTAGCAGTCCTGCCTCACAGAAAATACTGAAGGAGTTTTTTTGAACTGAAAGTATAAATGACCCCACTTGTAATTCATATGCACACAGAAAACAAGGAACAGTGAAAGGCAATTATGTAAAGATAAAATACAGTGTAAATGCTTATTTTCTTCTTTCTTGCCTTAACTGATTTACAGACCAAGTATAGAAAATAATATGTGTATGATATATTGTTGAACCTATGGATCTATAATATATGTGTAATATATTGTCAATAGCACCACAAAGGATGTCAGTGGGATCAAACCTGTACTGACTAAGGAAATGACTACAGAGAGTAAAGTAATAATTATAACAATATTTTGTTGGGCTTGCAAATTATTAGATGTTATATCATATAATAGTAGAAAAAGAGGGAAAGGGAATAGATCTACATAAAAACCATGTTTGTATATACACCACTGAAATTAAGCTACAATAGATCTGAAGCTGCTTCTCCCATTTTAAGATGGGATCCTAGAGCAACCACTAACAAAACAAACAACCCAACCCTCAAAGAATATAGTTTCAAAATCATTAAAGAAACTAAAACGCTACATTAGAAACTATTCACTTAATGGAAAAGAAATTAGTTAAGGGAGAAATAGAGGCATAAAAAGACATAAGACATGTAGGAAACATTATTATTTCTTGGGCTTTGTACACTTTTATAGTTTTCCTGTCCTTCAATGTCTGTTCTTCACAATACTGAGAGTGCCTCAAGAACAGGGACAGTAGCATTTTCATTATTGTACCCCAGGACCTTGCACAGCATCAGAAACAGCATAGGATCAACATATGAAGTTGGAACTGAACTGTATATAGAATATTAATCATTGCATGTGTACAGGATGAATGGAGTACAGTGATCAGCCCAAAAGCTTAAATGAATTAGCTATACTACAGATAAAATGCAGTCATCAGAAAAATTAGCCAGTGTGTGTGGGGGAAGTAGGCCTGTTCTGGAATTTCCATCTGGAATATGATGAATTTGAAGTAGCAGTCAGACAAAGAACTGCAAATGTGTGGACAATGAGTAACCGGGGAGATTAGAGTAACTTGGAGCTCCAGTTTGGGGGAAGGGTAGAAGGCCCAGCATTTAGCAGATGAACAGGTTTGTTATCTTCACAAAGTTCACTCCCCGCATATCCAGAGTGGGTGGTGGAGTGGAGGGAGGACATTTTGAGTCAGCAGTTTAGGTCCAAGTCCTAGCTTAACACATACAACTGTTTTTCTGAACAAACAACTACCTCTTATTGAAAGGTTAGACAATGTGTTTTATATCTATTAAAATCTTGTATTTAGTTCACACAATATCACAAGTTGACTCTAATATTCCAATTTCTTGATCAGGCAACCAAGACTTAGGTTAATGATTTACCAAGTTGCTTAACCAGGAGCTGATAGAATCAGAATAAGAGTCTCCTTCTTCTTCCTGGAAAGTCCATGTCCTAATGATTTTGCCATACTTGAATAAGACAATACCTACCTGAAAGGATGTATTGAGAACTGAAATGTTCTACAACCTAAATGGGAGTGACTGTAAAGGGAGTCCTTTTTTTCTGATTATTTCTGATTGTCTCCCACCTTCTCTAGCAGGAAACCCTGCTCTCAGGAAAAGAGGCATCAGGGGCCCAAGTCTCTTTTCCATCCCCAGACTGGCTCTGCCCACCTGTGTCTGCAGAGAGTGACCCAGATGCAGACTCACTTGTGGCTGGTACCTTGGTGCTGTGTACATGGGGAGAGATGAGTGTCCGAACCTACTATCATGGGCTTCCCATACATGGGTATGATCTGTCCAAGTCAGCAGCTAGGGAGTAAAATGGAGACAAGGAGAAGAGCCAGCCAGGCTATCTCACAGAAGAGTTAATACTCTGCGAATGAAAGGGGATGGTGGGGAAGTGGATTCCCTATCACAGAAGGCATTCAAACATTATCTCACAGGCTGAGTGGTCATTTCAGAGGTCAAACAAGCATTTAGTGGAAGTAGGTTGTGATTAAGATCTCTTTTAACTCTAAGATTCCAAACTCCAAGATTCCAGTAATCATGTGATACCTCTTTGGCGTTTAAATGAAAATGGGAGTAACTCTTAGCACAGACTCTATACTTTGTATATATATAGCTTCCCACACTTGTCACCATATAATTCACCTATGTTCAACACCATGAATGAGATAATTTATTTTACCCATACTTAAGGGAGGGTTTTGGTTGAAGAACTCTGTCCAAGGTCATAGAGTGATTTGGTGGCAGGGATGAGGCTTTGACCAGGAGTTCCAAACCATGTGTTTACTTTGTTAGTCTAGAACTGGGAGAAAGTAAAAACCTGGAAACTTGAGGCTAGTAGAAGACTGCTTGCCTCTTAGAGGAACAGTTGGCTAATATTGGGGGGAACTGATGGGCTAATTCCAGAGGCTACTCCAGGCCTCAGAATGAAAATGAGTATAATGGTAACTCCCTGAGTGACCACAACCCTGAGCACACTGGCTACCGTCTCTGTTTCTGTCATGGAGACAAAGGTCTTACACCTCCTTAGACCTCATCAGAAACTACTTCCTTCCATAGCCCATTTGTCTGGATTCAGGGCCCTCTGGGACATCTGCCTCACAAGTGGGAAAAAAGGAAGCAGGCAAGAGGGCTGGGGAAAGACAGAGAACACCCAGAGGGCTTGATATCTTTGCTTTTCTAACCCTCAAGGCAGGTGTCTCCCATGCTTCACTGTGCAGAGAAACACCTGTGATACTTTAAAACAAAAAGCTGATTTTTTGGCCCCCTTCTGGAAATACTGATTCTGTTTTGAGAACCAAGTCCTTTTTAGCAGCCACCTGGTGATTCTCACTGTGCGGAAATGCTGTTCTGAGTCTGCAAGACTCAATGGGTTCTGAGCATTTGTGTGGTCAGATGGGCTTAGAGACACAAAGCCCTCTGCAGTGGGGGCAGAGAGTGTAGGAGTGGTGTGGAAAAGTGTTCCAAACTTGATGTTGGAAAAGTGTCCTTTGGTACCTCCTGTGTTGCTCCCTGGTTGCAGGAAGAAGAGGAGGGCACGGAGCCTCCCCAAGCCACTTCATCCCACCCATGAAGCCTTTGTTGCAGATTTGAGAACAGAGTATGTGACAGCACTTTAAAAACTGTAGAGTGCTAAAAAGATGGGAGGGGATGCCAATTACCTTCAAATATTAAGGGATTAGATTATATGAAGGCCATTAAAGTTTGTATGTTTGTGTGAGAGATGAAAAGTGAAGAAAGAAGATAATAAAGGGTAAAAGGGAGAGAGAGTGAAGTCTGTCATGTGCACACCTTACCCACTGTCCTTTGCTGCTCTCAAGTTGCCTGGTTCTGCTGCCTTGTTTCCTCTTACATAGGATATAAATCCAATCAAGGAATAAAGGACCCTAATGCATTGCTTTCTGAGAACACTTGGCAATTTGTCCTATTGGCTAAAGTGAAAAGGAGGGTATTGGTGCCTGGATCTTCAGTTCTTGTAAAGAAGAGACAGTATGGAAGAAGTGGATGCCCTGATGAGAATGTGGCGTCTGAGAACTGATGCTTGGATCTCAGGTTCATGAAGAAAGGGGGTGTACTGGAGCACATCAGGCCTATTTATTACTTTTGTAGAGGCCTTGGGGAAGCAATCCCAAGACAGCTTGTTGAGATGAACCTGGATAATTGCTCCAACATCAGTATCTGTTAGAAAGTTTCTTGGGAAATTGGTCTTTTTTACAAAAGTAAACCAACTCCATATTGGGCAGCATCTTAAAAGGTTTCCTAGGAGTAAGAATAAACCATAATTAAAGAAGACCTCACACACATACTCCTGCCGGGCTTTGAGTGATTAGAGGACTGGAAAATCTGAAGCACTAAATTTGAATTAGGATGATTTGAGATTGCTATGACCCCAAATACTAAATAAAAACAATTGAGAAAAATCACATTTAGAGGAAAATGATGTTAGCCCAATCTTCAAATGATTACTTTCAATAATATTTAAACACAATATTAAGCACAAACTCAAAAAGAAGCAGACACACAAGGAAATAAGATACTAAAAGCAAGAACCAACAGATGAAAGGCATCTGAAAATACGATAATCTGACACAGACCAAAAACCAAAGGTGTTTATAAGCTAAAACCAAGCCTGAAAATTTTGGTGGGAATTTTGACAAACTGATAAAATGCAAATAACCAGAACTCAAATAAAAAGCACATTGTTAGCACTTTGCACTCCTCATGTCCTCCTCAGTCACCGTTCCTGCAAGACTAACCACTCTTAATACTGTAATTGAGTTTAACCCATATCTGTACTTTATATAAATGATAGAACATAGTTTGTACACTTTTGTGTCCGTTTCTTCCAGTTAGCATTATATATGTGAAGTTTACCCATACTGCTCTATGTGGTTGTAGATCGTTCATTGCTGTCTAATGTTCTATTTTATGACTCTGCCATTAGGAGAGATCCATTCTACCTTGATGAGTATTAGTAGTTTCTAATTTTGGCTGTTATGAATAATGCAGCTACACTTGACTCTTGAGTACCTTATACTTTATGTTAAATGATTTATTGTTTTAACTTTAACACTTAGATGTGTTTTTAATCTAGAATTGATTATGATATTTGGTGAGGTAGAGGTCAAGATACATTTTTTTCCACCGTGAGTGTGGATATCCAACTAAATCTTGAACATGGTGTATTTTTCCTTTTTTTTTTTTTTTAAAGTTCACTTTATTTTTTGGGTAATTTTTAAAATTATATTTTTCTTTCCCCAAATTTTTATTTAAATTCTAATCTATTAACATACAGTATAATATTAGTTTCAGGTATAGAATTTAGTAATTCATCACTTACATAAAACACCCAGTGCTCATCACCACAAGTACCTTAATATCCATTACCTATTTAACGCCCCCACCTCCCTTCCAGTCCCTCAGTTTGTTCTCTATAGTTAATAATCTGTTTCTTGTTTTGCCTCTCTTCCTTGCCCCTCTGAAACCCACTTGTTCATAAGACCTCAATGTGAGATAGGAATCCATCAAAATCCTAGAGGAGAACACAGGCAGCAGCCTTTTTGACACTGGCCGTAGCAACTTCTTACTAAACAGGTCTCCTGAGCAAGGGAAACAAAAGAAAAAATTAACTATTGGGACTTTGTCAACATAAAAGCTTCTATGCAGCAAAGTAAACAATCAACAAAACTGAAAGGCAGATGATATTTGTAGATGACATATCTGATAAAGGGTTAGTATCCAAAACAATAGGGAACTTATAAAACTACACAGCCCAAAACCAAATAATCTAGTCTTTTTTTTTGAAAAAGACACACAGATGGCTAACAGATACTTGTTTACTTTAAACAAATAATAATGTGGTATAATCTTCAGAGTAGAGATCTTCCACATCTTTTGCTAGATTTATTCTTATGTGTTTCTTGACTTTTACTAAATATTTCTTAGATTTCAATACTTACAGAAAATAATCATCCATACCAATAGTTATAGTATTACATTTTACTAAACTACTAAAATGAATACAATAGTGAAACATTATTGCTGAGACTGTGCATAAACAGTTGTATTTTGATGACAAATTGGCAGTATAGAACATGAGCTTTAAAACTATTCATATGTATGTGTGGGTGTATTCCTTTTTAAGAATGTAAACTAGGAGAGTAAATTATGTGAAAAATTTAATGCTTGCTGAAATGATATTTTTTAATATTCAAAAATTTAAATTTATCCTCAAACATATAGTAGGGCAGTCTTTGACAAAACCGTGGTGTGTTGGAGCATCTGGGGGGCTCACTTGTTATCCTTGTTATCCTCACTTGTTATCCTTCTGCTGGGGTCATGATCCTAGAGTCCTGGGATCAAGCCCGCATCAGTCTCCCTGCTCCTTGGGGAGGCTTCTTCTCCCTCTTTCACTCCCCCTACTTGTGTTCCCTCTCTCACTGTGTCTCTCTCTGTCCAATAAAGAAATAAAATATTCAAACAAACAAACAAACAAACAAACAAAAAACTGTGGTGTGAGGGTGTATTGACACCCCTTAAAGGGTATAATTATGACAGATATGTAAACTGTGTTGTTACAAATGCATTCACATACAAAAATATAAATATGAAAGGGTAACATAATTTAAGTTAAAGGTAGAACTAAAAATTTGGTGAAAATTTATTTAACCAGTGGCAGATACATGTCTGTCTATGAAGTAGGAGAGAGTATTGGACAGTTAATTAGGTAAATTTTTACTTTAAATTTAAGTACCTGGAAAGTATGGTTTCTAGGATAGACTGAAATCATCCCTGCACATGAATCCCAGTAAGCAGGTAATTCTACATTAAACTCAAAATGTTCTCCAAAAATACGATTGAAGCACAGAATGCCATCTAGTTTCACAGAGCAGGTCACAGGTAATTCCTTACAGTTTTGGGGAGGGAATTAGCAGTAACTTCCTGGCTTTAATTTTAACAAGGACTATGGCCACTAACAGTTATTTAAAATATACCATATCCTTGGAATTCACCCTTTACATGGTTTTTATTTTATTTTATTTTAAACAGACTACATATTTTATTTAGGCAAATCTGATAAATACTAATATTTCCACTTGGGTAATTTCATTTTTTAAATGAAAATTTTAAAAAATAATAGATAAAATCATATACATCAGTTGCCTTGGGCTTCAGCTCCATAAAAAACCGCATGTCTAAACTTGTTAGAACCAAAATTTCTTCATCTGTGATATATAATCTTACTACCACTAAGTAATAAGAAAACATCAATGGCTTTTTATTGTTGTTGTTGGTTTCAGGGGTAGAATTCAGTGATTTAGCACTTATGTATAACACCCAGTGCTCATCACAACAAGTATACTCTTTTCTTTTTCTTTTTTTAAAAAATTTTATTAACATATAATGTATTATTTGCTTCAGGGATACAGGTCTGTGAATGATCAGTCTTACACAATTCATAGCACTCACCATAGCACATACCCTCCCCAGTGTTTATAACCCAGCCACCCCATCCCTTTCCCCAACCCCCCAGCGACCCTGAGTTTATTTCCTGATATTAAGAGTCTCTTAT
>NC_081572.1:46119529-46150529 GCF_022355385.1 Mustela nigripes
AACAGTTGTGTTTTCATTTTCATTTGTATCCATGTATTCCTGTATCCATGTATTCCATTAATTTCCTGGCCCATTTATTCTTTAGTAAGATGCTCTTTAGCCTCCATGTATTTGAGTTCTTTACAACTTCTCTCCTGTGGTTGAGTTTGAGTTTCAAAGCCCTGTGGCCTGAAATTATGCAGGGAATGATCCCAGTCTTTTGGTACCAGTTGAGACCTGATTTGTGACTCAGGATGTGATCTATTCTGGTGAATGTTCTATGTGCACTAGAGAAGAATGTGTATTCTGTTTCTTTGGGATGGAATGTTCTGAATATATCTGTGATGTCCATCTAGTCCAGCATGTCATTTAAAGCCTTTATTTCCTTGTTGATCTTTTGCTTAGATGATCTGTCCATTTCAGTGAGGGGGTTGTTAAAGTCCCCTACTATTGTATTATTGCCAACGTGTTTCTTTGATTTTGCTGTTAATTGGTTTATATAACTGGCTGCTCCCATGTTAGGGGCATAGGTATTTAAAATTGTTTGATCTTCTTGTCGGACAGACCCTTTAAGTATAATATAGTGTCCTTCCTCATCTCTTATTACAGTCTTTGGCTTAAAATCCAATTTATCTGCTCTAAGGATTGCCACCCTGGTTTTCTTTTGATGTCTATTAGCATAGTAAATTTTTTCTCACCCCCTCACTTTAAATCTGGAGCTATGTTTGGGTCTAAAATGAGTTTCTTGCAGACAGCATATTGATGGGTCTTATTGTTTTTTTATCCATTCTGATACACTGTGTCTTTTGATTGGGGCATTTAGCCCATTTACATTCAGGGTCACTATTGAAGATATGAACTTAGTTCCATTGTATTGCCTGTAAGGTGACTATTACTGTATATTGTCTTTATTCATTTCTTTTCTCTTATTTTTCATCTCTCTTTTTGGTTAGAGGACCCATTTCTCTATTTCCTGTAGGGCTGGTTTGGTGTTTGCAAATTCTTTTAGTTTTTGTTTGTCCTGAAAGTTTTTATCTCTCCTTCTATTTTCAATGACAGCCTAGCTGGATATAGTATTCTTGACTGCATATTTTTCTCATTTAGTGCTCTGAATATATCATGCCAGTCCTTTCTGGCCTGCTAGGCTTCTGTGGATAGTTCTGCTGTCAATCTAATATTTCTACCATTGTATGTTACAGACCTCTTATCCTCAGCTGCTTTTAGGATTTTCTCTTTGTTGCTGAAACTTGTAAGTTTTACTCCTAGATGATAGGGCGACCTATTTTTATTGATTTTTGAAGGGGTTCTCTGTGCCTTCTGGATTTTGATTCTTGTTCTCCTAACCAAGTTAGGGAAATTCTCTACAATAATTTGCTTCAATATATGTTCTGCCCTGCCCCATCTCTTCTTCTTCTGGGATCCCAATTATTCTAATATTATTTCATCTTATGGTATCACTTATCTCTCAAATTTTCCCCTCTTGGTCCAGTAGTTGTTTATCTCTCTTTTTCTCAGCTTCTTTATTATCCATCATTTGGTCTTCTATATCACTAATTCTCTCTTCTGCCTCATTTATCCTAGCAGTAAGAGCCTCCCATTTTGATTGCACCCCATTAATAGCTTTTTTGATTTCAACTTGGTTAGATTTTAGTACTTTTATTTTTCCAGAAAGGGATCTTATTTCTCCAGAAAGGGATTCTCTACTATTTTCCATGCCTTTTTTGAGCCCAGTTAACACCTTGATAATTGTCATTCTGAACTAGTTTTGACATCTTACTAATGTCCATATTGATTAGGTCCCTAGCCATTGGTGCTGTCTCTTGTTCTTTTTTTTTTTTTTTTTGAGGTGAGTTTTCCTGCCTTGTTATTTTATCCAGATAAGAATAGATGAATGAGAGAATAATATACTAAAAGAGTATCAATGACCCCATAAAAACATACTCTAACCAAATCAGAAGACACCCAAAACCACGGGGAGAAGAAAGGAGGGGATATATATATATATATATATATATATATATATATATATCTACACACACACACACACACACACACACACATTAGACAGGTGAATAAGACACCTTGATTTTGGGTGTATTTTGGTCTGTTAGAATAAACTGCCTCTCAAAATTTTAAAGAAAAAAAGAAAGAAAAACATATATATATACAAAATAAGGGTAAACATGATGAAGGGATGGAAAATGACTGTAAGATGAAAATGAAAAAAGATTCTAAAAAAGTAATTGATAAGATAAGAAATTGGTTGAAAAAAGAAAAAAGGAGGAGAGAATGTGATCAGGCTGGAGACTAGAACATGTGCTAGGTTTAGGATATATTTTGATTTGTTAGAAGAAACTGTATCCCCCAGTTTTTTTTTTTTAAAGGTTTTATTTATTTATTTGACAGACAGAGATCACAAGTAGGCAGAGAGGCAGGCAGAGAGAGAGAGGAGGAAATAGGCTCCCTGCAGGGCAGAGAGCCCAATGGGGGGCTTGATCCCAGGACCCCGGGATCATGACCTGAGCCAAAGGCAGAGACTTAACCCACTGAGCCACCCAGGAGCCCCAGTATCCCAAAATTTTAAAGAAAAACCCATATGTATACAAAAAATAAGGTTAAATACAATGAATATGACTATAAAAATGAAAATTAAAATGGAGTTTTAAAAAATGGTATCCATAAGATAAAATAGTTTAAAAGGTTAAAATAGGAAAGAGGAAACATTTTAAAAAATAGAATAAGAAAAAAATAAAACTTAAAAAATTTAACTTTGAAAGACTAAATAATCATGGGAAAAGAGCCATGAAGTCTATGTGTTGCTTTCCCCTAGCTTTGGAGTTTTCCTTAGTTGTCATTGATAGGAGAACTTGGTCTTGGCTGGATGTTCTTGCTAATCTCCTGGGAGAGGGGCTTGTTGCAGTGATTCTCAAATGTCTTTGCCTGAGATGGAATTGCACTGCCCTTTCCAGGGGCCAGGCTAAGTAATCTACTCAGTTTTGCTCTCAGGAGCTTTCCCCTCTGAATGCTTTCTGAAATGCTTTGGAGGACAGGAATGAAAATGGCAGCCTCCCAATCTCTAGCCAGAGAAGCTGAGAGCTCAGGGTCCTGCTCCCTAGTGCACCCTCAGAGAAAAACAGTCAATTCCTCCCATCTCCCTGGTCTCTGCCCGCACTCCATGCTCATCCGGCCTGTGACTGAGCATGTCTATCCCTGGCACAGAGCCCTATTTGGAGTCTCCAAACCCAGAAGATTCCTGCAGTATATTCCCATGCCACTCCCCCAGGGAAGGAAAGTGAGTCTCCCCAGATCTGCCACTTGTGGGGGTGCCTGCACAAAGAGCAGTGGCCTGATTGTGCCTTGGATCACAGATTAAGGTAACCCCTAGCTGAGAGCCCCTCCTTGGCTCTGTCTTTGCAGCTGGCTTTCCCAAAGCTATACCTGGGAACTCTGCCACACTGAGACACTCCTGGTCTTTCTGTGACCATTCAGGTCCTGAGACCACACTGTCCCTGTAAGGGCTCTAACCCACTTAGCCTCTGGAGTGATGTCCCTCAGTGGAGCAGGCTTCTCTAAAAGTTCTGATTTTGTGCTCCACTGCTCCACTGCTTGCCGGGAGCTGGCCCCTCCCCCCACATACTCTCTTCCTGTATATCGCCTCAGATTCACTTCTCTGCATGACTTACCTTCCAGAAAGTGGTCACTGTTCCTAGAATCGTGGCTATTCTCCTTAATCTCCTGTTAACTTTGTAGGTGTTCAGAATAATTTGATAGCTATCTAGCTGAATTCCTGGGACCCAACAAAATTTAGGTGTCCTATGCCTCTGCCATCTTACTCCTCCCTCCAACAAGTGTACTCTTTAATAGCCATCACCCATTTAGCCTGTTCCCCATTATAATATTCCATGACACACATATACACACCACTTTTTCTTTACCCCTTCATCAGGTGGTGAACATTTGGGCTCTTTTCATAATTGGCTGTTGTTGATAATGCTGCTATAAACATTGGGGTGCATGTGTCCCTCGAATCACTATTTTTGTATTCTTTGGATAAATACCTAGTAATGCAATTACAGGGTCATAGGGTAGTTCTATTAAGTTTTTGAGGAACCTCTATACTATTTTCCAGAGGGACTGCACCAGTTTGCATTCCTACCAAAAGTGTAAGAGGGTTTACCTTTCTCTGCATCCTTGCCCACATCTGTTGTTTCCTGAGTTGTTCATTTGAGCCATTCTGGCACGTGTGAGGTGGTATCTTATTGTGGTTTTGATTTGTATTTCCCTGATGATGAGTGATGTTCAGCATTTTTCCTTGTGTCTATTAACCATTTGTATGTCTTCTTTGGAGAAATGTTTCTTCATGTCTTCTGCCCATTTAATTGGATTATTTACATTCTGGGTGCTGATTTTGATAAGCTATTAACAGACTCTGGATACTTGCCTTTTATCTGATACATCATTTGCAAATATCTTCTCCCATTCTGTCTGTTGCCTTTTAGTTTTGTTTCTTTCATTGTGCAGAGGCTTTTTATCCCGAAGAGGCCCCACTAGTTTATTTTTGCCTTGTCTCTGAAGACACATCTAGTAAGAAGTTGCTGCAGCTAAGGTAAAAAATGTTGCTACTTGTTTCCTTCTCTAGGATTTTGATGGATTCAGTCTCACATTTAGGTCTTTTTGTATGGTGTAAGAAAGTAGTCCGTTTTTATTCCTCTCCATGTCACTGTCCAGTTTTCCCAACACCATTTGTTGAAGAGACTGTCTGTTTTTCTTTACCTTGGGTACTCTTTCCTGCTATGTTGAATATTAGTTAACCATATAGCTGTGGGTCCATTTCTGGGTTCTCTATTCTGTTCCATTGATCTATGTGACTATTTTTGTGCCAGTACCATATTTTTATTTATTTTTTAAAAGATTTTATCTATTTATTTGACAGAGAGAGAGAGAGAGAGAACAAGCAGGGGGACTGGCAGGCAGAGAGAGAGGGAGAAGCAGGATCCCCACTGAGCAGTGAGCCCGACATGGGGCTCTATCCCAGGATGTGGGATCATGACATGAGCCAAAAGAAGATGCTTAACTAACTGAGCCAAACAGGTGCTCCTGTGACAGTACCATACTGTCATGATGATTACAGCTTTGTAAAACAGCTAGAAGTCTGGAATTGTGATGCCTCCCACTTTACTTTCGTTTTTCAGTATAAGTTTGGCCAATTGGGAGTCTTTTCTGGTTCCATACAAATTATAAGATTATTTGTATCCAGCTCTGTGAAGAATGTTGGTGTTATTTTGATTAGGATTGCATTGAATGTGTACATAACTCTGGGCAGTATAGACATTTTTAAAAATTTATTTTGTATTTATTTTCAGCATAACAGTATTCATTATTTTTTCACCACCCCAGTGCTCCATGCAATCCATGCCCTCTATAATACCTGGTACCCCAACCTCCCACCCCTCCCCCCGCCACTTCAAACCCCTCAGATTGTTTTTTCGGAGTCCATAGTCTCTCATGGTTCACCTCCCCTTCCAATTTACCCCAACTCCCTTCTCCTCTATAACTCCCCATGTCATCCATGCTATTTGTTATGCTCCACAAATAAGTGAGACCATATGATAACTGACTCTCTCTGCTTGACTTATTTCACTCAGCATAATCTCTTCCAGTCCCATCCATGTTGCTACAAAAGTTGGGTATTCATCCTTTCTGATGGAGGCATAATACTCCATAGTGTATATGGACCACATCTTCCTTATTCATTCATCCGTTGAAGGGCATCTTGGTTCTCTCCACAGTTTGGCGACCGTGGCCATTGCTGCTATAAAAATTGGGGTACAGATGGCCCTTCTTTTCATGACATCTGTATCTTTGGGGTAAATACCCAGGAGTGCAATGGCGGGGTCACAGGGAAGCTCTATTTTTAATTTCTTGAGGAAGCTCCTCACTGCTCTCCAAAGAGGCTACACCAACTTGCACCCCCACCAACAGTGGAAGAGGGTTCCCCTTTCTCCACATCCCCTCCAACACATGTTGTTTCCTGTTTTGTTAATTTTGGCCATTCTAACTGGTGTAAGGTGGTATCTCAATGTGGTTTTAATTTGAATATCCCTGATGGCGAGTGATGATGAACATTTTTTCATGTGTCTGATAACCATTTTGTACGTCTTCATTGGAGAAGTGTCTGTTCATATCTTCTGCCCATTTTTTGATATGCTTGTCTGTTTTGTGTGTGTTGAGTTGGAGGAGTTCATTTTAGATCCTGGATATCAACCTTTTGTCTGTACTGTCATTTGCAAATATCTTCTCCCATTCCGTGGGTTGCCTCTTTGTTTTGTTGACTGTTTCCTTTGCTGTGCAGAAGCTTTTGATTTTAATGAAGTCCCAAAAGTTTATTTTCGCTTTTGTTTCCTTTGCCTTTGGAGACATATCTTGAAAGAGTAGAGAGCCCAGATATGGACCCTCAACTCTATGGTCAATTAATCTTCGACAAAACAGGAAAAAACATACAGTGGAAAAAAGACAGTCTCTTCAATAAATGGTGCTGGGAAAACTGGACAGCTATAAGTAGAAGAATGAAACTCGACCATTCTCTTACACCATACACAAAGATAAACTCAAAATGGATAAAAGACCTCAACGTGAGACAAGAATCCATCAGAATCCTAGAGGAGAACATAGGCAGGAATCTCTTCGATATCAGCCACAGCAACTTCTTTCAAGATATGTCTCCAAAGACATATTACCCTGATCCCCAAACCAGGCAAAGACCCTACCAAAAAGGAGAATTTCAGACCAATATCACTGATGAATATGGATGCTAAGATTCTCAACAAGATCCTAGCAAACAGGATCCAACAGCACATTAAAATGGTTATCCACCATGATCAGGTGGGGTTCATCCCTTGGCTACAAGGATGGTTCAACATTGGCAAATCAATCAATATAATACACCAAATTAAAATGAGAAGAAAGAACAACCACATGGTCCTCTCAACTGATGCAGAAAAAGCATTTGACAAAATCCAGCATCTGTTCCTGATTAAAACGCTTCAAAGTATAGGGGTAGAGGGAACATTCCTGAACTTCATAAAATATATCTATGAAATACCCACAGCAAATATCATCCTCAATGGGAAAAAGCTTTCAGCCTTCCAGTTGAGATCAGGAACAAGACAAGGATTCCCACTCTCACCACTCTTGTTCAACATAGTATTAGAAGTCCTAGCAACAGCAATCAGGCAACAAAGAGAAATAAAAGGTATCCAAATTGGCAATGAAGAAATCAAACTCTCTCTCTTCACAGATGACATGATTCTTTATATGGAAAACCCAAAAACTCCACCCCCAAACTACTAGAACTCATACAGCAGTTCAGCAACGTGGCAGGATACAAAGCCAATGTACAGAAATCAGTGGCTTTGTTATACACTAACAATGAAAATACTGAAAGGGAAATTAGAGAATCAATTTCATTTACTATAGCACCAAGAACCATAAGATACCTGGGAATAAACCTAACCAAAGAGGTAAAGGATCTGTACTCGAGGAACTATAGAACACTCATGAAAGAAATTGAAGAAGACACAAAAAGACCATTCCATGCTCTTGGATCAGAAGAATTAACATTGTTAAAGTGTCTATATTGCCTTGAGCAATCTATACTTTTAATGCCATTCTGATCAAAATTCCACCAGTATTCTTCAAAGAGCTGGAGCAAATAATCCAGAAATTGGTATGGAATCAGAAGAGACCCTGAATTGCTAAAGAAATGTTGAAAAACAAAAATAAAACTGGGGGCATCACATTACCTGATTTCAAGCTTTACTACAGACCTGTGATCACCAAGACAGCATGGTACTAGCATAAAAACAGACACATAGACCGGTGGAACAGAGTAGAGAGCCCAGATATGGACCCTCAACTCTATGGTCAATTAATCTTTGACATAACAGGAAAAAACATACAGTGGAAAAAAGAGTCTCTTCAATAAATGGTGCTGGGAAAACTGGACAGCTGTATGTAGAAGAATCAAACTTGACCATTCTCTTACACTGTACACAAAGATAAACTCAAAATGGATAAAAGACCTCAACATGAGACAGGAATCCATCAGAATCCTAGAGAAGAACATAGGCAGTAATCTCTTTGATATCAGCCACGGCATAGATATTTTAACAATGTTTTTTCTTCCAATCCATGAGCATGGAATATTTTTCCATCTCTTTGTGTCTTCCTCAATTTCTTTTCTAAGTGTTCTGTAGTTTCTGGAGCACAGATCCTTTACCTCCTAAGTATCTTAAGGTTTTAGGTGTAATTGTAAGTGGAATTGTTTTCTCAATTTTTCTTTCTGCTGCATCATTATTGGTGTATTGAAATGTAACAGATTTATGTATATTGATTTTGCATCCAGTGACTTTGCTGAATTAATGAATCAGTTCTAGCAATATTTTGGTGGAGCCTTTCAGGTTTTCTACATAAATTATTATGTTATCTGTGAAGAATGAAAGCTTGACTTCTTCTTTGCCAATTTGGATACATTTTATTTCTTTTTGTTTTCTGTTGAGGCTAGGGCTTTTAGTACTATATTGAATAACAGTAGTGAGGGTGGACATTGCTGTCATGTTCCTTACCTTAGGAGAAAAGCTCTCAGTTTTTGCCCATTGAGGGTGATATGACCATCATAACATCACCCAGCAAGGGAGCTGGCTATCAACAATTGACTTCTACTGGAGAGCATGTTTTCTACAGTAATCACAACCTAAGTCATTAAGCATGCAACCAGATACTTAAAGGGAAATAGGCAAGAATAAAAAATAACACCCCAGAGTAGCTGTTTATTTTCTTATGGAATATAATTAGTTATGGTGTTCCATATTGTACATTTACTTGCCAAAACATTTTACTGACCTAGCTTTCCAAGTCCTTTTTGGAAAGCTTCAACAATAATCAGCATGTTATGAAAATATTGGCCTGAGTTGATCTTGGGAGCAATGCAGAACAGTGTGAGCTGTGAACCATATATATTATGAGCTGGTGATACGGTTCCTCAATGCTATAATAAATAAATTTGAACTTTATTCTGTAGGCAGTGTAAGGTCACTGGATATTTCTAATAGGGTGATAATCATATTCAGTGAAGATTAATCTGATTGTGGTGTGCAGAATGGATGGAGTGGGAAAAGATTGAGGACCGAAGAACATTTCAGTGGGGGTTTCAATCATTTAGCTAAGAGACTATGAACTGTCAATTAAATCATTCTTTCCTGGCACCTAACTGTATGAATGCCACCATGCCAGTGGGGCTCAGCACATATTAATGGTGCCAGGCGTTATGCCAAATTGTAAGAATTGGTGTTGCAAAGATGAAATTGACTTGGAAAAACTTTCCCCAAAGATAAAAATTAAAATTTCTTGTGAAAATTAAGATGTTAAAAGGGATGGAGGTCTTGGTAGCCTGGTAAAATGTTATATCAGGTCTACCTAAGGATTCCATCTCAAGCAAACACTTCCTTCCCAGTTCCAGTTTCTATTCTCTCAGCATGGGGACTTCATAGATATGGAGATTCCCAGTGTCAAAAACAATATTGGTAGGGATCCAAGTCACCAGTGTCATAACATGTTGGGGAAATTGATCTTTCCCTGTAGTTTATTTTTGGCCACATACAATAGCACAATCAGATATTCCCTTATTTTGGTCACGAGCTGTTCCATATCATTTTGAAAATATTCAGGTATATCCTTTATTATATTTTAAATCTGAATGACTGTGATTTTAGAACATTATAACTAGAAGAAATTAAGCTAATGATATTGGCCTGATGATAGGTATGTTTTGATATAGTCCTAAAGCTAAGGCATGAATATTTCAAGTTCATATTACAGATCCTGGAAGTGAGGTCTTCACTTTTTATCCTTCTCTCATTTTTCACTTCTTAATTATGGTGAATACAATTAAGTGGAGACCCCCATATTGGATATGAAGTCAGTATCACAAAGGGGAGTGGATTTTTTTAACCCAAATTAGCTTTCTTAAGGAAGACTTGATGTCTCTGTTCCTCAAACTATAGATAAAAGGATTCAGCACTGGGGTTACCACTGTGTACATGACTGATGCAACTGTGCCCTTCTGTGCTGAGCGGGTTGAAGGAGGACTGAAATAAACACAGAAGGAAGTCCCAAAGAATAGAGAAACTACAGAGAGATGAGAGCTACAAGTGGAAAAAGCTTTCTGCTTCCCCTGAGTTGAGGGGATCTTCAGGATTGTAGAGAAAATATGTGTGTAAGAGATAATCAGGCAAAGTACACAAACCAGGCCTGCGAGACCCCCAATGGTGAAAATTACCAGCTCGTTAATGAAGGGGTCTGTGCAGGACAGACTCAGAAGTGGGTTGATGTCACAGAAGAAGTGTGGGATCTTATGGTCTGCACAAAAGGACAGGCTGTTCATCAAGAGTGTGTGTAGGAGAGAGTGGAGGGCATTCATGATCCAGGATGCAGAAACTAGAAGGACACAGAGCCCAGGGCTCATGACCATGATGTAATGGAGCGGGTGACATATGGCCACATAGCGGTCATAGGCCATGACGGCCAAGAGGAATGCCTCCAACATCACAAACAACATGAAAAAATACAGTTGTGATAGACACCCTGCATATGAAATGACATGGTTCTGGATCCATATGTTTGCCAGCATCTTGGGAACTGTGGTTGACATGAAGCAGGCATCAGCAAGAGAAAGGTTGGCCAGGAAGAAGTACATGGGCGTGTGGAGGTGAGCATCAGCAATGATGGCCAGAATGATGAGGAGGTTGCCTGCCACTGTGACCAGGTACATGGACAGAAACAGCCCAAAGAGGACTTCTTGTTGTTCTGGTTGCTCAGAAAGCCCCAGGAGGTAAAATTCTGAGATGCTGGTCAGGTTTTCCCACCCCATTTTCCTGTAAACAGAAAGTTGGGTTAATAGAATGAAATTGGTAAGCCTTGGTTTGTTAACTCTGAAAATTATGCAGTATTCCAATGTTAATCTTCTAGTGTGAGATGGAATCATATGAAATAGCCAATATTTCACTGCTTAGGACCTACAAAAATGGCAGTTTCATATAGTTCAATTGAGTATTTGTAAATACCTGTGCTTTCTGCCATGGGTAACCAAAGGTTTGTTTGCAATAGGAAAGAGGTTTCTTTCTTTCTTCCTTTTTTTAAAGATTTTATTTATTTATTTGACAGACAGAGATTACAAGTAGACAGAGAGGCAGGCAGAGAGAGAGGAAGGGAAGAAGGCTCCCTGCTGAGCAGAGAGCCCAATGCCAGGCTCAATCCCAGGACCGTGGGATCATGACCTGAACTGAAGGAGGAGGCTTTAACCCACTGAGCCACCCAGGCACCCCAAGAAGTTTATTTTATTTTTTTTTAATTATATAAGCATTAATTCAATGCATGTACTTTAAAGCTACGTTGGAGTTGTTTGCATAACTTCTGTGGTACTCATGTGGACATTGTGACATTAACCCATCCAAAGACTTCACAGGTCAAATAAATCTTTAGCATATTTTCCCAATATTTTGAAAAGCATGGCTATTGGAAAAAAGGTTTGGAATTGGTGAAAAGCATATCTAATGCTGAAATCATCATCACCACTATCTATACAGCTGGACTGATGAGAAACCTGGATGCCATTATAGACCTTTTTTTCTTCCTCCTCATCTGTATCCAAATACTACCAAATCCTGGTGATTTTATTTTCTCAACATAGTGAAAATTTAACCATTTAAAAAATTTATCCACTGCCCTTGGTCCCAGTTGTCACTACCTTTGTTCAGGATACTCATTTGTCACTTAGATTAAGGCAGTCATTCTTCTTGCCTGTAGGCATACCCATCTGTCATCTGGTCTCACCAAAGAGAGAGTGGGCTTTCTACAAATCATATCTGATTTTGTGACTCCACCTGAAAAATTCTTCGGGGTTTTTCATTACTCTCAGAATAAGCCCTAAACTTCTTTATATGGCATGAAGACCTTTGATCATACTGGCGCTTATTATAGATGTCTCCATTGACTCATGAATTCCTTCTCCATTCTATACCCTAAGAACAATTATACTTTCAATTATTTAGAAGATCTAGATACTTTTTCACCTTTGGGCTTTTTCCATCTTATTTTCTTGTGCTAGAATAGTCTTCCCTCATGTCTCAGCTTAGATGTCATTTCTTTGAGGAAGTCTTCCCTGACTTATCCTCTTTATAACTAACTCAGGTTCATGCCCCTTCTGGTCCTGCATGTCTCCCATTACAGCATGTGTCACTCTGGATTGTGACCACCTATTTACTTGTCCGTGTCCTCCATTCTATTGTATTTTTGAGAGCACCTTAAGAAAATGTCTATCTTGTTCATCTTTGAAATCTAGGATTAGCCCTGAGCCTGATATAACATAGGTTCTCATCAAGTATCTGTCATGTTAATAAACAAACTTCAAAGAATAGAAAGAATTTAAAGGGAGATTGGATAGAAGTAATATCAGGCAGAGGGAACAGCCTGCACCTTTGATTAGTAGTTACACATAGCTTTGAGTTCATAATGTCCTGGCCATAGGAATTTGCAGAAAACATTATGGTGACAGAGACACAAAGATGTAAAAAAAACAAATATACTACATAAAATTCTGGGAATGGAGCACTCTTTCATCTGAGGAATTAATTCACAGAATGTTTTCCACCTTGCTCCTTTTCCCCTCCAAACTTAAGCATGTCCTATGCACCCACTGGAATTACTGTTCACCAGGCAATAGTGGTATCTTATTCTCTCCCTGACCATATATATTTCTCACCAAACTATCTTTCTCTTGTATGTAGATACTGCATGGCATGTTGCACACTGCTCCCCCTCCTTATTAAAAAATTTATCAAAGGAAAAAATAGAAAGCACAGAAACAGCACAATAAACATAAGTAAACTCTGCTGAAGATGGTAGTGCCAAGTGGTAGGAAAGGAAAGGGAGATTGAACAGATGGTATTGGGACAAGCTGGTTGACTCTGTGGGGAAAATGAATTTAGACTGAATGATCAGGAACATTCCCATCTCTTATTCCTACATTGGTCCTCACAGTGTTTACTGAATAAATTTCAGGTGGTTTAAAGAAAAAAAATATATATATATACACACACACACATACACACACACACGCGCACACACACACACACACAACTATAAAGTAACCAGAAAAAAAATACCACATAATAGTTATTTGATCTTGGAACAAGGATGGCCTAAGTAAAAAACAATGGAAGCATTGAAAAGTAAAGGAAAAGAGAATTTGTTTAATCAGATTAAATTTAAGAATTATCCTTTTAAAGAAAAAGATCACACACAAAGCGAAAAAATAAGCAAAAAAATGGGGGGCTATTTTTAACGTATATTATAGAAAGAATTAATATTCTTAAAAGAGTAATCAATAATTTTAATGAATTGGTAAAAGAAAACCTACCCCTATAGAAAAATGAATAAGTAACCACTAACTCTTAAGTCACATCCAGCAAGTGTAAAACCTGAACCCAGCCTCAGTGTTTAATTGCAAGACCTATTCCTTCCACCCCACTCCTGGTGTTCTTAAGTCACCACAATTTGTCTGTTAGCAGGTGATACCTGCAAGGTCACCTGCTGTGTGTCATTGGCTGAAATGTGATCATGATAGGTGGTCTTTCTCCCACTCTCTTCTAGGAGTCGCCACAATACTAGATTCTATAATTTCCAAACCCTTAGAGCTCTCTGTGTAGTGGGGGAGTAGTGGGACTAGATGCGTGTTTGTACACAGCTGCATCGGCTGACTTTCCCTATGCCCTTTCTAACCACAGTTAACTTCTGTGGCTCCTTCACCTCCAGAGCTGTTGCATTTTCCACTGCCTGGAGCTGACCCTCCCGTGTCCCTCCATCAGGACAGAAGTGGCTTATTGGCTCAAGGCAGATCAAAAGGGTCTCAGCATCTTCACTCTTGTCAGTCTTGTCTTTTGACTATTTCTGGCTCAGCAGACAGAAACCCTAACTCCCCCACTAGCTTTCCTCTTAGCTCTCGAAGTCACAGACCAGAGACCATGCGCTGTCCTTTCTTTTCATGTTTGCTTCCAACTTTGAGGCCATCTCTTGTAAAAATACTCAGCACTTCACACAAACATAAAACTCATTCAGAGCATTGTTTTTTCACATTGGGGATTTCCCCAGGCTTGCTGTAAAATATAACTCCTGAGACTCAAATTTGTTCTCATATTCTATATGGCTGCATGCTTTTTTAACGTACAATTTTTGTGGTTGATTGATTATAATTTTTAGTGAAAACTTGGGAGCCCTCTGAACTCAGGTTCACATTTGAAAACAGAAATGAAATTTAGAGAAGCCTTGCTCCCCATAGGTGAGGAAAAGAACATCCAGGGAGGAAAAAAGTAAAAGTTACTATGTTAGAAATAAGGAATAATGTGGTAGTTGGGGACTGAATGATCAGGAATATTTCCAAATCCTGTTCCTACATTGGTTCTATATATAACAATTTATTCCCACCTCCCAAAATAATATTTTGTATGTTTATTAAAAATCTCTGGAAGAATAAACAGGAAACCAATAATCTAATAATCTAACAAGGGATTACTTGTTAGAGGTATGGGAATTGGGTGGATGAGACACAGGAGAGGGAGAGAGATTTTCATACATATCTTTTACGTCATTTTGAAGTTTGAACTACATGAAAGTAGTTTAATTTAATTTAATTTATTATTAAATTAAATTTAATAATAAAGTATTAAATTAAATTTATTATAAATTATTATTAAATAATTTAATTTATTATTAAAGAATAAATTAATTGAGGAAACCATTCTCCAAAACCAAACCAAGGGCTCATAAAATGTATAAAGTGAAAGACAATGCAGCATAATATAGCCTCTCTTTACTGAAGATGCTGTAAATAGCAGATAAATTTCTTTAGCTGGAGCCATATCCTTTTAATGCCTTAATGTGGTGTGTGGGCATGATTGTGTATGTTGTGTGTTTGTACATGTGCGTGGTATGTGTGTGCATTTGTGTGTCCTTCTAAGGCTAGAGGTTGAGTGAAAAGGATCATCATGGAATTATTTGGAGAGAAGTCACTGCTGATTCCTGTGCTCTGTTCTCCTTAAAACACAATGACTCTCACTGTCTAAAAGAGTTAAAGAACCTGGGTCTCTGCTCTAAAGCAGTGCAGTATCATCATTGTCACATAGCAGTTCATGAGAGATGGGCAACCAGATGACTACAGTGTGGGATGGACACAGGAGAAGGGGGGAGAAAAGAGGCAGAACGGAGTCATGTATCTTCCTTTCTAGCTCTTACCTGGTTGTTCTTGCCAGTCACTAAGGGTGTAACTGGCAGGCTTTCATCTGCTTCACATACCTCTCTCCCACTGTGGATGGTCAGAGGAAGTAGACAGAATCATCTTTTAGAAGCACCAAAAGGAAATTTGCTTCATGTTGTGGATGTGTTGAATGATTTTTGCCATTACTGCATCTGTTCAAATTTATCCTTTTTGTCTCACTTTATTAGAGAGCTTTTAATTTTGGTCCATTCTGTGAAAAAGGTACAAGATTTCCAGGTTGATTATGACCATGCCAACGTATGTCATACTGGGATGCAGCATTCAAGGAATACCACATGGAGCTTGATAACCACCACGAAACACCCCTTTCCTATTTACTTCAGAATTTTGCTAATGTCTATGCCTTTTACTTGTTCATAGGACCCATGAGAAATGTGTTCTAGTAATTTCATCAGCATCTTTGGAAGTAAGTTTCTGCTATTCTTAGCTATAGGTAGGACCAATCTCAAGATCCATTAAAATAAAGATAATTAATTCTGTGAAATAACAAAACCCAAAAGGACTGAGAATCCAATGTTGTATCTCTGTTGTAGGCTGGTCTGGGGGACACTTTAAGGACCTGCCATCACACCTCTGTGGTCTGGGTAGGATCCTAGCATTTTATTCACCAGCAACACAGGGACATCTTTCAAGGCTTGCTGCAACCATCAGAGATTAAAGCCCCAGTGCTTCTCATTAACTCTAGACAGTGAGCAATTGTCCTCAGAGGACACATAGTTCCTATATTATTCCTTTCTTCAGAAATAAAGAGGTGTAATTTTATAAAAGGAATACTTTTCCTGCTTTGATTTTTGCCTAAACCCATGGTCCAATGCCACATATTTTAAATTTTCGCATGGCTTCCTGGAAAACCAGAGGAGGAATGGAATATGATAGCTGTGATTTATGTTACTAGTGCTAAATAACAACATTCAACCAAGTAAATTTGAAGATATAATTGGCTTTATTAAATGACCCATGAATCAGGCAGCCCCCCCCCCCCCAAGTAGCAAGTAGAGAGGCACTACAAGGAGTTTTACAAAATGGAAGGTTTTCATGGTGAGGGGGTGCAGACCTAGAAAGTTACTAGCAAAAAAAAAAAAAAAAAAGGATTGTTCTAGAAGGGGCTGTTTGCTTGGGGGAAAAGCAAGGGGTCTTACCATGTAGATGACCTCTTCTTTCTTTGGGAGATGATGAGGGCCCATGTGGCAATCTCATTAGGGCAGATTGAAAAATTTCTGACTGACCAATTAAGACTACATTTCTAGGAGAAGTTGAAACTGCAATTAGATTATATCTTAAGCATCAGTTTGGGAACTCTGACACCATTTTGGACTCTTTTTTTTGGAACAAGATCAAGCTATTTGTGGAATTCTTCAGCATCTACTTCAGTCTGCACTAGATAAATTTGGATTGACAGATTGAAGACAGAAACAGAGAAGGATAATTTCTCTCATTTGTATCAAAATTTGCTAACTTCTATGAGCTCATGTTTCCTATCTCTGAACTATAACTCGTGCTCTACTAAGGGCTGAGAGTTCACTCTGCTTGTCAAAGTGTTAGCCATGGCTCTGCTAGTGCATGCATCCTGATATACTTAGATATCCCTTAGAATTTTGTATCTTTTCAGTGGGTCATTGGTGGAGTTGAGGGAAGAGCATTCCTCATGAGGAAATTGGGCTCAAATTCCATCTTACTGGACCTGCATCTTACTAATTAAAAGACATTGAATAAGTCATTTTACCTTTTGGAGATACGACTTTCTTATCTGTAAAGGAAGACTAATTTCTTCTATGCCATAGGGCTATTTTGAAAGTTAAAAGACACAGGGGGGCCTGGGTGTCTCAGTCTATTAAGTGTCTGCCTTTGGCTCAGGTCATGATCCTGGGGTACTGGGGTCAAGCCCCACATCAGGCTCCCTGTGGAGGGAGTCTTCTCTCTCTCCTTCTGCCCCTCCCCCCACCTGGCTCATGCTCACACACACTCTCTCTCTCTCCTTCAAATAAATAAATAAAATCCTAAAAAAAGGAAAATTAAAAGACACAATAATATGTATATTACAGTAAATACATACAACTGCATACAAATGTATATTTGATATTTAATGAAGTTATTTACTTTTTCTAAGCCTGCATGGCATGTTTTAAATTTCTTTTGTAGCACTTATATATCTTTCTTTTCCTTCTGTTGGCTATTGTTTCATTGTTTTGAGTTGAGTGCCTCCTCAACATTACTGTGACAATACACTGCTATGTGCTTTAGCTGTTACAAAGAGGAGACAGATGTGTAGCTTGACATCAATTCCAAGTGTCTTACTTCCCCCACTAGAATCCTCATTCTGCATCATGGCTCCTTTGCTTGAAATTTTGTTGCTTTACTCTTAGGTGATTTTTTATCTATTTCTATAACTTTACTTATCACTACACTATGGTCCATGTGCTATTAATTTTACTTCAAAATTTCATATCTTTCATTTTACTATTTTATTGAATACCTCCATGAAAATTTCCCATAAGAACTCTTGAAAACATGGAATTAATTTTTCTTAAATGACTTTCTTGCTTACAATTTTCATTAAGTGCATCATTGAATTTTTAGTGAATCCTTAAGCTCTTACTTACTACTTTCATAATAATTATTGTATTATATAGTTTCTATTTCCATTACTTTTGTATTTACAGTTGACCTTTTAACAACTGGGGGTTAGAGACACCAACCCCTTACACAGTAAAAAAACAAAACAAACCAACCAAACAAAAAAAAAACTGCTAGTAGCTTTTGATTCCCCCAAATCTTAGCTGCTAATAGCCTACTGCTGATTGGAAGCCTTACTGACAACACAAAAAGTCTATTAACACGTATTTTGTATGTTGTATTATATATTGTATTCTTACAATAAGCTAGAGAATATAAAATGTTTATTAAGAGAATCATAAGGAAGATATTATAAGGAAGATATACAGGAATCATAAGGAAGATATACAGATATATTACTGTTCTGCAAAAATTTTATGCATAAGTGGACCTGTGCAGTTGAAAACTATGTTTGTTCAAGAGTCAACTGTGGATCCTCTTTCTCTATCTTCATTATTTCTTTAGATTTCTCTAAGCTGTATAATTAAACTCCTGGTATCACCAGTCTTATGCTCCCATACTGTTCTTGGTCTATCCAATTTTAGTTCAACACAAACCCTCATTATTGTCTCATGCAGAGCTTTTATTATCAATCAGTCAATCATCTATGTATGTACATAATACCACAAATACCCCTAGACCCACCATGCAACTTGAAAATTAGGTCTTTAGTAACTCGTATCTAACTACATGGTATACCCAGGTGCATTCTCCTGACTCTCCACTCTTGAATTTCCTCTCATACTGAATCCTGTGCTATCTTTGCCTTTCTTTTGTTTATAGTACACTGTTATTGCATATATATCTATTCACAGAAAGTTTTTTTTTGTTGTTGTTGTTGTTGGTTTAGCTATTTATAGCCTTAACAAGGGGTATCAATAACAATCTTTGGGGATTTACATTTTAAAATGTTACTATTATGTTGCTTAGATTTGGTAAAATTGTAGCATGTCTCTGCAGGACATTCAGAAAAAGGAATTCCTCTACTGGCTGGAGAGATAACCCAATTACCAAGGACATGTTGTTGCCTTCACACAATGAGGGGCAAGGAGGACCATGTCTAGAACTATGCCTGAGGTGAAATTTTTTTTAAAGATTTTATTTATTTATTTGATGGGGTTAGGGGAGAGTGCACAAGCAAGGGGAGTAGCAGAGGGAGAGGGAGAAGCAAGCTCTCCCCTGAGCAAGGAGCACAATGTGGGGCTTGATCCCAGAACCCTGGGATCATGACCTGAGGCAAAGACAGTGGCTTAGCTGACTGAGCCACCCAGGTGCCCCACTGAGGTGACTTTTGTATTTCCATGTCCAATAATAGAGATTAACAGGAACTACAGCAACCAAACAACAACAACAACAACAACAACAACAACAACAACAATAAAGGCAGTATTATTGTGGACTGAGATCCCTCAGGAGTGAAGTTTTGGGTCATCTCAGCAGGTGAAGACCAAGTGGCATCTATTTTGATAGTTCTACTCAGAGACATGAGCATCAGGCATGTGATCATCCCTCTTCTGAGCTTCCAGTTTCTGGTGACATCACCTTTCCCTTTTGTACCTATGGGGAGTAAATGACTTCTTCTTGCAGTTAATAGTCTCTGGACCTTCACATCCATCTCTTTCTCCTATGATCTTTTTCAGGACAAACCTATGTATCTACTTCCCTTTATTTATTTATTTAATATTTTATTTATTTGACAGAGGTCACAAGTTGGCAGAAAGGTGGGGGTTTGGGAAGGGGAAGCAGGCTACCCACTGAGCAGAGAGCCAGATGGGGGCCTTGACCCAAGATCCTGGGATGATGACCTGAGCCGAAGGCAGAGGCTTTAACCCACTGAGCCACCCAGGAGCCCCTCCAAGTTTCATTTAAGATCAATTTAGTTAACATATAGTGTAGTATTGGTTTCAGGAGTAGAACTTAGTGATTCATCACTTACATATAACATCCAGTGCTCATCACAAGTGCCCTCCTTAATGCCTGTCACCCATTTAGCCTATCCTCCCACGCACCCCCCCTGCAGAAACCCCTGGTTTGTTTGCTGTAGTTAAGAGTCTCTTATGGTTTTTCTCTTCTATTTTTTAAATCTTATTTTATTTTTCCTTCCCTTTTCCATGTTCATCTGTTTTGTTTCTTAAATTCACATATGTGTGAAATCATATGGTATTTGTCTTTCTCTTACTGACTTATTTCACTTAGCATAATAGCCTCTATTACTTCCATCCACCTCATTGTAAATGGCAAGGTTACATTCTGTTTGGTGGCTGAATACCACATCTGAATGTGGTATATATAATGGCAAGATTACATTCTGTTTGATGGCTGAATATATATTTATACAACATCTTCTTTATCCATTTATCAGTTAATGGACACTTGCACTCCTTTCATAGTTTAGCTAATGGTAATAATGCTGCTGTAAACATTGGAGTGCATGTACCCCTTCAAATCAGTACTTTTGTATCCTTTGGAAAAATACCTAGTAGAGCAATTGCTGCATTGTAGGGTAGTTTTATTTTAAACTTTTTGAGGAATCTCCATACAGTTTTCCTGAGGGCACCATTTTTATTGGCCAAAAGTGCAAGAGGATTCCTTTTTCTCTGTATCCTCGCCAGCATCTGTTGTTTCTTGTGTTTCTACTTCCCTGTATTAAATCTTCTTAAATACTAGATGTGATTTATGTTTTCTAAATGGGCCTGAACTGACCCAACCTGACATACCAGCTTTTTCCAGACTTAGTCAATCCCTGGGCATTGGCATGTAAAATAATTTAAATTGTAGTGTTTAAATTATTCCAGGACAGAGTCAAAGGGAAATGGGTGAGACAATGACTTGACATACAGGTACAGTGATTTTTTTTTGCCTTGTATATATACATGTAGTTTCTTATGATTACTGCAGGATACAGTAGAGGAGGTTAACTTTCCTTCCCCAAATTAAATAGAAGAAAAATGTGAGACTGATATAGAGTAGCTATGTGGTATGGAGTTCTCCTAAGAACCTACATTGTCAGGTCTTCTTTTATACACTCTTTCTTGGCACTTAATATTTCACTATGGGAAATATTTGAAACATCTCATACCATTTGGCCTTCTTAAGCTTACCCACAACAACAAAATTAATCTTGTTGCATTTGTCATACTATTGTCATTTAATAAACATATTATTGTGGGATTCAAATATTCATTTCATACAAATTTATTAAATAATTACTATATGTCAGTACTGTCTCAGTACTGAATACACTACAGTGAACAAAACAGACCCCAAATCTTCATACTCTCATGGGGGGAGACAGGCAATACATTTATAGAACATTTTTATTGGCCAACATTGAAAATTCCCTACATGAAATACCTCCATTTCCTCCATTTTGGCCAATCATTTACACAGATTCATATGCATATGTAATCAAATCCTTTTTGGTTGAAAAGGAGATAATTGGGATAGTTCTCATCCTCAGTGATCTAGACACCAGAAAGCATTCAACGGTGAATGATGTCACCTTCCAGCATCCAAATTCTTCCAACATGAACAACTAGTTGACAATATGAATTATCTACAGAAAAAAATAATTTTGTATTTCCACTGGTAGTTAAAAATAGTAGATAACAAAACAACTAACAATACTTTTCTAAGATACACTCAACTCCTTTCTTCCTGATGTTACCCTGTTTGGAAATATGATACTTAGGGACAATCACTTATATATTATTAACATTTTGAGAAAGTTTTATAATTTCCTCATGAATTGAATCAAATCATAGGTTTTGGGGTTCCTTGGTGGATAGTGATCCACTGGATTAACAATTTCTGTTTAGGAACTATCACTTAAATGTCAGGGCTGATTATTCAGAGTCAAAGTCTCATCTTCCCTGGGCTGGAGAAATGAGGTCACATAATTTTCAATACTGCTCTTTTTTTCTGCATTTATTTGGCACCCCAATTTTTTGTCACTGTAATTTTATTTTATTATGTAATTAAGTAAGTCAGGATATTTTTTACTTTAGAATGCAGTAACTCAGTTAATGAGTGTCATTTTGTTAAGATTATAGGCAGAATCTTATACTCTTTAGAAACAGTCTAGTTTAAGCAATGATACAGTAAGAACAAAAATCTCTGCCTAGGTAATTTCCTTTAAAGATTTTACTGGGTGGGTATAGAAAGTCTAGTCTGATTATGTCTATCATATGAAATTAGAGTTCAGAGTGATATTTTCATTTGTTCATCCCATTTTCCAACAAGAATCATGGATACACTTTATATGACCAAGACCATGAGAGGTACAGTAAAGTCTTAAGACAGTTTTTACCCTCAGAGATTTATAAGCATAGTAGGGGTAATTAACATAATAGTAATAATCAGAAATTTGAATAGTGATTTATAGCCTTTAAATCATGGGCTATTGTGATCCTCACATCCTGTGGCCATGCTGGGCAGATATTATTAATCCCAATATGTTGATGTGGAAGCAGAACATCAGACCTTTTCAACTTCACTCTGATTTGAATAGCTTAACTGGGACATGAACCCAATATTTCTGTGCTGCTGAAAGGATAATAATCTGTACAAGGTGATAAATTAAATAAGATCTATTATAAACTGTTTCTAGATTTCAAAGAAGAGGACTTTGTAGCTGAAAAGATCAAAGGCAGCTTCGGGGAGGAGATGAATATTAGGGCTAGATTTCAAAGTGCACCCAATTAGTGACTATATTCTCCAATAACACATTGGTTATGAGGAGATTCTCTTGCTGAATAGTATCCTCAAGGCAGCCTTCATGTCTCGGTTTCTCAGACTATAAATGAAAGGATTTAACATCGGGGTCACTGCCATGTACATTACAGTTATGATTGCATCCTTGAGGCTGTAACTAGTTAGAGGGCGGAAATACATGCCCATGACTGTCCCATAATACAGAGAAACAACTGTGAGGTGGGAACCGCAGGTAGAGAAGGCCTTGAGCACACCCTTGGTGGATGGAACCCGTAAAACTGTGGAAAAGACATGAATATAGGAGATGATGATGCACAGTAATGGCATGGAGAAGACTCCAACCCCTAGGTACATCATTCGAACATTAAAGTGGATGTCAGAACAGGATAGCTTAAGCAGAGGGGTAATGTCACAGTAGAAGTTGGCTACTTCCTTGTTGCCACAGAAAGACAGACCAGCTGTGAGCAGAGTGTGGGGGAGGGCATTGGCATTTCCAACCACCCAAGACCCAACAACTAGGAAGACACATGTCCGAGGGCTCATAATTGTTGTGTAATGAAGTGGGCGGCTGATGGCCACAGCACGATCATATGCCATTGCAGCCAGGATATAGCTATCTGTGTTACCCAAGGCAATCATAAAATACAACTGTGTTAGGCATCCTCCAAAGGAGATGGCTTTGCTGCCTAAGACATGGTTGGCTAGCATTTTAGGGATGGTTACAGAGGAGAAGAGGATGTCAACAAAGGAGAGATTGGCAAGGAAAAAATACATGGGGTTGTGAAGGCGAATGTCAGAGTGAATGGCCAAGATGATGAGCAGGTTTCCAATCAATGTGATGGGATAAATGAACAGGAAGAGGATGAAGAAGAAGTCTTCCTGGTCCTGCTGACCAGTAACTCCCAGGAGGATGAATTCCAAGGTAGAGGATTGGTTGTCTTCTCTCATGGCTCCTTTGTTAAGAAAGGGGAGAGGAATCCAGAAATATTAGCGAAGTTACTGTGATGATCTTCCTTATCCATCGGTTTTGGTTCAAGTGACCAGCAATCTCTATGAAGCTTTTACTGAATCCAGGGATAGCCAACATTTTGGGCAATTATCCTTGCTCATCAGTGGGTCTGATCAACAATTAGCACTTGAGAAAATGTCTAAGAAGTGAGCAATCTGTGAATCAAAGATGCTCACCCTCCTCCATCCCAGAACCATCCCTCAAACACCTAGGATTTAGTCAATTAAGCAATATTTTTTTTATTGTATGTGCTAGATACTTTGCTAGGCTTATGGAAAAAATATGTGTAAAATACAGTTTTTAGTCCACTGATTCAACATGTTAGACATAGTCTTTGCTCTCAGGGACTTTACAATGTAATGGAAAAACCAAACGTCATGTTGCCAATTTTATTACACTTGACAAGGAAAGGGTAGCATTTTGGAATATCTGACAAAATACGCCCATGCAAAGGATATGTTATTGCAAGGACAAACCATGAACTTGGGAGTTGTCCAGATGACCAAACTAATAGTGACCCCAGGCCCAGGAAATAGCAGGTGTCTACAGTGACACTGGATGATTGTAAGACACTAGGATCGCTGGATTTATGTCCTAGTAATAACAAGCCTAGGGAATTTCCTCCCCAAATGTCCCTTTTTCTATGAATTTCACCACCTCTTTTGATAGGGTGTACCACTTTGGAGAACATCTCTAATATCAATAATCACACAGCTTTCTCTTTCTTTATTATTTATTTTGTTGAGTCATCCAACTCCCTAGTCATTTTAGCTTGTGCTATGAAAACTCTGGGGTCTATGTCTGTATGCTTGAGCTCTCTTTCCCATATTTCTTCATGCAGCTATCTTGCTAACGTGTCTGTCCAAACACTATAATCTACACTCTACACTCCAACCTAAGTGTTTGCAAGCTTATTTGAAAATGAAAACCATACTTTGTTTGCTTCAATAACCCCAGAGAGACTGTTGTGGAGAATTGTATGTACTCAGAATTTCTTGGGTTAAATCCAGGTTTCTATTTTGGGCTCCCCACATGTGGGAGGTTCAGAAGCATACTTAACGCAGTATATACCTCATTTTTATATCTGATCTTCTTGATTGTTCATTTAAAATAATGCTTTCATAAATCAACCTTTCTACTTATGATTTTGGAACTCTAGCTTAGATTGTCATCATTTCCTGCTTGAAATATTATAATGTTCCCATAACTGCTTGCATACAGAGTCTCTCCTCTTTGACTCACTTGCATTCTGCAGCATACTAGTGATGACAGAGACTGCTAGCTGTCATCCAAATCCCTGTTGTTCTCTTCTTCCTGGACACACAGTTAAATTACATTTCCCAGTCTCCCTTGCACTGATGTGTGTTCATGTGCCTGAGTTTTGCCTGGTCCATCCTAACCCATGTGTTCCGATTCTGGGCTTCCTCCAACTAGATTTCCATGGAGGCTGAATGTGCTGGAGGAGTCCCATGGGAGAATGAGCCTATGTCCCTAGTTCTCCATATCCAGTTGAACCATGAATCACCAGGATACCCACAGGAAGTATTATATAGGACAGAAATAGGCTTTATTCTGTTTAAGTTGTTATACATTTTGTGATCTATTTGTTATTATAGTTTTGTGATCTATTTGTTATTGTAGTTATTGTAATGAATTACTTGGGATATCCCAAGTAATTCATTAATTTTTCTAAGGAGCAATACTGAATATTCAATACTCAATAGTAAGTACTGAATACTGCATACTCAATAATTAATTCAATCTATATTTAATTCAAGCACTAATTCTCCATGTCTCCTGTAGTACCTGTGTGAATTATATATTGGGCACAGAGATGCAGTTCTCATTATATTTTCTCAAAATATGATATACTTAAAATAATCTCTATAACAAAAGAAACTTATTTTTCTCTTTTGAAATGACTTTCCCTACTGGGTTTGTAGAGTTCAAAAAAGTTAAGGTGCTAAGAGACTATGAATAGTTCATGTGGTCTGTAATGTTTCAGAAGTAGGGCTTTTGGCAACCTGGAGGATTAGGCTAATGTTGACAAGTCCCTCCAATTAAAACACATAGAATTTCTAGATAATCTTTAAAACTTAAAAAAATGCATATAACTAAACCTAAAGGAGAGTAATGGAAATACCTAGGTATGAGAAATAAGAAGAAAACTCAGAAAAAGTGTTGTAAGCCATAGCTGATGCTGATCTTGAGAACTTGGGTTATGGAGCCAAGGTTGGAATCCTAATGTTGTTAGTACATCTATTTGTGACTTTTGCAATTCAGTTCATCATTCTTGGTCTGAAAAAATGGCAAAAATAATTCTACTTACCTTGGAGGTTTTGCGGAGGGTCAAAGGAAATAATTCAGGTAGTACAGTTGCTGGCTATCTATCCTTGATTTGTCACTGTATAAAGACTTGGCTTCTCCAACATTCACAGCTCCTACTGAGGTGTCAGCTCAAATGCTGTCAAAAAGAGTTTTGGTCCTGTGGCCTTCCCCCCTCTTCTATGAATGGGAAGTTCGCAGCCAGCTGCTGTAGCACTTGTTAACAGTCCCCCTGGGGAGCAGGCATGCTACAGAAAGGGCCATGAGTAGGTCTGGAGAGGAGGTCTCTGATCCTCTGGACCTGAGGTGAAGGAGCTAGGACTGGGATGGTTTGGAAAGAAGATCCCTGAGTTTCCTAATCATGGAGCCGAAAGGGTGGGGCAGGAAGATGAGGCCTCTAGTTTCCTCCTCAGGAAGAAGGTGGTCATAGAATAGAGAAAATTAGGAGCTATTTGCCGGATTATAAGATCTCTTTAAACATGTCTCCCTCAGGTCTTCATCCTGGCCATAGTCAGAGTAATTGTTGAGACTCATTACACACTCTTACAGCTGTGCCCTGAGGAGACAATGGTCCTCAAGAGTAATCTTTCCCAGAGTTCTTTTCTAGAAGAAAGGATGGAAGAGTGTTTCCCAGAGAGTGTGTCTCCAGGGTCCAAGCCCTGAGCTGACCTCTTCTAGGTACTTTGTTGGAATCTGGGCCCTTGTCCTTTGTTTCAGCACAGATTGGAATGTCTCCTTGGGTGCTGCAAAGACTGTGGTACAACTGAGGGAAAAAATAGTCAACAAAATGAAACAACAATGTATTTCATATTGCAAACCATATATTTGGCAAGGAGTTAATACCCAAAATGCTTGTAGACCATATATTTGGGTTCTTTAAATGTTTGTTAAAATTCACCAGTGAAGCTCTCAGGTCCAGGGATTTTCTTTGTTGGGCAATTTTTGATTACCAATGTATTCTCCTTACTAGTTCAGGTCTATTTAGATTGTTTCTTCATGATTTAGTCTTGGTAGGTGGTGTGTTTCTAGGAATTGTGCATATTAATTGTTGATAATGATCTTCTATTATTTTTTTTATTTCTGTAGAATTGGTTGTAATGTCTTCACTTTCATTTGTGATTGTAGTAATTTGAGGCTTCTTTTCCTCCTTAGTGCATCCATCCAATTTTTTGTCAAGTTGGATGACCTTTTTGAATAACCAACCTTAGGTCTTATTGATTTTTTCCATTGTTTTTCTATTTTCTGTTTCATTTTTCTCTTTTCTAACTTTTATATTTCCCTCTTTTGCTAGCTTTGGGTTTTGATGTGAGCTCATTCCTATTTTTTTTTTAAAGATTTTATTTATTTATTTATTTGACAGAGAGAGAGATCACAAGTAGGCAGAGAGGCAAGCAGAGAGAGAGAGAGAGAGAGAGAGAGAGAGAGGAGGAAGCAGGCTCCCTGCTGAGCAGAGAGCCCGATGTGGGACTCCATCCCAGGACCCTGAGATCATGACCTGAGCCAAAGGCAGCGGCTTAACCCACTGAGCCACCCAGGTGCCCCCATTCCTATTTTTTAATGTAATCATTTGGGGTATTCATTTCCCCTTTAGCACTGCTTTTGCTGCATCCCATAAGTTTTGATATGTTGTGTTTTTTCTTTCATTTGTCTCTAAGTATTTTCTAATTTTCCTTGTGATTTGTTCTTTGATCCATGGTTGTTTAAAAGTCTGGTTTAAAATTTCTACAATTTTGTGAAGTTTCCAGTTTTTGTTATGTGATTGTTTTCTAATTTTATCTCATTGTGATCCAGAAAGATAGTTTGTATATCTATTTAAAAAATATATTGAGACTTATTTGTAGCCCAAAGTATAGTCTATTCTGGAAAATGGCCCATGGGATCTTGAGAAGAATGTGTATGTTTTGTTGTTGAGTGGAGTGTTCAGTATATGTCTGTTAGATCTAGTTGGTTATTGCATTAACTTATCTCTTTTCTTACTCATCTTTAGTCTGACTGCTCTATTCATTATTGTGAATGAGTATGGAATCTCCAAGTACTATTATAGTACTGTTTAATACTCCTTTCCTTTCTGTCACTTATGGTTAGCATATATTTTGATGGTCTGTCAGTGCTACATAAATATTTATAATCGTTTTATCTTGTATTAAATCTTTTATTGATATATAATGTCCATTCTTGTCACTTGTAACATTTTTTATTTCAAGTGAATTTTCTCTGATGTTAGTATGGCTTCTCCTACTCTCTTTTGTTACTATTTGCTTGGAATAATTTTTTCCATCTTCTTACTTTCAACTTGTTTATATCTTTAGACCTCAAGCAAGTCTCTTTTAGTCAGCATATAGTTGGATCATGTGTTCTTGTCCATTCTTCCAGTCTCTTTTGACTGGATAATTTTATCCACTTACATTTAAAGTAATTATTGATAAGGAGGGACTTGCTTTGTGCTATTTATTTGATTATTTCCAATAACATTTTTGTCTGTCATTTCTGGCATTCCTACCTTCTTCTGTGTTTATTTGGCTTTTTTGTAGTAAAAAGGTTCAAATTCCTCCTTAATTTTCTTTGTGTATATTCTATAGCTACTTTATTTTATTTCATTTTTATTTTTATTTATTTATTTATTTATTTTTAATTTTTTAAATTTATTTTCAGCATAACAGTATTGTTTTTGTACCACACCCAGTGCTCCATGCAATCCGTGCCCTCTATAATACCCACCACCTGGTACCCCAACTTCCCACCCCCTGCCCCTTTAAAACCCTCAGATTGTTTTTCAGAGTCCATAGTCTCTCATGGTTCACCTCCCCTTCCAATTTCCCCCAACTCCCTTCTCCTCTCTATCTCCCCATGTCCTCCATGCTTTTTGTTATGCTCCACAAATAAGTGAAACCATATGATAATTGACTCTCTCTGCTTGACTTATTTCACTCAGCATAATCTCTTCCAGTCCCGTCCATGTTGCTACAAAAGTTGGGTATTCATCCTTTCTGATGGAGGCATAATACTCCATAGTGTATATGGACCACATCTTCCTTATCCATTCGTCCATTGAAGAGCATCTTGGTTCTCTCCACAGTTTGGCGACCATGGCCATTGCTGCTATAAACATTGGGGTACAGATGACCCTTCTTTTCACTACATCTGTATAAGATACCTGGGAATAAACTTAACCAAAGAGGTAAAGGACCTGTACTTGAGGAACTACAGAATACTCATGAAAGAAATTGAAGAAGACACAAAAAGATGGAAAGCCATTCCATGCTCTTGGATCGGAAGAATAAGCATTGTTAAAATGTCTATACTGCCTAGAGCAATCTATACTTTTAATGCTATTCCAATCAAAATTCCACCGGTATTCTTCAAAGAGCTGGAGCAAATAATCCAAAAATTTGTATGGAATCAGAAGAGACCCCGAATCACTAAAGAAATGTTGAAAAACAAAAATAAAATGGGGGGCATCATGTTACCTGATTTTAAGCTTTTCTAAAAAGCTGTGATCACCAAGACAGCATGGTACTGGCATAAAAACAGACACATAGACCAGTGGAACAGAGTAGAGAGCCCAGATATGGGCCCTCAACTCTATGGTCAATTAATCTTCGACAAAACAGGAAAAAATATACAGTGGAAAAAAGACAGTCTCTTCAATAAATGGTGCTGGGAAAACTGGACAGCTATATGTAGAAAACGAAACTGGACCATTCTCTTACACCGTAAACAAAGATAAACTCAAAATGGATAAAAGACCTCAATGTGAGACAGAAATCCATCAGAATCCTAGAGGAGAACATAGGCAGTAATCTCTTTGATATCAGCCACAGCAACTTCTTTCAAGATATGTCTCCAAAGGCAAAGGAAACAAAAACGAAAATGAACTTTGGGGACTTCATCAAAATCAAAAGCTCCTGCACAGCAAAGGAAACAGTGAAGAAAACAAAGAGGCAACCCATGGAATGGGAGAAAATATTTGCAAATGACAGTACAGACTAAACGTTGATATTTTTATTTATTTTATTTTTTTAAATATAGCTACTTTATTTTTTAAAATATTTATTTATTTATTTATTTATTTTGAGAGACAGAAAGAGAGAGAGAGAGGTTGGGGGGAAGGTCATAGGTAGAGAATCGTCAAGCAGACTCCCTGCTGAACATGTAACCTGACACAGGAGTTAGTCTTATGACCTATGACAGTTTGAACTGAGTTGGAACCAAGAGGCAAATGATTAACTGATTGAGCTACCCAGGCACCCCTTTATAGCTATTTTCTTTATAATTATCATGGGGATTATGTTTAACATCCTAATGCTTTAACATTCTCATTTGAATTTATGGCAGCTTAACTTCATAACAAAGTACTCTGCTCTTTTACAACTGGATCTCCATTCTTTTTCAGTTTTTGATGACACGAAATTATATCTTTGTACATGTGTGCTCAAGAACATAAACTGAAAATTTTTAAAAATCTATTAGTCTCCTAAATTATGTAGATTACAGTATTTGGATTTATAAACAAAAATTACAATAATATCAGCTTTTAAATGAATTGTTTTTTTCTTTAAATACATTAGTCCTTTAAATCATATACAAAGCAAAAAGTGTAGTTACAAATCATTCTTATAATAACACTTGCTTTTCTAATTGCCCATGCACTTACTTTTACTGAGATCTTTATTTCTCTATCCAGGTTTGAGGTGTTGTCTAGTATCCTTTTATTTCAAATTGTAGGACTCCCTAGGTATTATTGGCAGGGTAGGTCTGTGGTCACAAAATTTCTCAGCTTTAGTTTATTTGGGTATAACTTGCTTTCTCCGTTTGAAGGATGACTTTGCTGGATATTGAATACTTGGTTGACAATTACTTTCTTTTCCTTTTTTTTTCTTTCCATGTTTAAATTTATTTATTTATTTATTTACATTAAAAATTTTGTTTTAGTTTATTTCTTTTCAGTTTTGCAGAATTCATTGTTTACCACA
>NC_081572.1:46151029-46170472 GCF_022355385.1 Mustela nigripes
CCCCCGATCCTTCTGTGACCCTGCGGGACCTGAGGCCACGCTGACCCCGCGTGGGCTTCGCTCCGGTTTAGCCTCAGGAGCGATGTCCCTCAGTGGAACAGAGTTTTAAAAGTCCTGATTTTGTGCGCCATTGCTCCGCCTCTTGCTGGGAGCCGGCCCCTCCCCCCGGGGTCTATCTTCCCGTCGCTTTGGATTCACTTCTCCGTCGGGCCTACCTTTCAGAAAGTGGTTGTTTTTCTGTTTCCAGAATTGCTGTTCTTCTTCTCTTCGATCTGCCGATGGATTTTCAGGTGTTTGCAATCTTTAGATTAGCTATCTAGCTGATCTCTGGCTAGCTGAAGTAGTCTCAGTCTGCTACTTCTCCGCCATCTTGACTCCTCTCCACCAAGGCCCATTGTTAAAAGAAATCTGTGGTGTTTTGACAGGAATTGCAACAAATCATAAATTAATGGAACAGAATTGACATATTTAAAACATTGGGTCTCCATATACATTGCTTATGTCTACATATTCTTCTTTTCCTTCATTAAAGTTTTGCAGTTTTTGAATCCCAATGTGGACCTTGTTTATTAGAATTATTTCTAGATTCCTTAAATTTTCTGTTCATGTTGGGAATAGGAATCTTTCTAAAATAATATTTTGCAATGCATTTTTAAAGTGTACCAACAAAATTGACTTTTCAACACTGGCTTACATCAAATAAATTTTCAGAAATTTTGTAGTTTGTATAGGGAGTCTCTCATGATTTCTTTAGACAATCATTTTCTGTGAACTCTTTCAATTTTGTTCTTTCTCTTTCAATTCATATATGGCAATAATTTCTTCTAGTGTCCTCTTCACAAATAGGACCACATTTCAAGTTTATGCTGAAGACTCAATATAAATTCCCTGCTGTATATGGATAAGTGGCCACATCTCCCAGAGGTACCACGACATAAGCTCTGATCCACAACTCCTGCTGAGTTATTTTTCTTTCTTTACCTCTGTAATACCATTTCTTTCTTTTAGATTTGGCTATATATATTTCTTTTCCTTTAGTAACTAGTATAGATAGTCTATGTGTTTTAATAGGGATTTGATGTATCAATATCAGCTGTCTGTCATATTGTCAACATGGTCTCTGTAATGCTCTACTGCTCTACCATTTCAGATAACCATAGTTTCTGAGACACCCCATTTATTGAACCACCACAACTCTGAAATAACATGATTCTGTGTACACAGGTTTAAAGGGCATTTAAGAGAAAAAAATCCAATTTGTTTACGTGAAGAGATGAAAAAGAACAACATTTTTAGGGGAAGGTAATTTTACCTGCTTCCCCTTACCTACCATATAATTTCAGTGTGTACTATAGGAGACACTGAGAATTAGTAATTAACTTAATTACAGATAGATTAAATTATTGAGGTCAAGATCTCTTTAGAAAACTTAATGAATTACTGGGGAGCCTGGGCATCTCCATCAGTTAAGCATCTGTCTTTGGCTCAGGTCATGATGTCAGGGCCCTGGGATTGAGCCCAGGGTCTGGGTCCCTGCTCAGTGGGGAGTCTGTTTCTCCCCCTTCTTCTGCTTCTCTCTGCCCTTGATCACTCACTTCTCACTCTCTCTCTCTGTCTCAAATAAATAAATAAATATTAAAAAAAACCAGAAAACTCTGTGAATTACTTAGTCTGTCTGGGCTACAGTAACAAATACATGTAAAATATGTAACAGTTTAAGCAGAATAAAGTTCTATCTGTCACATAGTGGCACTAGTGGATGTGCATGATGGTGAGTGAATGAATGAAGAGTACTGGAGACACAAGCTCGTTGCACCATGTGATTCCACCATCCCCTTTATCCTCCAGGTCATTTGAATCCAGCTGGCCCAAGGGGACAGAGAATTTGGAGGAAGAGCAGAACTCAATATATAGATTGGCTAGAACTCAGTCACATGCCACACTTCAGTGTAAGGGAGGCTGGAGTATGTAGTCTAGCCCGGTCTCCAGGAAGAAGAGAACAAAGCAGATTTGGGTAATATCCTAGTAGTCTCTGACACACTTAGTATGCCTCAGAATTCAGGTGAATGAAAAGAGGGAATCTTCTTTATTGGAGAAACTAGGGAGCACCACAATATTTCAGGTAGGAATTGATGGTGGTCAAAGCTAAAGCACTGAAACAATAAGTAGGAAATTTATGTATGAATTATTTAAAATGAAGAATCAACAAGATCAGATATCGATGTGAGGGACAACCTAAGTGACAATACCTGGTAGCATCCTCCGTGTGAGAAGCCATGGAACAAACCTGGTTATAGTCAAACTATTGAATACGAATGTATTGGTACATAAAATAATATTCCAAGAAATCTCCATAAGGGAGATTAAAAATAAAAAAGATAGGGTTCTCTTTCTCAAGTATTCCATTGTCTACTCAAGAAAGATGTGCAGAGGATGAGGTTCAGTCAGACATGTTGGTGGGATGGCTGGTCATGGAAATTAGAAGAAAAGATCTGGTCTGTACATAGAGACCTAGAGTCTACTAAGCAGGGGATGAAGCCACAATGGAATTGGATGAGTCATTAGAGGAAATAATTTAAAAAATGGGAAGAGAAGATCAAAGAGAAAAATATTCTGATACCACAAATTTCAGGGCTTGGAATAAAGATGAAACCTATTGAAGGAAGTGGTAAATGTCTACTTTCAAAATTGGAGAGTAAACACCCAATTCTTCCTTTGCTACGACCTAAGCCCAGTAGTCTTAAAGTTTACAATCTTCCATGCCAGTTCAGACAGACACCAGTTACCTCCTAGCTCTGGGTTCATTCTCAGTCTAGTCGGTGGAAGAATTTCTGATTGTTCACAGTGTTTTTGTACTAACCACTCCACTGGAGAGATTTTTTCAAAGACTCTGAAACATTGTCCTTTCATTTCCATGTGTAATAAAACTAGTATGTGATTCTGCAATCTCCATTAAGTTGTAAGGTGCTACAGACCAGAGACTATATCATATATGACTAAATGGATGAATAAACTGTTTTTCAGATGTTTATAATTTTTCTGCAAAGCTTAACAAAATTTCTAGCACATGGAAATTAGGTACACTGACAAACAGGGAATCCCCCCCAACAATTAATTGGATTTAGCACACCTAAGTATAGACACAAAAATCACAGGGGTCAAAAGAGGTGATTTAGGAAGACCATTACACACAGTAACTTTACTAATAATTCTGGATTCCTCTCCTCTTTCTTCTGAAGGATCCATGAGAGGATGAGAGGAGACAACGAGTCCTTTACCCTTGGTTTCATTCTCCTGGGAGTCAGTGGTCAGCAGCAACAGGAAGACTTCTTCTTCATCCTCTTCCTGTTCATTTACCCCATCACACTGATTGGGAATCTGCTCATCATCTTGGCCATTCAGTCTGACATTCGTCTTCACAACCCAATGTATTTTTTCCTTGCCAATCTCTCCTTTGTTGACATCCTCTTCTCCTCTGTAACCATCCCTAAAATGCTAGCCAACCATGTCTTAGGCAGCAAGGCCATCTCCTTTAGGGGATGCCTAACACAGATGTGTTTCATGATTGGCATGGCTAATACAGACAGCTACATCCTGGCTGTGATGGCGTATGATCGTGCTGTGGCCATCAGCCGCCCACTTCATTACACAACAATTATGAGCCCATGGACATGTGTCTTCCTAGTTGTTGGGTCTTGGGTGGTTGGAAATACCAATGCCCTCTCCCACACTCTGCTCACAGCTCGTCTGTCCTTCTGTGGCAGCAAGGAAGTAACCAACTTTTATTGTGACATTACCTCTTTACTCAAGCTATCGTGTTCTGACACCTACTTTAATGTGAAGATGATGTACCTAGGGGTTGGTGTTTTCTCCGTGCCATTACTATGCATCATCATCTCCTATGTCCAGGTCTTTTCCACAGTCTTACGGGTTCCATCCACCAAGGGTGTGCTCAAAGCCTTCTCTACCTGTGGTTCTCACCTCACAGTTGTCTCTCTGTATTATGGGACAGTCATGGGCATGTATTTCCGCCCTCTGTCTAGTTACAGCCTAAAGGATGCAGTGATAACTGTGATGTATATCGCAGTGACCCCAATGTTAAATCCTTTCATTTATAGTCTGAGAAACCGAGACATGAAAGCTGCCCTGGGGAAACTCTTCAGCAAGACTCTCTTCATAAACAGTGTGAGATCATTGAAGAGTTAATTGGAGTCACCAATTAGGATGCACTTAGAATCCAGCCCCAATATCCTCCCCCTCCAAGAAGCCACCTTTTTCTACCAGGCCAAGGCCACTCAAGTCTGCAGACTTCCATTTGATCTTGTCAGGTTCCAGAGTAGAAGTGGTGTCAGCAATATGTAGCTTCACCCTTTCAGACATCAGGTATAATTGAGTAAGAGTCAATATTATCTTTGAATATCACTTTTTGTTAGGATTCTCTTTCTTTTTTTTTAAGATTTTATTTATTTATTTGACAGAGAGAAATCACAAGTAGGCAGAGAGGCAGGCAGAGAGAGAGAGAGAGGAGGAAGCAGGCTCCCTGCTGAGCAGAGAGCCAGATGTGGGACTCAATCCCAGGACCCCGAGATCATGACCTGAGCCAAAGGCAGTGGCTTAACCCACTGAGCCAGCCAGGCGCCCCAAGGATTCTTTCTTTCTAGGTTTTTAGGTAATATTGAATTCCCTCCTTATGTAATTCATTTATTCATTCTCTTAACCTCATCTATTCCACCTTCTCTCCTTTGCCCTAACACTTTCATCTTTGGAAGGGGCATTAAGTTTAGTCTCATTCACTTGTAGGCAGCAATGCCTGTCTAACTAGTCCCTTTCTATCCATCCACTTTATTCAGATAAGGCAATGTTACATAAGTACAGATCTAGAACAACCTTCCTCATCCCCTGTTCCCCAGATCCACCAGAAAAAAACAGTCAGGACACACCATTAGCCCTTCTCATGTTCATGTTGTGTGTGAGCACACCCTTGGGAAGCCAGCCCTTCATACATCATCTCCACCCATTTCAGACCACCAATGTTTTAATTGCCAGTTCCAATTTTCTATCAAGCTTGTACTCTAAAGAGGATATCTGTCTGCTTACTGCTGGACATTATGGGCTATAAAATGTGCTACTTGCTATGAAGAAATGATGGAGAGCCACACAAAATGGTGCAATAGCTTCTCTTCTGGTTCTTTTACACACTTTGAGTTTCTGCATCTACTACCAGGTGAGGAAAGCCTAGTCCAGAGTAAGTGTCTACTCCTATTAGGACCCAAGTGTTGGCTCCTAGGGCTACCGACATCAGTCTCACTTGTCAGCTGAAGTCAGGGCCTTCCCCACAGAGCAGATGCTGTGGAGCCATCTGTAGTCTCTATCTCTTTTGCTAACAGACAGAACAGTTCTTACTGGCATTTTGTGCCTTACAAAGTATAAGAAAAATATGCCTAGATTCAGGCCACCTCTACATTATTGCAGGACTCTACGTCTACTCATTTCATAGACCCAGGTGGCCACCTCAAGTGAGTGCTTCAGGATATCTACTTGCCCATTCCAAAATCCTTTCGAACTTGGAAGTGAGTTCTGATGGGTTTTCAACTCATCCTACTTTAATGCATTCCTCAAATTCCCACTGAGATTACTATAGTGCTGATCCTGATATGAAGATCTTTTTAACAGGACAACTTGCCAATGTCCTTCTGCTGGGCCACATATAATTAGGCAATTGGTAACTGCCCATGAGTCAGTAAAAGCCTAAATTTTTAGGCTTTTACCAGTGTGCAGTCTGTGTCATATTCTGAATCTACAGCTATTGCAAATTTTTAATCTTTAGCTATATGTGGCTGTAGAACCCTTGAAATGTGCTGAGTAAATTGAAATGTGTTGTGAATGTAAATTACACTCAATTTTGATGATGATAAAATATCAATACTATTTAAAAATATTGATTGCATGTTGAAATGACAATAATTTGGACATATTGGGTTAAATAAATATATTATCAAAACTATTTTCACGTGTTTCTTTTTCCTTTTTTCTCCAGGTTTATTGCTCATCTATTCATAAAACCAACCCTTCTTTCACTGGTCTTCTATTATTTTCTTGGTCTCTATTTCATTTATTTCTGCTCTGATCTTCTTTGCTTCCTTCCTTCTGCTAGCTATAGGCTTAGTGTATTCTTATTTTTTGTTCCATGAGGTATAAAATTAAGCTGTTTAATTGACATTTTTATTTTCTTTTAACATATTATTGCTATAAACTTCTCTCTACAAATGCTTTTGCAGAATCCCATGGGTTTTGATATATTGTATTTCTATTTCCACTCATTTTCAGTATTTTTTAAATTTTCCCTGATATTAATTTTTATCTTTTTAAAATTTTTTTATTATTTTATTAACATATAATGTATTATTAGCCCCAGGAGTACAGGTCTGTGAATCTCCAGGTTTACACACTTCACAGCACTCATCTTAGCACATACCTTCCCCAATGTCCAAGACCCAACCACCCTCTCCCTACCACCCTCCCCCTGACAACCCTCAGTTTGTTTTGTGAAATTAAGTCTCTTATGCTTTGTCTCCCTCCTGATCCTATCTTGTTTCATTTATTCCTTTCCTACCCCCCAAACCCGCCATGTTGCCTCTCAACTTCCTCATGTCAGGGAGATCATATAATAATTGTCTTTCTCTGATTGACGTATTTCGCTAAGCATAATACCCTCTAGTTATATCTACATCATTGCAAATGGCAAGATTTCATTTCTTTTGATGGCTGCATAGTATTCAATTATATATATATATATATATATATATATATATATATATATATATATAATCTCTTCTTTATCCATTCATCTATTGATGGACATCTAAGTTCTTTCCATAGTTTGGCTATTGTGGACTATGCTGCTATAAACATTCGGGTGCACATGGCCCCTTCAGATCACTACATTTGTATCTTTAGGGTAAATACCCAGTAGTGTAATTGCTGGGTGATAGTGTAGCTCTATTTTTAACTTTTTGAGGAACCTCCATATTCTTTTCCAGAATGGTTGCACCAGCTTGCATTCCCACTAACAGTGTAGGAGGGTTCCCCTTCTCCACATCCTTGACAGGATCTGTCATTTCCTGACTTGTTAATTTTAGCAATTCTGACTGGTGTGAGGTGATATCTCATTGTGATTTTGATTTGTATTTCCCTGATCCAAGTGATGTGGAACACTTTTTCATGTATCTGTTGGCCATCTGAATGTCTTCTTTGCAGAAATATCTGTTTGTGTCTTCTGTCCATTTCTTGATCAGATTATTTGTTCTTTGGGTGTTGAGTTTGATAAGTTCTTTATAGATTTTGGATACTAGCCCTTTATCTGTTATGTTGTTTGCAAATATCTTCTCCCATTTTGTCAGTTGTCTTTTGATTTTGTTAACTGTTTCCTTTGCTGTGCAAAAGCTTTTGATCTTGATGAAGTCCCAATAGTTCTTTTTTCCCTTGCTTCCCTTGCTTTTGGCAATGTTTCTAGGAAAAAGTTGCTGCAGCTATGGTCAAAATGGCTGCTGCCAGTGTTCTTCTCGAGGATTTTGATGGATTCCTTTCTCACATTGAGGTCCTTCATCCCTTTTGAGTCTATTTTAATGTGTAGTATAAGGAAATGATCCAATTTCATTTTCCTGCATGTGGCTGTCCAATTTTCCCAACACCATTTGTTGAAGAGACTGTCTTTTTTCCATTGGATATTCTTTCCTGTTTTGTTGAAGATTACTTGACCATAGAGTTGAGGGTCCATTTCTGGGCTCTCTATTCTGTTCCATTGATCTATGTGTCTGTTTTTGTGCCAGTACCATACTGTCTTGAGGATGACAGCTTTGTAACAGAGCTTGAAATCTGGAATTGTGATGCCACCAACTTTGGATTTCTTCCTCAAAATTCATCTGGCTATTAGAGGCCTTTTCTGGTTCCATATAAATTTTAGGGTTATTTGTTCCATTGCTTTGAAAAAAATGCATGGGATTTTGATAGGGATTGCATTAAACGTGTAGATTGCTTTACGTAGCATAGACATTTTCACAATATTTGTTCTTCCAATCCAGGAGCATGGAGCATTTTTCCATTTATTTATGTCTTCCTCAATTTCTTTCATGAGTACTTTATAGTTTTCTGAGTACAGATTCTTTGCCTCTTTGGTTAGGTTTATTCCTAAGCATCTTATGGTTTTGGGTAAATTGTAAATGGAATTAACTCCTTAATTTCTCTCTCTTCTGTCTTGTTGGTGAATAGAAATGCAACTGATTTCTATGCACTGATTTTATGTCCTGACACTTTACTGAATTCCTGTATAAGTTCTAGCAGATTTGGAGTGGAGTCTTTTGGGTTCTCCACAGGAAGTATCATATCATCTACAAAGAGTGATAGTGTGACTTCTTCTTTGCTGATTCAGATGCCTTTAATTTCTTTTTGTTGTCTGATTGCTGAGGCTAGGCCTTCTTCTACTATGTTGAATAGCAGTGGTGATAATGGCCATCCCTGCCATGTTCCTGACCTTAGGGTAAAAGCTCTCAGTTTTTCTGCATTGAGCATGATATTCGCTGTGGGTTTTTCATAGATGGCTTTGATGATATTGAGGTATGTACCCTCTATCCCTACACTTTGAAGAGTTTTGATCAAGAAAGGGTGCTGTACTTTGTCAAATGCTTTTTCAGCCTCTACTGAGAGTATCATATGGTTCTTGTTCTTTCTTTTAATAACATATTGTATCATATTGATTGATTTTCAGAGGATGAACCAAACTTGCAGCCCTGGAATAAATCCCACTTGGTTGTGGAGAATAATCCTTTTAATGTTTTAATGATCCTATTGGCTAGTATTTTGGTGAGAATTTTCGCATCTGTGTTCATCAAGGATATTGGTCTGTAATTCTCTTTTTTGATGGGATCTTTGGTTTTGGGATCAAGGTAATGCTGGCCTCACAGAACAAATTCAGAAGTTTTCCTTCCATTTCTATATTTTGGAACAGTCTCAGAAGAATAGGAATTAATTATTCTTTAAACATTTGGTAGAATTCCCCCTGGGAAGCCATCTGTCCCTGGGTTCTTGTTTCTTGGGAGATATTTGGTGACTGCTTCAATCTCCTTACTGGTTATGGGTCTGTTCAGGTTTTCTGTTTCTTACCAGTTCACTTTTGGTAGTTTATATGTCTCTAGGAATGCATCCATTTCTTTCAGATTGTCAAATTTGCTGGTGTATATTTGCTCATAACATGTTCTTAGAATTGTTTGTATTTTTTTTTTTTTTTTGGAGTTGGTTGTGATCTCTCCTTTTTCATTCATGATTTTATTAATTTGGCTCCTTTCTCTTTTCTTTTTGATAAGTTTGGCCAGGGGGTTATCAATCTTGTTAATTATTTCAAAGAAACAGCTCCTAGTTTTGTTGATTTGTTCTATTGCAGTTTTTTGGTGTTGTTGACGTTGTTGTTTTTGGCATTTGTTTGTTTGTTTCTACCTCATTTATTTCTGCTCTGATCTTTATTATTTCTCCTCTCCTGCTGGGTTTAGGCCTTCTTTGTTGTTCTTTCTCCAGCTCCTTTAGGTGTAGGGTTAGGTTGTGTTTTTGAGACCTTTCTTGTTTCTTGAGAAAGTCTTGTATCACTATATATTTTCCTCGCAGGACTGCCTTTGCTGTGTCCCAAAGATTTTGAAACATTATGTTTTCATTATCATTTGTTTCCATGGATTTTTTTCAATTCTTTATTTCCTGGTTGACCCATTCATTCTTTAGAAGGATGCTCTTTAGCCTCCATGTATTTGGGTTCTTTCAAAACTTCCTCTTGTGATTGAGTTCTAGCTTCAGAGCATTCTGGTCTGAAAATATACAGGGAATGATCCCAATCTTTTGGTACTGGTTGAGACCTGATTTGTGATCCAGAATGTGATTTATTCTGGACAACGTTCCATGTTCACTAGTGAAGACTGTGTATTCTGTTTCTTTGGGATAGAATGTTCTGAATATATCTGTGATGTCCATCTGGCCCAGTGTGTTATTTAGGCCTTTATTTCCTTGTTGATCTTTTGCTTGGATAATCTGTCCATTTCAGTGAGGGGACTGTTAAAGTCCCCTACTATCATTGTATTATTGTTAACGTGTTTCTTGGATTTTGTTATTAATTAATTTATATAGTTGGCTGCTCCCAGTTTAGGGGAATAGATATTTAAAATTGTTAGATCTTCTTGTTGGACAGAACTTTTGAGTATGATATAGTGTCCTTCCTCATCTCTTATAAGTCTTTGGCTTAAAATCTACTTTATCTGATATAAGGATTGCCATCCCAGCTTGCTTTTGATGTCCATTGGCATGGAAAATTGTTTTCCACCCCCTCACTTTACATCTGGAGGCATCTTTAGGTCTAAAATGAGTTTCTTATAGATGGCATATTGATAGGTTTTTTTTTTTTTAATACATTCTGAAACCCTGTGTCTTTTGATTGGAGCATTTAGCCTATTTACTTTCAGGGTAACTATTGAGAGATATGAATTTAGCGCCATTGTATTGCCTGTAAGGTGACTGTTACTGTATATTGTCTCTGTTCCTTTCTAATCTCCTACTTTAAGGGTCTCTCTTTGCTTAGAGGACCCCTTTCAATATTTCCTGTAGAGCTGGTTTGGTGTTTACAAATTCTTTTAGTTTTTGTTTGCCCTGGAACGTTTTATCTCTCCTTCTGTTTTCAATGATAGCCTAGATGGATATAGTATTCTTGGCATCATATTTTTCTCATTTAGTACTCTGAATATATCTTGCCAGTTCTTTCTGGCTTGCCAGTTCTCTGTGGATAAGTCTGCTGTTAATCTAATATATATTTTTTTCAATCTAATATTTTTAACATTGTATGTTACAGACTTCTTGTCCTGGGCTGCTTTCGGGAATTTCTCTTTGTCACTAAGACTTGTAAGTTTTACTATTAGATGGTGGGGTGTGGACCTATTCTTATTTATTTTGAGGGGGGGGGGGTCTCTGCGCTTCCTGAATTTTGATGCTTGTTCCCTTTTCCCTATTAGGGAAATTCTCTACAATAATTTGCTCCAATATACCTTCTGCTCCCCTCTCTCTTTCTTTTTCTTCTGGAATCCCAATTATTCTAATGGCGTTTCATCTTCTGGTATCACTTATCTTTTGAATTCTCCCCTCGTGGTCCAGTAGTTGTTTGTCTCTCTTTTGCTCAGCTTCTTTATTCTCCATCATTTGGTCTTCTATATCACTAATTCTTTCTTCTGCCTCATTCATCTTAGCAGTAAGAGCCTCCATTTTTTATTGCACCTCATTAATAGCTTTTTAAATTTTAGCTTGGTTAGATTTTAGTTCTTTTATTTCTCCATAAAAGGATTTTTTTCTCCAGACAATTTTTCTCTAATATCTTCCATGCCTTTTTCAAGCCCAGCTAGCACCTTGAGAATCATCATTCTGAACTCTAGATCTGACATATTACCAAGAACCCTAGCGTTTGGTACTGCCTCTTGCTCTTTTTTTTTTTTTTTGTGGTGAGTTTTTCTGCCTTGTCATTTTATCCAGATAAGAATATATGAAGGAGAGAATAAAATACTAAAAGGGTGGCAAATGCCCCGGAAAAATGTGTGCTAACCAAATCAGAAGAGACCCCAAATCATGGGGAGAACAAAGGGAGTAAAAAAAAAGTTCAGGGGCGCCTGGGTGGCTCGGTGGGTTGGGCCGCTGCCTTTGGCTCAGGTCTTGATCTCAGGGTCCTGGGATCGAGTCCCGCATCGGGCTCTCTGCTCGGCGGGGAGCCTGCTTCCCTCTCTCTCTCTCTGCCTGCCTCTCTGTCTACTGTGATCTCTCTCTGTCAAATGAATAAATAAAATCTTTAAAAAAAAAAAAGTTCAGTAAGTAAATAATAAATAGATAAATAAATAAATAAATAAATAAGAAAAAAATATATATTAGGCTGGTGAATAGAACAGAGCCACCGACTTAATTTTGGGAGTATTTTGTTCTCTTGGAGAAATTACCTCCCAAAATTTTAAATAGAGAAAAACTTTTATATATATTTTATATAACATATAAAATACATATAAATAATTTTATATATTTATATATATAAATTTTATATATTTATATATAAAACACATATATATATATATATAAATAAAGGTAAACACAATGAAGGGATGGAATATGACTGTAAAGATGAAATTTTTTTTTAATCTAAAAAGGGAATTGATAAGATAAGTTGGTTGGGAAAAGAAAGAAAAAGAAAGTGGAGAGAATTTGCTTAGGCTGGAGACTAGAACAAAGTCTTGTGCTAGATTTAGGATATATTTTGATCTATTAGAAGAAGTTGTATCCCAGAATTTTTTAGAAGAAAAAACCCAAGGAGGGGGGACAAGATGGCAGGGAAGTAAAAGGAGGCACCTTTTCAGCCTGTATTCCAAAGTGAGCTGATTACCTACCAAAGAACTCCGATCACCCATGAAATCAGCCTGAGATCAGAATTATACATGTCTGGATCTCTACAGGGGCAGAAGATGCCAGTGGGCAGGTAAAGCAGAGTGGGAACAGCGACTGATATCAGACAATAAACAAAAGGGGGAGGGAGCCACCAGAGCGGCTGCTGGAAAGTGATACCCGAATACAAGTGCGAGTGCCCTGCGACTGGGAGCATTAACTTGGAGACTGGCTGAAAGCACTCCAAAAGAGCAAAGGATTGGGGGGGGGGGGAATTGTGGGAATCGGGGTGGCTAGGGACAGGGGCTTAAGTCCCTGGTCCCAGGACAGCTTCCTCTGGCGCTGAAGCAGAGAGAGTGCAGCGGAGAAACCAGCTCTTGGTCCCTAAGCCACCAGTGTGCCCGAGAACGCATGGGGTCCATTTCCTGTGAGGGGATGGGAGCCACGCTGGGCAGCAGAATGCTCAAGCCCTGCTTTAGAGCCTGAGATACTCCCCTGAGAGAGGTACAAAGGCCCAGCTGGCGCCCTTTGATACCCGCCATTGTTTCAGACCAAACTCTCGCCCCAGAGAGGTGCATGGAAGGCCCAGCATGGTGCTTTCAGACCTGCACCCCGTTCTCAGAGCCTGAGACCCGAGTGCGACCCACAGTCTCCCCTGAAATTGGTGCGCACAAGCCGGGCACTCTTAGATCCAGAAAGATCAGGCACTCCCAGCCCGGGCCAGCAGGAAAATCTCAGTGTGCGATTGCTCCTTGGAACCTCTCTGGCGGTCTGGAGCTGCCCAGAGAGCCACCACTGCCTTGGCTTTGGGTACAAGCAAAAGATTTTGCCTCTCCAGGGACCTCGACTTGGAACCTGCTCTGCCAGAAGCCAAGGGGGAACTTATTTAAGCTCTTCAGCCAGACTGAGGGCTCTTTCTGAGAAGGAGATCAGGGTGCAGTTTGTTTTCCTCTAAAACTACAAAAACCATCAAAAGCGGTCAAAGTGAGAGAAAAAAAAAAGTGAACAAATATAAAAACCGCCAGAGAACAAAAGCCTGAAAAAAAAAAAAAACCCAGTTTCCTCAGAGCCCACCCCCTTGAGGGTGACGGGAGGACTTAACTCAGGGAACATCATTGACTGAAAACCCACGTGGCAGTTCCCTCCCCCAGAAAACAAACCAAGAAAGAAAAAAAAAGGACTACAAGAGAACAACCATTACTTCATAGGAAAACTTTTATTTTTCACTCGTTCCCACTATTCTGGTTCATTTTTTTTTAATACATAGGTAATTTTTTTAACCTATTTACCATCACAGCGAGCTGTACAGTACATCAAATTCCATAATAACCTTCCAACATGAACTTTTTGATACATACACCTATGTTTTTCTTTTGCATTTCTATTTTTTGAATTCCTTTTTTTAAATTTTAGTTTAGTTTAGTCTAGTTTATTCCTTTTTGTTTTTATCTCCTAATATTCATATAGAGTTAAACTTCAAAGTAATCCCCTTTCCCCAATCAATACCACCCCTATAGTTAAAACAATTTTTAATCCCGCTTTATCGTAGGAAAGTTAAGTCCTTTAACAAAGATATCAAGATACATCCAGGAAGAATCAAAACAACCTTCCTCGCACACACTGAGAGTTATAACCACTCTCCCATCTTCCACCAGTGTTTCTGTGTTTTTGTGTTTGTCCTGATAGCATATAAATCTTACACTTGGGGTTCTTTTTGACGAGGTTCTTCCTTTATTTGCATATATATATTTTTTTCTCTTGTTAAATACTTGTATCAGTCTTTTTGTTTGTCTATTTTTGTTTGTCTACTTCATAAATCTTACCTTGGGGCCCATTTGGGCTGAACCTTCTTTTTCATCTTCCCTTTTTTTCCCGTCTCTCTCTCCCTCTCTCTTTTTTTTCTTTTCTTTTTTTTCTTCTTCTTTTTCTTTTCTTTTGTCTCTCGTTTGGGTGGGGAATCCTGATTGCTCAGAAGTGTTCCAGGGTGCACCTTGACTGCACCACGGTTCATACATCTAGCTACATCTGTTCAGTCATCTCCCACCGAAATGACTAGGAGAAGGAATGCTTAACAGAAGAAAAATACAGAGGACGGGCCTTCTGCAACAGAGCTAATGGCTATCAACATAGACAATATGTCAGAAAGAGAATTCAGGCTAAATATTATCCAGGCAATAGCTAGGTTGGAGAAAGCCATGGATGACCAATCAGAATTGATTAGGGCCGAGCTGAAAGTGATGAGAGATGATGTTCACAATGTTAGGGCGGAGCTTTAAAGCTACCACGGAGGAGTTTCACAATGCTCTCAATGAGTTCCAATCTAATCTAAACTCTCTCAAAGCTAGGGTAACTGAGATAAAAGATAGAATTAGTGATCTGGAAGACAAACAGATAGAGAGAAAGGACCAGGAGGAAACCTGGAACAAATAGCTTAGAAACCACGAAAACAGAATCAGGGAAATAAATGATGCCATGAAGCATTCCAACGTCAGGATTATTGGAATCCCTGAAAGGGAAGAGAAAGAAGTCTAGAAGATATAGTGGAACAAGTCCTTCATGAAAATTTTCCCAATCTCACGAATGGAACCAGCATTCATGTACGAGAGGCTGAAAGTTCTCCACCCAAGATTATACATTCAAAAAAAAAAAATCACGACACCTGATAGTCAAATTGAGGAATTATAATTGTAGGTATAATCTCTTGAAGGCCACTAAGGCAAAGAGGCTCCTTACTTACAGAGGAAAGCCCATCAGAATAACGTCAGACCTGTCCACAGAGACCTGGCAAGCCAGAAACGGCTGGCAAGTTATATTCAGGGCACTAAATGAGAATAACATGCAGCTGAGAAAACTTTATCCAGCAAGACTGACATTCAAAATGGATGGAGAGATAAAGAGTGTCCAAGACCAGCAAGGCTTAAAATACTATGCAACCACCGAGCCGACACTGCAGGAAATATATAGGGGGGTTCTATAAAAGAGGAAAAATCCTAAGAATAGCATTGCACAATAATATAGAGACAATCTACAGAAAGAAAGACTTCAAAGGTAACTCGATGTCAATAAAAACGTATCTATCAATAATCACTCTCAATGTGAATGGCCTAAATGCGCCCATAAAATAGCACAGGGTTGCAGATTGGATAAAGCGACAGGATCTATCCATGTGTTGTCTACAAGAGACCCATTTTGAACCTAAAGATACACCCAGACTGAAAGTGACGGGATGTCTTCAAAAAAATTTAAATTTTTAAAATTTATTTTTTATTTTCGGCATAACAGTATTCATTATTTTTGCACCACACCCAGTGCTCCATGCAATCCGTGCCCTCTATAATACCCACCACCTGGTACCCCAACCTCCCACACCCCCGCCACATCAAACCCCTCAGATTGTTTTTTCAGAGTCCATAGTCTCTCATGATTCACCTCCCCTTCCAATTTACCCCAACTCCCTTCTCCTCTCTAACTCCCCATGTCCTCCATGCTTTTTGTTATGCTCCACAAATAAGTGAAACCATATGATAATTGACTCTTTCTGCTTGACTTACTTCATTCCGCATAATCTCTTCCAGTCCCATCCATGTTGCTACAAAAGTTGGATATTCATCCTTTCTGATGGAGGCATAATACTCCATAGTATGTATGGACCACATCTTCCTTATCCATTTGTCTGATTGGCATCTTGAAGGACATCTTGGTTCTTTCCACACTTTGGTGACCATGGCCATTGCTGCTCTAAACATTGGGGTACAGATGGCCCTTCTTTTCACGACATCTGTATCTTTGGGGTAAATACCCAGGAGTGCAATGGCAGGGTCATAGGGTCTTATGGTTTGTTTGTTGTTGATTCTCCAGTTCTTTAAGGTGTAGAGGCAGCTTCTGTGTTCTGGATTTTTCAATTTTTTTGAGGGAGGCTTGGATGGCTGTGTATTTCCCTTTGAGGACCCCCTTTGCTGTATCCCATAGGTTTTGGACCGAAGTGTCTTCATTCTCATTGGTTTCCATGAATTGTTTCAGTTCTTCTTTGATCTCCTGGTTGATCCAAGCATTCTTAAGCAAGGTGGCCTTTAGCTTCTAAGTGTTTGAGTTCCTTTGAAACTTTTCCTTGTGATTGAGCTCCAGTTTCAAAGCATTGTGATCTGAGAATATGCAGGGAATAATCTCAGTCTTTTGGTATCGTTTGAGTCCTGATTTGTGACCCAGTATGTGGTCTATTCTGGAGAAGGCTCCATGTGCACTTGAGAAGAATGAGTATTCTGTTGTTTTAGGGTGGAATGTTCTATATATATGTATGAGGTCCATCTGGTCCAATGTGTCATTCAATGCTCTTGTTTCTTTATTGATTTTCTGCTTCGATGATCTGTCTATTTCTGAGAGAATCATGTTAAGATCTCCTACAATTAGTGTATTCATGTCAATATGACTCTTTATCTTGATTAACAGTTTTCTTAAGTAATTGGCTGCTCCCATATTGGGGGCATAGATATTTACAATTGTTAGATCATCTTGATGGATAGTCCCTTTAAGGATTATGTAGTGTCCTTCTGTATCTCTGACTACAGTCTTTAGTTTAAAATCTAATTTATCTGATATGAGAATCGCTACCCCAGCCTTTTTGAGGCCCACTGGCACTCAGCATAATCTCTTCCAGTCCCGTCCATGTTGCTACAGAAGTTGGGTATTCATCCTTTCTGATGGAGGCATAATACTCCATAGTGTATATGGACCACATCTTTCTTATTCGTTCGTCCATTCAAGGGCATCTTGGTTCTTTCCACAGTATGGCAACCATGGCCTTTGCTGCTATAAACATTGGGGTACAGATGGCCCTTCAACATCTGTATCTTTGGGGTAAATACCCAGGAGTGCAATGGCAGGGTCATAGGGAAGTTCTATTTTTAATTTCTTGAGGAATCTCCACACTGTTCTCCAAAGAGGCTGCACCAACTTGCATTCCCACCAACAGTGGAAGAGGGTTCACCTTTATCCACATCCCCTCCAACACATGTTGTTTCCTGTCTTGCTAATTTTGGCCATTCTAACTGGTGTAAGGTAATATCTCAATGTGGTTTTAATTTGAATCTCCCTGATGGCTAGTGATGATGAACATTTTTTCATGTGTCTGATAGCCATTTGTATGTCTTCATTGGAGAAGTGTCTGTTCATATCTTCTGCCCATTTTTTGATATGATTGTTTGTTTTGTGAGTGTTGAGTTTGAGGAGTTCATTATAGATCCTGAATATCAACCTTTTGTCTGTACTGTCATTTGCAAATATCTTCTAACATTCCGTGGGTTGCCTCTTTGTTTTTTCGACTGTTTTCTTTGCTGTGCAGAAGCTTTTGATTTTGATGAAGTCCCAAAAGTTTATTTTTGCTTTTGCTTCCTTTGCTTTTGGAGACATATCTTGAAAGAAGTTTCTGTGGCTGATATCGAATAGGTTACTGCCTATGTTCTCCTCTAGGATTCTGATGGATTCCTGTCTCACGTTGAGGTCTTTCATCCATTTTGAGTTTATCTTTGTGTACGGTGTAAGAGAATGGTCGAGTTTCATTCTTTTACATACAGCTGTCCAGTTTTCCCAGCACCATTTATTGAAGAGACTGTCTTTTTTCCACTGTATATTTTTTCCTGTTTTGTCGAAGATTAATTGACCATAGAGTTGAGGGCCCATATCTGGGCTCTCTACTCTGTTCCACTGGTCTATATGTCTGTTTTTATGCCAGTACCATGCTGTCTTGGTGATCACAGCTTTGTAATAAAGCTTGAAATCAGGTAACATGATGCTCCCAGTTTTATTTTGGTTTTTCAACATTTCCTTAGCGATTAGGGGTCTCTTCTGATTCCATACAAATTTTAGGATTATTTGCTCCAGCTCTTTGAAGAATACTGGTGGAATTTTGATCAGAATGATGTTAAAAGTATAGATTGCTGTAGGCAGTATAGGCATTTTAACAATGTTTATTCTTCCGATCCAAGAGCATGGAATGGTCTTCCATCTTTTTGTGTCTTCTTCAATTTCTTTCATGAGTGTTCTGTAGTTCCTCGAGTACAGGTCCTTTACCTCTTTGGTTAAGTTTATTCCCAAGTATCTTATGGTTCTTGGTGCTATAGTAAATGGAATCGATTCTCTAATTTCCCTTTCTGTATTTTCATTATTAGTGTATAAGAAAGCCACTGATTTCTGTACATTGACTTTGTATCCTGCCACGTTGCTGAATTGTTGTATGAGTTCTAGTAGTTTGGGGGTGGAGTTTTTGGGTTTTCCATATAAAGCATCATGTCATCTGCAAAGAGAGAGAGTTTGACTTCTTCATTACCAGTTTGGATACCTTTTATTTCTCTCTGTTGTCTGATTGCTGTTGCTAGGAATTCTAATACTATGTTGAATAAGAGTGGTGAGAGTGGGCATCCTTGTTGTGTTCCTGATCTCAAAGGGAAGGATGCAAGCTTTTTCCCATTGAGGATGATATTTGCTGTGGGTCTTTCATAGATATATTTTATGAAGTTCAGGAATGTTCCCTCTATCCCTATACTTTGAAGTGTTTTAATCAGGAACGGATGCTGGATTTTTTTTTTTTACTTTAATTTCCAAGACATTTTGTGACTAATCATACGATCAATCCTGGAGAATTTTCCACAACCACTTGAGAAGAAAGAATGTGTATTCTGTTGCTATTGAAATGTTCTGTATATATCTGTTAGGTACACTTGGTCTAAACTGTGATTCAAGTCTAAAGTTTCTTTTTTAAATTCCAGTGTAGTTAACAGTGTTATACTGGTTTCAGGTATAAATTTTAGTGATTCAGCAATACTTTACATTACTCAGTGCTCATAATGATATGTGTACTCTTAATCCCCATCGTCTATTTAACCCATCCCCCCACTCACTTCCCCTCTTCTAACCATCACTTTGTTCTCTATAGTTAAAGTCTGATTTTTGGTTTATCCTTTTAGGGAAACAAGCCAGGTGTCCATTGTAGATGAATGGATAAGGAAG
>NC_081572.1:46180472-46284181 GCF_022355385.1 Mustela nigripes
AGCTATCTAGCTGATCTCCGGCTAGCTGAAGCAGTCTCAGCTTGCTACTTCTCCGCCATCTTGACTCCTCCCCCCCGGGGCATTACCTTTTATGAGAGAAATTTTTTTCCTCTTACTTTGCTTATAAATTTAATTTTATGATATCAATCCACCTAAAGTGTCAATAAAAAATTTTTGTCTTTATTCATTTCTGTCTGCAATTTCAGGGTCAATTTCATTTTCCTTTAAATTTGCTGTTGTTTTATATGTCTCCTCTTCTCTTGATGTATTAAAAAGATAGGGAAGGGGCGCCTGGGTGGCTCAGTGGGTTAAGCCGCTGCCTTCTGCTCAGGTCATGATCTCAGGGTTGTGGGATCGAGTCCAGCATCAGGCTCTCTGCTCAGCAGGGAGTCTGCTCCCCCCCCCCCCCCCGCCTGCCTCTCCATCTACTTGTGATTTCTCTCTGTCAAATGAATAAATAAAATCTTTAAAAAAAAAAAAGATAGGGAAAAAAATGGTTCCTAAAAGTTTTTTTTCCAGGGTGCCTGGGTGGCTCAGTTAGGCTGTTAAGCATCCAACTTTTAGTTTCAGCTCAGGTCATGATCTTATGGGTCATGAGATTGAGACCCACATTGCTCTCCATGCTCAGTGGGGAATCTGCGGAAGATTCTCTTCCTCTGCCCTTCCACCAACTCGTGTTTGCCCTCTCTCTTGCTCTCTCTCTCTCTCTCTAAAATAAATAAGGAAATCTTTAAAAAAATTTCCTTCCCTTTCTTAAATTGCTTTCAAATATGATTTCTTCTTCCAAGTACTTATGATGCTGCTCCAGTTCTCTACTATGTAAATATATTACACAGAGTTTTTTTTTTTTTTTTTTAAATAAGTCTTTAAACAAAAGGGATTTAATCAAGCCTGGAATTCACCAGGCTTGATCTTTTCACCACCCAGAAGTTTTTCCTTTAGGGGGAAAGGAAAAGACCAGACATGTCCTTGATAAGTGATGAAAGCTGTAGTCAATCTCTATCAAAAATATTTGCAAATGTTTGAGTGTTAAAGCATAATTTTCCTCATAAGTCTCACATATATCATTGCACAATTCCTTACCCCTAATGGACACTCAGTAAATAAAACTTGGATGCAGTAAGCAATTCTGAAAAGATGCCAAAAACAAATGTGATGACTAAGAAGAAAATATTTTCATGGGAAGTCATCTTATCCATGTCTGGTACCCCAAGTCCTGGACACTGGGGAAGTAAAGCAAATGGGATGTATAACTGGAATCATATCTAGAAGAAAATTGAATCAAGCAAGTGTTTAACATCTACTATGTGCATAGTCTAAAAGATGATTTTGTTGAGTTCTCCTACAATTACAAGAGTAGAAGAGGAGCTAATAAAATAATAGTTAACATTTACTAAGTACTATGTGCAAGGCTCTGTTTTAAGAACTTTTCAGATGTTAATTCATTTGATTCTCGTAACAAGTTTATGAGACTGATATCATTATTTAAATTTCTATTTTAGAAACGAGTAAATACATTAAACTACCCAAGGTTAGTTATAGCCAGTAAGAGAAAGAGCCTGGATGGACACCCAGCCAGAGCTTGCAGTCCTCACTATGGTTTTTTACAAAAAGAAAGTGACTTCTCAGCACAGAAAAGGCCATGTTGTAGGATAATGACCATTAATTGGAGCTGATATAAAGGTGACACACACAGAAAGGACACTATTTAACATCTAAGTCCATTCCATCTCTATGAATATAAAAATCTAAGAGACCTCCCAATACCATGCTAAATAAAGTATGATTTCTACCTTAACCCTCCATAAGTCAAATGCTAGAGGTAAAATAAAATATAGCTATTTTCCTCATCACACTTACACCAGAAAGGATTCAGCAAAGCCTGGAAGAATGACCAGGAGCTCAACCATAGTACAGTTCTTGTATCCCAAGGAGTGGTTCTCAAGCTTGTGCTAAACAGCAGAGGAGAGTGGCCTACATTCCAACAAAGAGGCTAGAATAGGGCAGCGCAGGACTTGGACCCTGAAGACATACTCTCCTAGAAACCTTCTCATCCATCTTTCCTTCTAGAGAACTCTGGGATCTATTACTCTTGAGAAACAGTAAGTGTCCTCAGGGCACAGCTATAAGAGTATGCTGACAAATTTGAACAATTTCTCTGACTTTGGCCTGAATAAATACAAGGGAAAGTCATATTTCTGGACTTATAACCTCATGAATATGTCACAATTTTCTCTATGCTACAATGTGCTCTACTTCTTTGAGGAGGAAATAGGACTCCTTATCTTTAGGCCACATCTGGGACAGCTCCTTCTGCCTCTGATGCTCCATGCTTAGGAAATTCAGGATTCCTCTTTCCAAACCATCCCAGTCCTGTCTCATCTGCCACAGGAACAGAGCACCAGAGACCCACTCTGCAGGACTACTACTGGAACTTGCTCCAGCATGCCAACCTCCAAAAGGGAATTCTAGCAGGTACTAACGCAGCTGGTTGTAAACTCCCCATTTGTGGAAGAGGAGTTAAAGCCACACAGACAGGACCTTTTTAAAACAGCATCTGAGCTGATTCTCCAGCCAGAGCTGTAGGTGTTAAAGAGCACTCTTTATGACAGCAACATCTCCTTAGATGAGCCAGCAACTAAACTACCTGAATTATCTCCTTTACCCCTTACAAAGCTCCCAGAGGTAAGAATTGTTTTTGTCACTTTATTAGAAGAAAAATTGCTGAATTGAATTGCCTAAAGTCACACAGAGAGGTAGTGCAAAATTTAAACTGATCTTGAACCCAGAAACCAAGTTCTCTAAATAAAGTAGGCAAAAAGGTTACAGAGAGAGAAGAGAGTTGGAGAGAATGCACCCCTTCTGACAATAAATATCTGTGGGCTCTTGTCTATGGAAATAGGAGTGGGAAGTTCTGATTTGGTTTTGCCAGGTCTGAGCCTTTTCTGACTCCTGAACATGTGTATGTGTCTGGGTGTGTATTTGCATGTGTGTGGACTTGCAGGAGTCCATCATCTCCTAGAAGAGCTACAGAGCCACCTTGTATTCCCACACTCAAGGGTGTTGGCAAAGAGGCCCCTTCAGAAAATTGTGTTACTTCACAGTCAAAGCACTGATGACCTGAACTATCAGGGATACTCAAAGCACTTAGAGGACTTTTGTTGGCTTTGTCTGCTACCACTGATGCCAGAGAGGGGAGGCATTCTGTCTTGTGTATCCTGAAAGATGGTCCTCAGCACCATCATAGACTGGAATTTTCAGAGCACAAACCCTTCCAGGAAGAGTCATTAGTGGTCAGCATTGCATAGAAACCTGGTGTCTTTCCAGGAAACTCAAGGCTGTCACTGTCTCTGGGATTCATGTTGCTGCATGTCCTGCTTCTCTTCTGGGGAGGAAAAGATACTGTCTGGGCTTATGCAAAAATCATCTCTGGGCTTATGCAAAAATCATCTCTCCTCATGATCATCTCCAACATCTTACTCTGTGCTTCTACATCCTCAGTCCCTGATTGCTCGATACCCCTCTCTTTGGTTCCCTGTTTCTTTAGTTACTGAAGTGATTATACTAATTTCACCCTTTTCTGGTGCTGTTTTTCTTACATTCTTTCACTTTCTAATTTTATCTCCTTGTGGTGGTCTCTGTGTACCAGATTGTCACTCCAAATGTTGCCCTATTGACCAGTCACTTTATTTATATGTCTGAATATAATTTATTTATATGTCCAAATATATTATATATTTATTTTATATATATATAGTCAGCATATATTATATATTTATTATATATAATATATTATATATTTGGACACATAAATAGATATATGATATATAAATTTTTTAATATTTATAATATATAATATAATATATAACAAATATATAATATAATATAATATAATATATTTACATTAAACAAAAGATGCACAAGCCTATTATCACAAAGAGTTAATGTGAGGGAATGTATCCATATGGGTTCAAGTTTCTCACTGAAGTAAGACATGACATATAGATCTGGGAGAGTGCTGATGTTGGGTGCATGGTGAATAGGGGATAGTGTCAAAGGTTTGGATGGACTGTTATGAATAATGAGAGGAAATCTTGTTGAGGATCCAAATGGAATTGAGCACTATAAATTCTAGCCCCATGTTGTATGATTTGTTCAAGATGCCTCAACCATCCAGGAAGAAGGAAGTGAGCACATGAACAGATTGCCTTAGGATGAAGGTTTTGTTTTTGTTTTTTGTTTTTCCATGACCCTGGGATGTGGGTTGGGAAGGGATGAAAGTGCCAGAGCAAAGCTAGCTACCTGAGATGCAATATAGAGGTCAAGGGGCTTGAGATCTCCATTGGGTCAAAGAACAGGTGTACACAAAAGAAATGAGATGGAAGGAGTAGTACTGGATGATTAAATAACATGCGCCAAATGTGTTAAAAACAAAAACCTACTTGCTTCCACTTAGTACTTCACTTTCTCTAACCTGAATCTTCTTTTCCATTGCATCTTCTCTCTCAGCATGATATACTGCCCCAAAGGTCCCTCTTCCCACCATAAATAAACTTTCACTTTTTCTCAATTTCTTCACATACAACACTTTCTCAATCTCCCACCTTCAGTGAAATTGGACTTGGGTACCGAAGTCAATGGCCATACTCTGGACCCAGTAATCACCAAGCCTGCGAAATCCTTATGTTAACTTTAAATTTTTTATTACAATGTTGTTAAAAATCAAAAGACAAAGAGAATAACATAACAAAAACTTATCACATGGATGTAACAAAATTATGAACAAATATGAACATTATGTCATATCTGCTCCAAATTTCTCAAAGAAATAAATAATACAGACTCAAAACTCTCTTTGCTCCCATCCAAAATCTTATTGTTCCACTCTTCCCTAGAGAGGCTGTTATTCTAGAATGGATAGTTTACTCCAGTTCAGGATGTGTGCTTTTACTACATACATGTATATTATTTTATGCAATAAAACTTACATATACTAAAAAAAAAAACCACTTACATATACTGTGTTAATATGTCATATGTCTTCCAATAACTTGACTTTTACATCACACTATGGTTTTTTTTATTGTTATGTTAGTTTTTTAAAAACATTCTACATAAATACATTCAGAATTGTTGTACAGAATTTATTAATAAGAAAATGGCACAAATAACATCCATTTGCAAGCTTTTCTATAACAATACACATTCTCTGAATGTCTTCTTGAACACAAGTGTTAAGAGTTTTTCTAGAGTCTAGTCAAGAACTGAAATTACTAAATCAACCAGAGATGTAAGAATTTCCTACATATGGGATAACCATTCTCCAAATGAGAATACAGATTTTTCCATTTCCTCCCTAATACTTGGGATTGTCAGAATTTATACTTGCTTCAAGATGAAGAAGAATAAAAATTTCAATTTTGTTTTCATTTGATTGAACATCTTTTATTTTGGTTATTGTCCATTCCAGTTTCTCCTTCTGTGATTTGCTGATTCAAGCTTTCTCTGCCATTACTTCCTACTGGGTTTTTGCTCTTTTTTTTTTTTTTTTTTTTCTTTTCTTTTGTGTGTCGTTTGGGTGGGTATTCCTGTGGTGTGTAGGAGTATTCTGTGTTCTGAGCACTAATCCCTTATTGATGTGTGTTCAGCATATACCTTTTCCAGTCCATGGCTTGTCTTTTCTCCTTCTTATATATTTTCTCTGATATATTGTACATTTTGTGCCTGGATTAGGAAATCAGTTCCTACCCTGATATCATAAACATATTGTTTTCTAAGGCATTTTTCATGATACTTTTATGTATGGAGAGACAGCTGTCCCAGCATTCTTGACAATATGACAACAGTGAGTCTCCATTCACACTGTTTATTCCACATTTTTCAAGTATTTTGTTGTTCAGTAAAGTATTGTAATTTTTAATCCAATCATGGACCTTGTTTGATAGAATTATTTCTGGGTTCCTTAAGCTTCTGTTGTTATTGGGAATGGCATATCATTTTTTAAATTATACTTTGCAATATGTTTTTACTGAAGAGTAAGATGTATATTGAGTTTTTATTTTATTTTATTTATTTATTTGACAGAGGGAGATACAGCAAGAGAGGGGACAAAAGGATGGAGAGGGAATATCAGGCTTCCCACTGAGCAAGGAGTCTGATGTGGGGCTCCATTCCAGGGCCTCGGGATCATGATCTGAGTAGAAAGCAGATGCTTAATGACTGACCACTCAGGCACCCCCTGTATTCAGTTTTAAATATTGTTTTATTAAACAAACCCTGAAACTTCTTAATTCATCTAGAGAGTCTTGTGGATTTATCTTGTAGATAATCATATTTTCTATGAAGTCTATCCATTTTGTTCCTTCCTTCTATTTCTTCATACCAAAATGTGTTCTACTGCTCTTTTCACAAACAAGACATTGCTTCTGGCATTTCATACAAAAGACACAAATTAAATTTTCTTCATATGGCTCTGTGGCCACATCTCTTGTACAAGGGACAATAATTCTCCAGACCCCAGATTTTGGGCCCCACAGCTGGCTGAATCCCCATGGAGCCACCACTGCATCATCTCAGGCTTACTACTCCTGCTCTTCCTTTTGTGTCTCGTGCCTACATGCTGCCATTTCTTTCTCTTGGGTTTATATATGAAATTTTAAAGACTTATGATTTATCTATAATTTCTAGATGCTTTAATTGGAATGAGACCTGCTGACATCAGCTAAACCTACCATTATGCCAAGAGCTCCAACTCAAAAGATGACAATTCCTTTCCATATAAGCTAACCATAGTCTCTGAGCCCTCCAGTTTTACAGAATCCTCTCAACTTCCAGATACTATGTTTTCATGCAAACATATGGAAAACCATTTCAAGAGACAAAACCAAACTTATTTAGGTGCAGACCTGGAAAAAGCACATCATACTGGAGGGAATGATAATTTTAACTGCATTCCCTGTCTCTAGCATACAATGCACATGTACACTATAGGAGACACTGAGAAATGATAAATGAATTAATTATAGGTTGTTTTTTTATTGAGTAAAATCTCTAGAAAAATTGGTGAATTACTTAGAATATCCTGGACTGAGGTAGTAAATACTGCAAAATACAATGTGGTAATGGTTTTAAAAGAATAAAAGTTTGTTTCTCTCCTATATACCCAGTGCCAATGTGTCTTCTTGGTGGATGGCAGCTCTCCAACATGTTGAGAACATGGGACACAGATTCATTCCACTCTGTGACTCCACCATCCCATTTAGCTTCCTGTTCATCTGCATCCAGCTGACAATAGGGTAAAGAGAGTGTGGGGGAAAACCAGAAGTGGAACACATGAGTGGATTTCCTAGAATTCAGTCATATGTTCACACCTCAATGTAAGGGAATTGGGGAAATGTAGTCAAGCTGAGTGTCCAGGAAGAAGAAAACTTATATTTGGGTGAGCAGCTTAGTAGGCTCTACCACCATTGTATGCCTTAAGATGGATCAAAAGAAAAGAAAAATCATTAGTCAAGCAGTTAAGAGAGCATTATAAGATTTCATGCAGAAAATGATAGTGGTCAAGCTAAAGCGCTGAGACAATAAGTAGAAAAGTACTGTATAAATCATTTTAAATTGAAGAATCAACAGGATTGGATGTGAAGAGGTGTAGGATAACCTTATAAAAGTCATGATGCCAAGTAGAATTCTGTATGTGGGAAACCCATGAAATACATTTTCACATAATTCAGGAACTATAAACTGCAAACTTATTGGTACATAAAATGAACAATATTCCACAATAATCTCACTAGAAGAGATAAAAATAGACAAGATAGGTTCTTCTGCTAAAAGCACTTGCAATCTACTTAGATTGAATGCACAGAATATAGGCTTGGCTCTGACAGATTAACAGGATGAGTGAACAGGGAATTATGTGAAATCAAGCCTACAAATACAGAACTGAGATTCCCTTAAGCAGTAGTCGAAGCCATGATAGAGGTGGATGAGTTACCAAAGGAAATAACTAAAAAAGGTAAGAGAAGGTTGAAGAGAAAAAAACGCTTTGGTTATATATATATATTTTTTAAATTTTATGTTATGTTAGTCACCATATAGTACGTCTTTAGTTTTTGATGTAGTGTTCCAAGATTCATTGTTTATGTGTAACACCCAGTGCTCCATGCAAAACATGCCCTTCTTTATACCCATCACTGGGCCAACCTATCCATCCACCCTCCTCCCCTCTAAAACCCTGTTTATTTCTTGGAGTCCACAGTCTCTCATGGTTCGTCTCCCCCTCTGATTTCCTCCCCTTCACTTTTCCTTCCTTCTGCTAATGTCCTTCATGCTATTCCTTATGTTCCACAAGTAAGTGAAACCATATGACAATTAATTTTCTCTGCTTGACTTATTTCACTGAGCAAAGCCTTTGGAATAGAGATGAAACCTATCAAAGGCAAATGTTTACTTTAAAAATGAACACGAGCAAGGTAAATTCACTTATCTCCTTTTACTATAACCTAACCCCAGTAGTCTTGTGATTTATAGTCTTCTCATGCAAGAGCAGACAATTGTTACCTCCTGGATCTGGGCTCATTCTCACTCTCATAAGTGGAAAAATTTCTAACTGCCCCAGATGCTCTTTACTGGCCATCCTTTGCACTGGATAGTTTATTCAAAGACATCAAATTACTGTCCTTTCTCTTTTATGTGTAATAAAATTATTAAAATATAATTATATTTTATAATTATATTGATATATTAATAATTAAAATTTCATATGTTTATATAAATATATATAAATAAAATTATGTGTAGTTTTGTCTTCCTGATTTTGTTGTATGGTCTTTCAAAGCAGAGACTATGTCATACATAACTAAATGGATGCATAAAATGTGTTTTCACATATTTGTGATTTCCACAAAGCCTAACACAATTCCTAGCCCACAGAATATGAATTTTCTGCTAAATTATTAAACCTTAGTTGTATGGGTGATGATGTGGGCTTGGGTGGATGAGAACCTCTAACTCAAGCTTACTCACTTTGTAGACATGAGTGTCCAGGGCTAATTGTTAATTAGGCCCACTGACCACAGGGACCTGCCCCTGCCACATATTGGCTATCTAGGAATTCAGTAAGTCCAGATAGAGACACCACAACCATGGAAACCAAATGTGGTGGTTAGGAAGATCATTATACACAGTAACTTTATTAATAATTCTGGATTCCTCTCCTATTTCTGCTAAAGGATCCATAAGAGGAGACAACCAGTCTTTTACTCTTGGTTTCATTCCCCTGGGAGTCAGGGTTAACAGCAATGGGAAGACTTCTTCTTCATCCTCTCCCTGTTCATTTATCCCATCACACTGATTGGGAATCTGCTCATCATCTTGGCCATTCGCTCTGATACTCGCCTTCACAACCCCATGTATTTTTTCCTTGCCAATCTCTCCTTTGTTGACATCCTCTTCTCCTCTGTAACCATCCCTAAAATGCTAGCAAACCATGTCTTAGGCAGAAAAGCCATCTCCTTTAGGGGATGCCTAACACAGATGTGTTTCATGTTAGCCTTGGGTAACACAGATAGCTATATCCTGGCTGCAATGGCATGTGATCGTGCTGTGGTCATCAGCTGCCCACTTCATTACACAACAATTATGAGCCCTCGGACATGTGTCCTCCTAGTTGTTGGGTCTTGGGTGGTTGGAAATACCAATGCCTTCCCCCAAACTGTGCTCACAGCTGGTCTGTCTTTCTGTGGCAACAAGGAAGTGGCTAACTTATACTGTGACATTGCCTCTTTACTCAAGCTATCTTGCTCTGACATCCATTTTAATGTGAAGATGGTGTCTAGGGGTTGGTGTTTTCTGTGTGCCATTACTATACAACATCATCTCCTATATTCATGTCTTTTCCACAGTCTTACAGGTTCCATCCACCAAGGGTGGGCTCAAAGCCTTCTCTACCTGTGGTTCTCACCTCAGAGTTGTCTCTCTGTATTATGGGACAGTCATGGGCATGTATTTCCGCCCTCTGTCTAGTTACAGCCTAAAGGATGCAGTGATAACTGTGATGTATATCGCAGTGATCCCAATGTTAAATCCTTTCATTTATAGTCTGAGGAACTGAGACATGAAGGCAGCCCTGGGGAAACTCTTCAGCAAAAAACTCTCCTTATAACCAATGTGAGGTCATATCGGAAAGTCAATTAGAGTCACCAATTAGGATGCACTTGAAGATCCAGTCCCAATGTCCTCCCCTTCCAAGGATCTACATTTGTGCTTTCCAGCCACTGAATTACACTTCTTGGAAATCTTGTAACAGTTTCATGAGACTTCCTATTGAGATTGTTGATATGTACATGTTATTCTTTTTACAGCAAAGAATTATTGGGATCATGTTCCAGCTATGCTACTGACTAGATCTTTGATTCCATACCTAAATAATAAAAACAAAAATGTCTTCCTTGTCTGTCTTAGGGTGTGAGGGTCACAATACTTCATGCTTTGAAAGCTATAAGTCCCTATTCAAGTGCCAATTTTCTTGCACTACTACATTTCATCATTCCTACTTTGCTTGCAAACTTTGAGAGCAAGACCTGTGTTAACACATCACTCTATTCCCCCCAAAGCTGATCTTTAAACTGCAACCAATAACTGTGTGTGGAAGTGGAATGAAGAAATTCAATTTAAAAAAATGTAATCTGATAATAATCAGACATAATCAGCTTTGACATTAATTCCCATCCATCACATACCTGGTATCTCAGAAAGTTACTTTTTTAAAAGAGACTGATTTATGTGAGAGAGAGAAGAGAGAAAGAGAGTGTGTGTGTGTGAGAGAGGGAGAGAGAGAGAGAGAGAAGTTGGGGGAGGGGCAGAAGAAAGGGAGAGAGAGAATCTCAGGCAAACTCTGTACTGAGTGCATGATCTCACAACCCTGAGATCATGATCTGAACTGAAACCAAGAGTCAGACACTTAACCTCCTGCCACCCAGGTTCCCCTCAAAAAGTTACTTTCAATCCACTTAAGAAAGAAAAATCATACCCATTACTTTTATTATTTTTAATTTTTTGAGTAGAGTTGATACACAAAGTTACATAGTTTCAAGTGTGCAACACAGTGACCTGACAGGTTTATACAGAATGCTATGATCACCACAAGAGTGCTACCATCTGTTACCATACAATGCTAGTAAAATATCATTGACTATATTCTTCATGCTGTACATTTTATTCCTGTGACTTATTCACTTATAACTGGAAGCTGCTGCTTCTTCTTCTTGTTCTTCTTCTTCTTCAGATTTCATTTATTTATTTGACAGAGATCACAAGTAGGAAAAGAGGCAGGCAGGGGGTGGGGAAGGGGGTAATCAGGCTCCCCACTGAGCAGAGAGCCAGATGTAGGACTTAATCCCAGGACTTTCAGATCATGACCTGAGCCGAAGGTAGAGTCTCAACCCACTGAGCAACCCAGGTGCCCTCATAACTGGAAGCTTCTATTTCCTACTCACCTTCATACATTCTGCCCATCCTACTGATATACAAATGGATATGGAGCATGTAATACACACACACACACACACAGACAATATTAGACAATCATAAAAAAGAAGGAGATCATGCCATTTGCAAAATCATGGCTGGACCTAAAGGATATTATGCTAAGTGAAATAAGTTAGATTAAGAAAGACAAAAACTAGAAGATTTCACTCATTTGTAGAATCTTTTAAAAAATGAATAAAAACCATATACATTAATTTTCCAATAAAAATTATTTAAAACAAAGATTTAGATGCATGGATGTATTCTGAAAGTGACTAGAGGAAAGAAAAAAATGGATGCTGGTATAACCCCAAAGTTATTATATTAAGGGAAGAAGTTACTTCCACTAGAACTGAAGAATCTAAATGGAAATGGTAGTGTTACCAGAACCTTGGAGTTCAGAAGAGGGATGATCATATATCTGATGCTCAGGTCTTTGAAAGGAGCTGCCAAACTGCTGCCACTTGGTCCCCACCTGCTGAAGAAGTGACACCGACTTTCATTCCTGGGAGATCTGAGCCCTCAATAATACTTTCCATGAATATTTCTATTCATGGAAATATTAATACATCCCAGACAAGGCCATATGCATGGTCCTCCTGGCACCCCATTATATAGTATCAAAACAATGTCCTTCTCATTGGGATCAATCACTTCAGGAAGTGGAGAAATCCTTTATTTTATGGAGGGCCCATGGAGTCTTGCTACAATTTGGTTAACCTTTCCATAATAATAGAAACTGAAAATACATAAATCTCAAAATATTATTGATAACCTTTTCATATGGTTGTAAATAACTAAAGAACCAAAAATACACTTTGTGGCAATAGACACAGATGTAATAAAAATGCATGTAAAACAAAAGTATGAGAACAATGAGTATAGGATTCAGAATGAGAGCTTATTCAAGAGGAAGGACTCAAGGGAAGGGAAGTGGGTAGCAACTGATAGACATTATTACTAAAGTCCAATTTTCATGTTGGGTGGCAGATCAATGTGTGTTTACAATTTTTTCTTACTAAATTAATAAGTAGATAGATCATGCAGGATAGATGTAGCTATGTGAAGAAGAACAAGAATGAGGAGAAGGAGGAGGGGAAGAAATCTGTATGAAGCAATGATGGAAGTTTCTTCTTAATCAAGGATTAGAAAGAGAGAATAGTAAGGGAGATTAACTGGGCATCTCAAAGCAGTCTAGGAAGAGACAGACGGGGAGACAGTGAAGATACAGATGAAGAATCTAGATGCAAAAGTAATAAAGAAATAGAAAAAATACAAAACTTTTATGAACTTGAAGAAGAGAATAATTTTTTTTGTAATTATTCCTACTTGAGGAAGATTTTAGAGGGTCCTGTGGGACATTCTTGTGGAAGTACTTATACTTTGACAGAGCATGCATTGTGCTCTGTACATTAACAATGTACATTGTACATTGTACAACAAATTGTACAATGAAGATATGAAACATTGCAGCAAAAATTAACAGGGCATGAATTGTGCAGTTGATGCACAACTGCAAGAGTGCAGTTGATACAAGGAAAGTTTGGAAGTAGATGAAGTCATCTAAGAGATTCTTGTAGAACGTCTAAATTTTTACAAAGGGCTCCATGCTGGAAAATAAGGAAGTGGAAGAAGGAAGAGACTTGTACAATCTCACCAATGTTCCTGCAAGTTGGGCTATTTGTCAGGCTCTATGCAAGCCCAGAGCCCAGTGTATATTCAATGTAATGTTATTATCCTATTGAGTGGGCACACAAATATTTGTTTTGGAAAAAATGAATACTAGGTGAATATCAGTACTGATTATACTGAGGTCAATCACTCAATTAAGCAGTACATTTAATTTGAAAAATTATAAACATAGTCTTCTATTTTCAAATTTTACTTTGTCAGAAATGAGTCAGTAATGTCCTAGTACTCATCACACCAAGAAATATTTTGTTAGTTATAAGGGTGAGCTGATTTTAATAACAGCAACAACAACAAAATATATATGTAATTAATCCATGTATTGAAGCAGCAAAGAATTAAATCATTCTTAGTTTGCTTTACTCATTCAGAAACCATTCAAATCAAACATTTCATTTTCTATAGATTTATAATATTTTGCCATCTACAGAACTAGAGAATGGGAAAAAAAAGTGATTCTGCACAATCAGCCATAATATTTACAAAGATTACTAATGCCTCCAGTTATTTTTGAAAAACTTAAAACAATACCTAGTACAATACCTAATTGCTTTGGCAGTCATTAAGATTTTAGTTCTGTTCCTTGAATTATCTTCTGGAAAAAATGAAACAGTACCCATCACAAGGACAGAGATGAGTGCTAAAAAGGTAGTTCCACATGCCATGTAGTTTCAGAAAAAGCAAGCAGTTCATTAAATATAAAAAAAAAAAGTATGTTCATATGTACTATATATCACATATATGATAGTCTCTTTTAAGTCTCAAAACAGTCCTGCAGCTAGACAATAAGAGCCTTCTTTTACAGAGGATAAAATCAAATCTGAAAAGTAATGTGTTATGGGCTGTCCTTCAATTAGAAAGAGGCAGATGAAGATTTGAGCCCTACTTTCCAGATGCCCAGTGTTCTCCTGACTCAACAGGTGGCCTACAGAGAAGATATAAAATAATGAGAGATATCTAAGGAGGTAAGGCTGTATGCAGGAGACATAACTAGGATTTTGACAAGTAGAGGGTACACTCCAACCATGGCAATATCTGAGCTATAGGGCAGAGGTGAGAAACATGGACTCACATAGAAGTTATCAAACTTTATTATTCTTTGGCATTAAAAAACAACATTTACTATTACTTTTCTTTAATTATAAAGATGACAAATTCTTATCTATAATTTGTTGAGCAATTTTATATGTCTGGCTATGTGCGAAGCTCTATACATGAAGCTCTACCTCATTTAACCTTCTGGACTTTTTTTCTTTTTAAGATTTTATTTGTTTATTTGACAGACAGAGATCATAACTAGGCAGAGAGGCAGGCAGGGGGTGGGGGGAGAGAAGGTTCCCTGCTGAGCACAGAGCCTGATGCAGGACTCAATGCCAGGACCCTGAGATGATGACATAGACCAAAGGCAGGGGCTTAACCTACTGAGCCACCCAGGCACCCCAACCTTCAGGACTTTAAAACAGGAAAGAGAAGTGATCATTCTAGTCTCAGTTCCCATTCTCATTACTATCATTCAGTCTATCCTAATGTATCCAAGACCACTACAAAAAATGCCAGAGAATTCACAAGGAGAGGTGATGATAACATAAGTCACAGCTATCACATTCCATTTATGCCTCTGGTTTCCCAGGAGGTCATATAGATATTGTTATATGGTGTGGCACTGTGCCATGGGCTTGGGTAAGAGGCAATGCAAAAGAAGAATTTCTACTCTAAAATCATGCCATTCCTATCCTAGGCAAAGAGATAGCAACATGAGTGTCCTCTGAAGACAGTTACTCAGTCAAATATAGAAGGAAAAGAAAATCTTTCAAACCATTTTTAAAGCAAGGATCATTGATTTTAAAATCTGACAAATATTGCACAGAACCAAAACCACAGATGAACCTGACTTGGAAATACTGATGCAAAAATTCTAAAAAAAAAAAAAATATGAGAAGGGGCCAATAAAACATTAAAAGAATAATATCTTCACCACATGGGGGTTATTCTAGGAATGCAAGGAATAATACTTATTAGGAAAAGTTAACCAGAAAGCTACATATAAAGAAAAATAATGTTATCATACATGGGAATGCTTCAAACATTTAATAATATTCAAAACCCATTTATCATTAAAAATAAACATTAATTGGGAAATTAATTGATGTTTCAGTTACATGATATAATATTATGTGTCTTTATAAAAAAGCTACTTTTAGGGGTTCCTGGGTGGTTCAGTCTGTTAAGGGTCTGACTCTTGATTTTAACTCAGATCATGATCTCAAGGTTGTGAGATTGAGCCCTGCATCAGGGTCTGCACCGGGCATGGAGTCTATCTTTCTCTCTCCCTCTCTCTCTGTCTCCCTCTTTCCCTCTCCAAAAAAACAAAAAACCAAAACAACAAAAACAACTGACATCATAATGGGGAGAAAGGAGGCATTTATACCAAAGTGATGAGTAAGATGAGGATATTCATTGTTAAAGTTCATATTTAAAGTTGTATTGGAGATATACCTAATGCAATTAGATATGATATTCAATTAGAACCATAAAAATTGGGGCACCTGGGTGGCTCAGTGGGTTAAAGCCTCTGCCTTCGACTCAGGTCATGATCTCAGGGTCTTGGAATCAAGCCCCACATCTGGCTCTCTGCTGCGTGGGGAGCCTGCTTCCTCCTCTCTCTCTCTCTGCTTGCCTCTCTGCCTGCTTGTGCTTTCTAATAAATAAATAAATAAATATTAAAAAAAATAAAAATTAGAAAGGAAGAGAAACAATTATCTCTACAGATGAAAATATTTCTGGTGAACTCAAAAAACTCAACTGCGAAGCAATAAAACAATGCAGAAGAATAAATAATATAGAAAAAAGAGACATATATAAAGAATATTCATATACACAAACAAAACTAACAGAAGATGTGATTAAAGAAATGATTTGCAATAACAACCAACAATAACTAAAGATAAAATAGGTACAATGAATAAAAAGGAGTGGTCAGGATCTATACAAGAAACACTCTAAAAACCTAAAGCATCAACTCAGGCAGTCGTAAAAAAAAATATCAAACAGTATTAAAGCCATTTAATGAATGGTTAAGAGAAAACCATACAAATCATTGTATGATGCCAAGTTAACACTGCAAAGATTCCTTCCTGGTCACAAGAAGGCATATGTGAACTTTACAATTGATGGATTCATTATCATTTCACAAATCCAGTGATGAATCTTACCAGCAATCAATCATGGCACACGTTATAACGTGATGCTGTTTAGCCAAAAACATTTCAGTTAAATGTAATCAGACTGCTAGCAATAACTTCCAGTCACAGGAATGTAGGAGCATACTAGCTCCAAAAAAGAAAAATCATCTTGTAAATTGTAAAGATGGGACACTCTACAACAGTGCCTTCTAAGCTTTTATGTGCACATGAGTCACCATGGACACACAAGTCAATGCAGATTTGCATTCAGTGGGTCTGGGGTGGGGGCCTGAAGAGTCTGCATTTTTAACAAGCTTCATGTGATGCTGATGCTGCTCTCAGTGAATATCATTGGGACAATCTTTTAGGTCATTCACTGTTGTGAAAAATGAAATGTTGGAGACAAAAAAGAAACTTGACTCATAACAATCAGTTTCCATGTAAATTGGTTCTTTTGGGATGTACTGTCATGATGTACTTGAAAATATTTCAGCACAAAATTGTGAATACAAAAGTAATATGGAGATTCAGTTTTACCAGTCAGAATTACAAATGGGGGGCGCCTGGGTGGCTCAGTGGGTTAAGCTGCTGCCTTCGGCTCAGGTCATGATCTCAGAGTCCTGGGATCGAGTCCCACATCGGGCTCTCTGCTCAGCGGAGAGCCTGCTTCCCTCTCTCTCTCTGCCTGCCTCTCCGTCTACTTGTGATTTCTCTCTGTCAAATAAATAAATAAAATCTTTAAAAAAAAAAAAAGAATTACAAATGGGTGGTAGTGATGGTTGCACAGTGTAATGAATGTATTTAAAACCGCTGCAATGTTCACTTAAAATGCTTATGATGGTAAATTTTATGTTTTGTGTATTTTACACAACAAAAAAAATTTGAAAAAATAAAATAAGATGAAATCAGTGAGGGAGACAAACCATAAAGAGACTCTTAACTATAGGAAACAAAATGAGGGTTGCTGGAGGGGAGGTGGGTGGGGGACAAGGAAAATGTATGATGGGCATTAAGGAGTGCTCTTGGGTGGGAGGTCGGGGTCACAGGTGGTGGGTATTATAGAGGGCACGGATTGCATGGAGCACTGGGTGTGGTGAAAAAATAATGATACTGCTATGCTGAAAATAAATAAATTTTTAAAAAATTTATATTAAAACAAAAGAGTACTCTTGATGTAATGAGTTCTGGAAACTGATGAATCACTAAACTCTACCTCTGAAACTAACGATACACTATATGTTAACTAACTGAATTAGAGATATAAAATTTTTTAAAATTTTATTTATTTGACAGAGAGAAAGAGATCACAAGTAGGCAGAGAGGCAGGCAGAGAGAGAGGGGGGAGGAAGCAGGTTCCCTGCGGAGCAGAGAACCCAACACAGGGCTCCATCCCAGGACCCCGGGATTATGACCTGAGCTGAAGGCAGAGGCTTTAACCCACTGAGCCAGCCAGGTGCCCCAAGATATAAAAATTTTTTTGAAAAAAATTTACATAGCATGCAGATATTAATGTGGAGAGTCCAAAAAATATATGTTTTGTAGAGTACTAACAAAGTTCTCAAAACATTCAGAGGGAAAATAAAGAGGTAAAAACAATGGGAAAAGAAATAGTACTTATAAGAATTAGAGACCCCAAATCCAATCCATGAATTTTAGAAACCCTTACATAACATAGCAAAATATTAAAACCTAATGCAGATTTTGCTAAAATGGGAAGAATCTTGCATTTGAAAATCTAAATGGTTCTCAGAGTTCTGTAGATTCTACTGAAAGATAAAAGACTCACACATTTTCATATACAGGAATTTTTTAATTTCAAAAATAAATGTTTATCAAATGATTTAAATTTTAATCAATATATTTAAGAACTTACTCTCCAGGACACTTTCTAAAGTTCTTCACTTGTGTTATTTTATATATTCTTTACATTGTCCTACTAAATTACATCCGTATCTCCATTTAAGAATGAGAAAATTGGTATTCGGAAAAATCAAGAAAAATAGCTTACCTAGTTCATGCTAGGCAAGGTTTTAAGTGGTAGAATCAAGATTAAAGCCCTCTTGGAAAAACAAACATTGTTAAAATGTCTATATTACCCAAAGCAATATATACTTTCTGTGTAATCACTGTCAAAATAACACCAGGATTTTGGAGCTAGAACAAACAATCCTAAAATTTGTCTGGAACTAGAAAAGACCTCAAGTAGCCAAAAGAATTTTGAAAAAGTAAACCAAAGTGAGAGGCATCACAATCCCAGACTTCAAGCTGTATTACAAAGTAGTAATCATCAAGACAACATGGTACTAGGACAAAAAAATTGACACATAGATCAATGGAACGGAATGAAGAACACAGAAATGGATCCACAGCTCTATGGTCAACTAATCTTCAACAAAGCAGGAAAGAATATCCAATGGGCAAAAAAAGTCTCTTCTTACACTATACACAAAAACAAATTCAAAATGGATGAAAAACCTAAATGTAAGACAGGAAACCATCAAAATCCTAGAGGATAAAACAGAAAGCAACCTCTTTGACTTCAGCTGGAATGACTTCTTACTGGGCACCTCTCCAGAGGCAAGGAAAACAGAAGCAAAAAATGAACTATTGGGACGTCAAGATAAAATGTTTCAACAAAACCAAAAGGCAACAGACAGAATGAGAGAAGATATTCACAAATGACATATCAGATAAAGGACTGGTATCCAAAATCTATAAAGAATTTCTCAAACTGAATACCACAAAAATAAATAATCCAGTTAAGATATGGACAGAAGATATGAACAGACATTTATCCAAAGAAAACATACAAATGTCTATAACAGACACGTGAAAAAAATGCTCAGCATCACTCATCATAAGGGAAATATAAATCAAAAGCACAATGAGATATCACCTTACACCTATTAGAATGGCTAAAATGATCAACTCATGAAATGACAGATATTAGCAAGAACATAGAGGAAGGGGAACCCTCTTACACTATTGGTGGGAATGACAAATGGTGTAGCACTCTGGAAAACAGTATGGAGGTTCCTCAAAAAGTTAAAAATAGAACTACCCAGGAATTGCACTACTAGTATTTACCCAAAGGATACAAACATAGTGATTTGAAGGGGCACCTGCACCCCAATGTTTATAGTAGCACTATCAACAATAGCCAAATTATGGAAAGATTCCCAAATGTCCATCAACTGATCAATAGGTAAAGAAGATGTGGTATTATATACAATGGAATATTACTCAGCCATCAACAAGAATAAAATCTTGCTATTTGCAATGACATGGCTGGATCTAAAGTGTATTACATTAAGTGAAATAAGTCAGTAAGAGGAAGACACATCTCATATGATTTCAATTATATGTGGAATTAAGAAACAAAACAGATGAACACAGGGGAAGGAAAAGAAAAATAAAATAAGATAAAAACAGAGAGGGAGGCAAACCATTAAAGACTCTTAACCATAAAGAACAAACTAAGGGTTGCTGGAAGAGAGGTGGGTGGGAGAATGGGATAACTGGGTGATGGGCATTAAGGAGGGCACTTTTGTGATAAGCACTGCATGTTATATGTAACTAATGAATCACTAAATCTTACTCCTGAAAACAATACTACATTATATATTAATTAAATTGAATTTAAATAAAAACTTGAAAGTAAAAAAAGTCCTCTTTTCTTGAACTCCAAAATCTCACATCATGTCATCCACCAACCACATCAATCTGATTCCTCCTTCTCACTTCCTGGGTGAGTGCAAACCTTCTTTCTAAACCCCCATAGAGAAGCTTTGCCATGAGGAAGAACAGATCCCATTACCAGTATTTATACTAAGACGTTCATTCTTTCAACCAATATACTGTGAACTAAGTACCAGGAATGCTATAAATATCTGGGGAAACAAAGATTATTTATAAAAAGAAGGAAAGATACAAGAGATGTAAGTAAAAATGGATTTTCTTCATTCTATCAAGAACAAGCTAGAAGTAAAAGTATAAAAGCCAAGCAGCAACAGCAATAGCAAAACTGTAAAATACTTAAGAATATATGCAACAAGTCAAGTATAAAACTAGTATGAAAAAAACATTAAGTTTTTATTCAGGAAAATCAATCAAGATATGAAAATGTAAAGACATACCAAGTTCTTAGCTGGGAAAAATTTATTTCATAAACATTCTATCCCTCCAAAAACTAAAAATATATACAATGCAATTTCCACAAAATTACTAGAAGTCTCAGTTTTAAGTCTTGGCTCTAACATCTTCTCAGCAAAGAGTTTTATCTTAATGTCTCTATTTGAAGAAGCCATTACTCTCTATAATATTGTCATGCTGGTTAACCTCATGGCACTACTTACATGTTAAGATTATCTTGCCTATTTATTTATTCATTGTAATTTTTATTCCATGGAAGTATATTTTCTAACTCTTTCACCATTATATCTTTGTTGCTTCAAAGGGTAGTAGAGGCAGACTAAAAATTAAATATATATTTGTAATCTCTTTTAGAATAAAAATAAGATGCCACGGAAGTCATTTGAAGATGTATTTAATTCAGTTTTGTTGGTTGGGGCAGCTTAAATCTCATGTTACATCTGAGCTAAATCAAAGGAAAGCATGGTATCTTCAGGGCACTGAGAGTGGCTCAGAGTGACTAAAGAGTACAATAGGGAATGGTAAAGGGGTGTCTGCCTTAACAAAAGGAAGAGAAAACCATGCATCATTATAATCATGTTTGAAGAACATTTAGTAACAGGAAAATGTATACAATATAATATTCATAGTCTCTCATGATTCACCTCCACAAATAAGTGAAACCATATGATAATTGACTCTCTCTGCTTGACTTATTTCACTCAGCATAATCTCCTCCAGTCCCGTCCATGTTGCTACAAAAGTTGGGTAGTCATCCTTTCTGATGGAGGCATAATACTCCAGAGTGTATACGAACCACATTTTCCTTATCCATTCGTCTGTTGAAGGGCATCTTGGTTCTTTCCATACTTTGGCGACCATGGCCATTGCTGCTATAAACATTGGGGTACAGATGGCCCTTCTTTTCACGACATCTGTATTTTGGGGGTAAATACCCAGGAGTGCAATGGCAGGGTCATAGGGAAGTTCTATTTTTAATTTCTTGAGGAATCTCAACACTGTTCTCCAAAGAGGTTGCACCAACTTGCATTCCCACCAACAGTGAAAGAGGGTTTCCCTTTCTCCACATCCCCTCCAACACATGTTGATTCCTGACTTGCTAATTTTGGCCATTCTAACTGGTGTAAGGTAATATCTCAATGTGGTTTTAATTTGAATCTCCCTGAGGGCTAGTGATGATGAACATTTTTTCCTGTGTCTGATAGCCATTTGTATGTCTTCATTGGAGAAGTGTCTGTTCATATCTTCTGCCCATTTTTTGATATGCTTGTCTGTTTTGTGTGTGTTGAGTTTGAGGAGTTCATTATAGATCCTGGCAATCAACCTTTTGTCTGTACTGTCATTTGCAAATATCTTCTAACATTCCGTGGGTTGCCTCTTTGTTTTTTTGACTGTTTTCTTTGCTGTGCAGAAGCTTTTGATTTTGATGAAGTCCCAAAAGTTTATTTTTGCTTTTGCTTCCTTTGCTTTTGGAGACATATCTTGAAAGAAGTTGCTGTGGCTGATATCGAATAGGTTACTGCCTATGTTCTCCTCTAGGATTCTGATGGATTCCTGTCTCACGTTGAGGTCTTTCATCCATTTTGAGTTTATCTTTGTGTATGGTGTTAGAGAATGGTTGAGTTTCAATCTTCTACATACAGCTGTCCAGTTTTCCCTGCACCATTTATTGAAGAGACTGTCTTTTTTCCACTGTATATTTTTTCCTGTTTTGTCAAAGATTAATTGACCATAGAGTTGAGGGACCATATGTGGGCTCTCTCTACTCTGTTCCACTGGTCTATGTGTCTGTTTTTATGCCAGTACCATGCTGCCTTCATAACCACGGCTTTGTAAAAAGCTTGAAATCAGGTAACGTGATTCCCCTTAGCGATTTTTCAACATTTCCTTAGAGATTCGGGGTCTCTTCTGATTCCATACAAATTTCTGGATTATTTGCTCCAGCTCTTTGAAGAATACTGGTGGAATTTTGATCAGAATGACATTAAAAGTATAGATTGCTCTAGGCAGTATAGGCATTTTAACAATGTTTATTCTTCCGATCCAAGAGCATGGAATGGCTTTCCATCTTTTTGTGTCTTCTTCAATTTCTTTCATGAGTATTCTGTAGTTCCTCAAGTACAGATCCTTTACCTCTTTGGTTAGGTTTATTCCCAGATATCTTATGGTTCTTGGTGCTATAGTAAATGGAATCGATTCTCTAATTTCCCTTTCTGTATTTTCATTATTAGTGTATAAGAAAGCCACTGATTTCTGCACATTGACTTTGTATCCTGCCACGTTGACTATGGACTCTGAAAAACAGTCTGAGGGGTTGGAAGTGGCGGGGGGGTGGGAGGTTGGGGTACCAGGTGGTGGGTATTATAGAGGGCACTGATTGCATGGAGGACTGGGTATGGGGAAAAATAATGAAGACTGTTATGCTGAAAATAAATAAATTTAATTTAAAAAAATGAAATCTGGTCATTCGCAACAACATGGATGGATCTAGAGGGTATCATGCTAAGTGAAATAAGTCAGCTAGAAAAAGACAAATAACATTATTTCATTTATATGTGGAATCTAAAAAACAAAATAAATAAATAGACTCATAGGGAGCAAACTGGTGGTTGCCTGAGGGGAAGGTCTGGGGGGATATATATAGTAGATAAAGTGGATTAAGAGGTACAAGCTTATTCAACATCGTACTAGAGGTCCTAGCCTCAGCAATCAGACAACAAAAGGAAATTAAAGGCATCCAAATCGGCAAAGAAGAAGTCAAATTATCACTCTTCGCAGATGATATGATACTATATGTGGAAAACCCAAAAGACTCCACTCCAAAACTGCTAGAACTTGTACAGGAATTCAGTAAAGTGTCAGGATATAAAATCAATGCACAGAAATCAGTTGCATTTCTCTACACCAACAGCAAGACAGAAGAAAGAGATATTAAGGAGTCAATCCCATTTACAATTGCATCCAAAACCATAAGATACCTAGGAATAAACCTAACCAAAGAGACACAGAATCTATACTCAGAAAACTATAAAGTACTCATGAAAGAAATTGAGGAAGACACAAAGAAATGGAAAAATGTTCCATGCTCCTGGATTGGAAGAATAAATATTGTGAAAATGTCTATGCTACCTAAAGCAATCTACACATTTAATGCAATTCCTATCAAAGTACCATCCATCTTTTTCAAAGAAATGGAACAAATAATGCTAAAATTTATATGGAACCAGAAAAGACCTCGAATAGGTAAAGGGATATTGAAAAAGAAAGCCAACATTGGTGGCATCACAATTCCGGACTTCAAGCTCTATTACAAAGCTGTCATCATCAAGACAACATGGTACTGGCACAAAAACAGACACATAGATCAATGGAACAGAATAGAGAGCCCAGAAATAGACCCTCAAATCTATGGTCAACTAATCTTCGACAAAGCAGGAAAGAATGTCCAATGGAAAAAAGACAGCCTTTTCAATAAAGGGTGCTGGGAAAATTGGACAGCCACATGCAGAAAAATGAAATTGGACCATTTCCTTACACCACACACAAAAATAGACTCAAAATGGATGAAGGACCTCAATGTACGAAAGGAATCCATCAAAATCCTTGAGGAGAACACGGGCAGCAACCTCTTCGACCTCTGCCGCAGCAACATCTTCCTAGGAACAACGCAAAAGGCAAGGGAAGCAAGGGAAAAAATGAACTACTGGGATTTCATCAAGATCAAAAGCTTTTGCACAGCAAAGGAAACAGTTCACAAAATCAAAAGACAACTGACAGAATGGGAGAAGATATTTGCAAACGACATATCAGATAAAGGACTAGTGTCCAGAATCTATAAAGAACTTAGCAAACTCAACACCCAAAGAACAAATAATCCAATCAAGAAATGGGCAGAAGACATGAACAGACATTTCTGCAAAGAAGACATCCAGATGGCGAACAGACACATGAAAAAGTGCTCCATATCACTCGGCATCAGGGAAATACAAATCAAAACCACAATGAGATATCACCTCACACCAGTCAGAATGGCTAAAATCAACAAGTCAGGAAATGACAGATGCTGGCGAGGATGCGGAGAAAGGGGAACCCTCCTACACTGTTGGTGGGAATGCAAGCTGGTGCAGCCACTCTGGAAAACAGCATGGAGGTTCCTCAAAATGTTGAAAATAGAACTGCCCTATGACCCAGCAATTGCACTATTGGGTATTTACCCTAAAGATACAAATGTAGTGATCCAAAGGGACACATGCACCCGAATGTTTATAGCAGCAATGTCCACAATAGCCAAACTATGGAAAGAACCTAGATGTCCATCAACAGATGAATGGATCAAGAAGATGTGGTATATATACACAATGGAATACTATGCAGCCATCAAAAGAAATGAAATCTTGCCATTTGCAACAACATGGATGGAACTAGAGCGTATCATGCTTAGCAAAATAAGTCAAGCAGAGAAAGACAACTATCATATGATCTCCCTGATATGAGGAAGTGGTGATGCAACATGGGGGCTTAAGTGGGTAGGAGAAGAATAAATGAAACAAGATGGGATTGGGAGGGAGACAAACCATCAGTGACTCCTAATCTCACAAAACAAACTGAGGGTTGCTGGGGGGAGGGGGTTTGGGAGAAGGGGGTGGGATTATGGACATTGGGGAGGGTATGTGCTTTGGTGAGTGCTGTGAAGTGTGTAAACCTGGTGATTCACAGACCTGTACCCCTGGGGATAAAAATATATGTTTATAAAAAATAAAAAATTAAAAAAGAAAGAAAAACAAAACAAAACAATGGGCCTTGGTAAAATGGCCCAACCATTCATATAGGAGAACAAAGAGTGAAGAAGACCTGAGACAATTAGAGGAAAAGCATAAGGAGAGAGGACTGCCCTATAGGCATGAAAATTACTTCCTTTGTTACTTCAAAGATTTGTTTATTTTTGAGAGAGAGAGAGTGAGCATTAGGGCAGAGGGAGTGAGTCTTCAAGCAGAATCCCCACAGAGTGTAGAGTCTGGCTCAATTTCATGACCCATGAGAACAAGACCTGAGCTGAAACCAAGAGTCAAACACTTAACTGATTGAGTCTCCCAGGCATCCCACTCCTGGTACTTCATATAGTGGACTAGCTCTGGCATAGGGACTGACAAATCTACAGAATTCCTGTAACAGACCATAAAGCCTAGACACAGATTAAGTATTTCTTAGTAATTGGTAGATAATATGGTTGGTTCAGAATCAGGCAGGGAGTGGTTGGGCTGATTGTTGGTAAGGTGTGCTGGACAACTGGATGCTATACATAACAAATAACATGGAAAATGAGTCCTAGAAGATTGATTATGGAAAGTAAAATTTTACCAACTTTAGAAGGAATATATTTATGATATCAGGGTAGGAACTGATTTCTTAGTCCAGCACAAAATGTTCAACATATGATAGAACATGTAAAATTTGACAACCTTAAACTTAAAACATTTGTATGAAACAGACTGTATAGAGAACAAAGGAAGAGAAGTCATGGACTAGAAGAGGTATATGATACACACACATCAATAAGGGATCCATGTTCAGAATAAAGAAAATTCTATACTAAGAGGAAAAAGAGCAAAAACCCAGTAGAAAGTAATGGGAGAGAAGGCTTGAATCAGCAAATAATAGAAGGAGAAAGTGGAATGCACAATAACCAAAATAAAAGATGTTCAACATAATTAAAATAAAATTCAATTACCATCCTTTGTCGTAGAGCAACCTTAAAGTCTGACAATCCAACCGTTAGGAAAGAAAAATTCATTTTATCATGTGGACAACAGTTATCCTGTATCTAGGAAAGCTGATAACTCTTACACCTCTAGTTAACTAACACTTCCAATTCTTGATTATATCCTAGAGTATTATGTGTTCAAGAACATATTTATATATTGTCATACAGAAAATCTAGTAATGGATAAGTTATTTACAACATTTGCTTTTTTTTTCTTTAAAGATTTTATTTATTTGAGAGAGAGGGAGAGCATGAGTTGGGGGAGGGACAGAAGGAGAAGTAGACTCCATGTTGAGCAGGGCATGGGACTCAATCCCAGGACCCTGAGATCATGACCTGAGCTGAAGGCAGACACTTAACCAACTGGGCCATCCAAGTGCCCCTACCACATTTGCTTATTAATATTGTTCAACAGCTGAACTAAATGTATGTCCATGGAGCAATTTTTTAAAATTAAAATGACATTTCTTTTTTAAAAAATTAATTTATTTTAGAGAATAGAGAGAGCAAGTGCACAGGGTGGAGGAACTGAGAGAGGGGGACAAGCAGACTCCACATTTTGTGTAGAGTCTGACATTGGGCTTGATCCCACAACCCTGAGGTCATGACCTGAGCTGAAATTGAGAGTTGGACGCCTAGCCAGCTGAACCACCCAAGTGTCTTGCATGGAACAATTTTTAAAACCACAATGTGAGGGGAAAAAAAAAAGTTGCCATAAGATATTTGGTGAATCACACCATACGTGTAAATTTTAACACTTAAAATAATACGTGTATATGCAGGTAAAGTACATACATCTTAAGTGGGAATACATTACCCATTGTTGAACAGCAGTTATCTCTGGGGTGAGAGGGGTAATATTGCCTGGACATTGTTTCCATATGCCTACTCCCATCCTTTTCATTTTCCTCAAAGATTCAGAAGAAAAGTGTCCATGCATCCCATATACTCTCATTATTATTCTCTTCTGCTTCCTCAGCTATGTTACTCCACCATTCTTTCAGCTGCAGTATTTGCTCTCTGCAGGAGTTCCTCAACACCAGCTGTTTCCCATTAGCCATTAACCATTAAACATATTACAGTCTGTTTAGTCATTCCATGAATGTTCCTCAATCTTTCTAGCTACCATGACACTTCTTATCTATGTTATTCCTTTTTCAGGCAGGCTTCTTTATAGAGACATCTGCTTACTGGACTCCAAATTCTATTTATAATATAAAAGTGTGATTGTACACATGTCTTCAACTAATTCACTATTTAGCATCATCTAACAGATAAAAGTCTCATTTCCTTATCATGGAGGAGATTTCAAAGACAAAGTATACATTTGAGGAGTACTTCAGGGCAAATGAGTTATATACGTTTACTAGAAGCACCAGATTAAAGCAGGAGAATCAATCTGGAAAAGATGCATGGGTTCATATGTGGAGGATTTTGAGCTAGTGCAAACACTTGGTTCTATATTCATTGGAATGTAGGCTTAGTATAGCGGATGTAGGCCACACTAACTCTTTGTGATACAGGCATATGCACATTTTATTTAATGTAAATATAGGTATATCACATATGAATAAAGTGATTGATCAATAGGGCAACATTTTAGAGTGACAATCTGGTACACAGAGACAATCACAAGGAGATAAAATTAGAGAGTGAAAGAATGTAAGAAAAACAGCACCAGAAAAAGATGAGATTCCTCTAAACACTGCAGGAACAAAAGAAACAGGGAACCAAGGAGAGGGGTATTGGGCAGTCAGGGACTGAGGATGTAGAAGCACAGAGCAAGATGTTGGAGATGATCATGAGGAGAGATGATTCTTGCATAAGTCCAGGAGGAAGAGGTGACAGACAGTATCTTCTCCTCCCCAGAAGAGAAGCAGGACATGCAGCAATGTGAATCCCATAGGCAGTGACAGCCTTGAGTTTCCTGGAAAGACACCAGGTTTCTAGGCAATGCTGACCACTAATGATTCTTCCTGGAAGGGTTTGTGCTCTGAGAATTCCAGTCTTGATGGTGCTGAGGACCATCTTTCAGGATACACAAGACAGAATGCCTCCCCTCTCTGGCATCAGTGGTAGCAGACAAAGCCAACAAAAGTCCTCTAAGTGCTTTGAGTATCCCTGATAGTTCAGGCCATCAGTGCTTTGACTGTGAAGTAACACAATTTTCTGAAGGGGCTCATTTGCCAACACCCTTGAGTGTGTGAGTACAAGGTGGCTCTGTAGCTCTTCTAGGAGATGATGGACTCCTGAAAGTCCACACACATGCAAACACACACCCAGACACACACACTTTCAGGAGTCAGAAAAGGCTCAGACTTGGCAAAACCAACAGAAACTCTTCTTCCTGATCCTATTTTCATAGACAAAAGTCCATAGGTAACCCTTGTCAGAGGGGAGGAATTCTTGCCTGCCAACCCCAACTTTCTCCCTTTTGTCTACCAAATCTAGAGAGTCTAATTCCAGAGCCAAAGTGTGAGTCCTGGGGACCTGGGTGGCTCAGTGGGTTAAAGCCTCTGCCTTCGGCTCAGGTCATGATCCCAGGGTTCTGGGATCGAGTCCCACATCAGGCTCTCTGCACAGGGAGCCTGCTTCCTCTCTCTCTCTCTCTCTGCCTGCTTGTGATCTCTGTCTGTCAAATAAAAAAAAAAAAAAAAGTGTGAGTCCTACCTATCTGTGTGACTCTGGACAATTCAATTCACCATTTTTTCATCTGATAAAATGACAAAATAATTCTCCTTACCTCTGAGGGTTTTGTGAGTGTCAAAGGAGATAACACACACAGGTAGTGCAGTTGTTGGCTCTGTATCCTTTGATGTCACTGTCATAGACTCTTCAACATTTACAGGACTTGGGTTCTTCACTGTGGAGACAGCTCAGATGCTGTCATAAAGGGTCTTGAACTAGTGGCCTTCACTTCTCTTCTTCTAGTCAGCACCTAGTGTTTGTTAGCCTTCATTTTGGGGCCAGGTATACTGGATTGTAAATCTTCTGTTCCTGGGGAAGAGAAGGGCTGGGATGTCTTGTAAAGGGAAGCCCCCAGCTTCCCATGTATGGGAAAAAATGAAGCAGGAGCTGTTCTGGATGGAGCCTGAAGACGAGGACTTCAATTTCTTCTTCAAGGAAGATGGATATGTTATATCTTCAAGAAAATTATGAATATTTGCCAGGTTATAATGTTTTAAAAACTGACTCCCCAAGGTGTTCATTCAGGCCTAAATCCAAATAATCATTGAGACCTGTTGACACACTCTTATACTTGTCTCCTGAGGGGACACAGTAGCTCTCAAGGGTAATCTTTCTCATAGTTCTCTTCTACAGAAAAGATAGGTAAGGTGGTATCAGGCAGAATGTGTCTCTATGACCCAAGCCCTGGGTTGACTTATTCTAGCCCCTTTGTTGAAATGTGGGCCCCCCTACTGTTCAACACAAACTTGAAACCACCCCTTGGGATACAAAGGCTGTGCTACAGCTGGTCATTCTTCCAGACTACTCCAAAAACTTTGTGGTGTTAAGTCTGCAGGGAGAAAGAATTCTATTTCATCTTTCCTTTAGGATTTGGCTTGAGGAGAGTTAGTGTAGATACTATACTTTCTTTATCTAGCATGCTGAGGCATTTGTAGAGATGAATGGGACTTAGTTGTTTATCTGGTCAGCTTCATGTGTTTGTTACCTTTATAAAAGGTCTGCTTAATGGTAGTTGTTCTATAACTTAGCACCTTCTGTGGCAGAGAGGTCACTTCCTTTCTTAGAAGGTTGTGGTGAAGACTAAGCTCTGGACAGATATCTCTCTCTTACTGGCTGTAATTGACCCTAGACAGTTATTAAAAATACTTTCTCACCTTTAAAATAAGAGCACCAATACGTTAATACTACCCTACAATACTACTAATATGCTCATAAAGTTTCTGTGAGGATCAAATGAATTAATATCTTAAGTGTCTTTAGAAGAGTCTAGCAGAAAGAACTTAGGTAAAGGCCCAATCAGTGTTAACTGTTATTTTATGAAGTTCTGATCTACTCCTGTAGTTGTTGGATGCCTCTCTAAAATCTTCCGTCAGACTGTGCATATCTACTACAGATGTTAGTACAACACTGTTTCACCACACTCTGCTCTAGACATGTTTCAAGTCATGCTACTCAGTGATCTGTTGTTACTGTCTTATGTTAGGATCATGCTCCAGTGTCCAAGACTCAGATACTATGACATATCATGATAATATTTCTTCCTTGTAATCACCATTTTGATGTTGATTTGCTTTCCAGATTCTCTTGCTACTTCTACTTTTTTTTTTTTAACTGGGAATGCACTAGAGGCAAGGGATTATGCAATGGTATTGGAGAGAACTATGAAGAAAATGATATTTAATACAAAATATTTGCAAATATTAACTGTGGACAGTGACTTTCATTAACGTACAAAAGAATCTTTGACTGTCTCCTCCCCACAAAGAGAAAAACCTCTGGATGGTAAGAGAAGGTAAATTGAGGTGTCTGTTGGCAAATCCAGGCTTGAGAAAATCTCTTCTCATTTAAACACTTTGTTTTAAAGGAATGGTTTATGAAATGTATTTGCAGAGTAGGATAGAGAGCAACATCTTACATACCATAACACACACACACACACACACACACACACACACACACACACACACACTTATACCTGCAAACAGTGTAAGAATGGAAACGAAATTTTTATGAATTAATTTTCTTCATGTTAACACATGAAAACATATAGTATAAGTCAGAAACAAATTTAGATGAAAATATAACTGATATAGAAACAACAAACAGTAATGATTAAGAACAACAACAACAAAAAGATTTAAATTGACTTTATGTGGAATTGATATCAGACAAACATTAGTAATGTGGAGAACAGACTTCATAAATCTTTCCAGATGAAGATTAAAATAGGAGTTTAAAAAAAAAAAAGGAGTTTAAAATAATAATGTAAATGAGCTAGAATTAAAATGAACACTTAAAATGAAAAAATGAGTTTAAAACAATAAAATAGAGAAATATGGGTGTTGAAAAGAATGTGGAATTCTGACTTGAGAACAATAGTTGTTCCAGAGGGAGGAAAACCCAACAAATAGAACTCAAGCAACAGTTAAAAGTTGCACCAAAATGTAATATTGTAGGGAACCCAAAGTGAAATTCCAACTATACTCTGGACAATATTAATGTTAATATCCCTAGGTGTATCCTAGTGATACATTTTATTTTTGACAGGAGAAAAATTTTTTTTGAATGAAAATTACAGTGCAGAGAGTAATAGATTTATTTTTTTTAATGTTTTTTATTAATATATTTATTTTCAGCATAACAGTATTCATTATTTTTTCACCACACCCAGTGCTCCATGCAATCTGTGCCCTCTATAATACCCACCACCTGGTACCCCAACCTCCCACTCCCCCGCCACTTCAAACCCCTCAGATTGTTTTTAAGAGTCCTAGTCTCTCATGATTCACCTCCCCTTCCAATTTACCCAACTCCCTTATCCTAAGACCCCTTGTCCTCCATGATATTTGTTATGCTCCACAAATAAGTGAAACCATATGATAATTGACTCTCTCTGCTTGACTTATTTCACTCAGCATAACCTCTTCCAGTCCCGTCCATGTTGCTACAGAAGTTGGGTATTCATCCTTTCTGATGGAGGCATAATACTCCATAGTGTATATGGACCACATCTTCCTTATCCATTCGTCCATTGAAGGGCATCTTGGTTCTTTCTATAGTTTGGTGACCATGGCCATTACTGCTATAAACATTGGGGTACAGATGGCCCTTCATTTCATGACATCTGTATCTTTGGGGTAAATACCCAGGAATGCAATTGCAGGGTCATAGGGAAGTTCTATTGTAATTTCTTGAGGAATCTCCACACTGTTCTCCAAAGAGGCTGCACCAACTTGCATTCCCACCAACAGTGTGAGAGCATTCCCCTTTCTCCAATTCCCTCCAACACATGTTGTTTCCTGTCTTGCTAATTTTGGCCATTCTAACTGGTGTAAGGTGATATCTCAATGTGGTTTTAATTTGAATCTCCCTGAGGGCTAGTGATGATGAACATTTTTTCATGTGTCTGATAGCCATTTGTATGTTTTCATTGGAGAATTGTCTATTCATATCTTCTGCCCATTTTTTGATATGATTGTCTGTTTTGTGTGTGTTGAGTTTGAGGAGTTCATTTTAGATCCTGGATATCAACCTTTTGTCTGTACTGTCATTTGCAAATATCTTCTCCCATTCCGTGGGTTGCCTCTTTGTTTTTTTGCTGTTTTCTTTGCTGTGCAGAAGCTTTTGATTTTGATGAAGTCCCAAAAGTTTATTTTCGCTTTTGTTTCCTTTGCTTTTGGAGACGTATCTTGAAAGAAGGTGCTGTGGCTGATGTCGAAGAGATTACTGCCTATGTTCTCCTGTAGGATTTTGATGGATTCCTGTCTCACGTTGAGGTCTTTTATCCATTTTGAGTTTATCTTTGTGTACGGTGTAAGAGAATGGTCAAGTTTCATTCTTCTACATATAGCTGTCCAGTTTTCCCAGCACCATTTATTGAAGAGACTGTCTGTTTTCCACTGTATATTTTTTCCTGTTTTGTCGAAGATTAATTGACCATAGAATTGAGGGTCAATATTTGGGCTCTCTACTCTGTTCCACTGGTCTATATGTCTGTTTTTATGCCAGTACCATGCTGTCTTGGTGATCACAGCTTTGTAGTAAAGCTTGAAATCAGGTAACATGATGCCCCCAGTTTTATTTTTGTTTTTCAAATTTCCTTAGCAATTCGGGGTCTCTTCTGATTCCATACAAATTTTAAGATTATTTGCTCCAGCTCTTTGAAGAATATATCAGTAAAATTTTGATCGGAATGGCATTAAAAGTATAGATAGCTCTAGGCAATATAGACATTTTAACAATGTTTATTCTTCCGATCCAAGAGCATGGAATGGTCTTCCATCTTTTTGTGTCTTCTTCAATTTCTTTCATGAGTGTTCTGTAATTCCTCAAGTACAGATGCTTTACCTCTTTGGTTAGATTTATTCCCAGGTATCTTATGGTTTTTGGTGCTATAGTAAATGGAATCGATTCTCTAATTTCCATTTCAGTATTTTCATTGTTAGTGTATAAGAAAGCCACTGATTTCTGCACATTGACTTTGTATGCTGCCACGTTGCTGAATTGTTGTATGAGTTCTAGTAGTTTGGGGGGGGGAGTCTTTTGAGTTTTCCATATAAAGAATCATGTCATCTGTGAATAGAGAGAGTTTGACTTCTTCATTGCCAATTTGGATACCTTTTATTTCTCTTTGTTGTCTGATTGCTGTTGCTAGGACTTCTAATACTATGTTGAAAAAGAGTGGTGAAAGTGGGTGCCAATGACACCCATTGTCTTGTTCCTGATCTCAACTGGAAGGCTGAAAGCTTTTTCCCATTGAGGATGATATTTTCTGTAGGGTTTTTATAGATAGATTTGATGAAGTTCAGGAATGTTCCCTCTATCCCTATACTTTGAAGCGTTTTAATCAGGAACGGATGCTGGATTTTGTCAAATGCTTTTTCTGCATCAATTGAGAGGACCATGTGGTTCTTCTCTCTTTTCTTATTGATTTGTTGTATCACATTGATTGATTTGCGAATGTTGAACCATCCTTGTAGCCCAGAGATGAATCCCACCTAGTCATGGTGGATAATCTTTTTAATATGCTGTTGGATTCTGTTTGCTAGTATCTTGTTGAGAATCTTAGCATCCATATTCATCAGTGATATTGGTCTGAAATTCTCCTTTTTGGTAGGGTCTTTGCCTGGTTTGGGGATCAGGGTAATGCTGGCTTCATAGAAAGAGCCTGGAAGTTTTCCTTCATCTTCAATTTTTTGAAACAGCTTAAGGAGAATAGGTGTTATTTCTTCTTTGAAAGTTTGGTAGAATTCCCCAGGGAGTTCATCAGGTCCTGGGCTCTTGTTTTTTGGGAGGTTTTTGATCACTGCTTCCATCTCGTTACTAGGTATCGGTCTATTCAGGTTGTCAGTTTCTTCCTGGTTCAATTTTGGGAGTTTATAATTTTCCAGGAATGCATCCATTTCATCTAGGTTGCTTAGCTTATTAGCATATAACTGTTGATAATAACTTCTGATGATTGTTTCTACTTCCTTGTTGTTAGTTGTGATCTTTCCCTTTTCATTCATAATTTTATGAATTTGGGCTTTCTATCTTTTCTTTTGGATTAGTGTGGCCAATGGTTTTTAGATCTTATTGATTCTTTCAAAAAACCAGCTTCTAGTTTCATTGATACATTCTACTCTATCTCTGGATTCTACCTCACTGATCTCAGCTCTAATTTTGATGATTTCCCTTCTTATGTGTGGAGTTGGTTTGATTTGTTGTTGATTCTCCAGTTCTTTAAGGTGTAGAGACAGCTGGTGTATTCTGGATTTTTCAATTTTTTTGAGGGGGGCTTGGGTGACTATGTATTTCCCCCTGAGGACCGCCTTTGCTGTATCTCATAGGTTTTGGACTGAAGTGTCTTCATTCTCATTGGTTTTTCCATGAATTGTTTCAATTCTTCTTTGATCTCCTGGTTGATCCAAGCATTCTTCTTTTTTTTTTTTTTTAAAGATTTTATTTATTTATTTAACAGACAGAGATCACAAGTAGGCAGAGAGGCAGGCAGAGAGAGAGAGGAGGAAGCAGGCTCCCTGCTGAGCAGAGAGCCTGATGCGGGGCTCGATCCCAGACCCTGAGATCATGACCTGAGCCAAAGGCAGGGGCTTAACCCACTAAGCCACCCAGGCGCCCCGATCCAAGCATTCTTAAGCAAGGTGGTCTTTAGCTTCCAGGTGTTTGCATTCCTTCGGAACTTTTCCTTGTGATTGAGCTCCAGTTTCAAAGCATTGTGATCTGAGAATATGCAGGGAATCATCTCAGTCTTTTGATATCGGTTGAGTCCTGATTTGTGACCCAGTATGTGGTCTATTCTGGAGAAGGTTCCATGTGCACTTGAGAAGAATGAGTATTCTGTTGTTTTAGGGTGGAATGTTCTGTATATATCTATGAAATCCATCTGGTCCAATGTGTCATTCAATGCTCTTGTTTCTTTATTGATTTTCTGCTTCAATGATCTGTCTATTTTCTGTGAGAGGCGTGTTAAGATCTCCTACGATTAGTGTATTCATATCAATATGACTCTTCATCTTGATTAACAGTTTTCTTATGTAATTGGTTGCTCCCATATTGGGAGCATAGATATTTACAATTGTTAGATCATCTTGGTGGATAGTCCCTTTAAGGATTATGTAGTGTCCTTCTGTATCTCTGACCACAGTCTTTAGTTTAAAATGTAATTTATCTGACATGAGAATCATTACCCCAGCCTTCTTTTGAGGCCCATTGGCATGAAAGATGCTTCTCCATGCCTTCACTTTCAGTCTGGGTGTATCTTTAGGTTCAAAATGGGTCTCTTGTAGACAACATATGGATGGGTCCTTTCATTTTATCCAATCTGCAACCCTGTGCTGTTTTATGGGCACATTTAGGCCATTCACATTGAGAGTGATTATTGATAGATACGTTTTAATTGACATCGAGTTACCTTTGAAGTCTTTCTTTCTGTATATTGTCTCTATATTTCTGTGCAATGTTATTCTTGGGATTTTTCCTCTTTTATAGAACCCCCCTTAGTATTTCCTGCAGTGTCCCCTTGGTGGTTGCATAATCTTTTATGCCTTACCGGTCTTAGAAACTCTTTATATCTCCATCCATTTTGAATGTCAGTCTTGCTGGATAAAGTATTCTTGGTTGCATGTTCTTCTAATTTAGTGCCCTGAATATATCTTGCCAGCATTTTCTGGCTTGCCAGGTCTCTGTGGACAGGTCTGACGTTATTCTGAAGGGCTTTCCTCTGTACGTGAGGAGCCTCTTTGCCCTAGTGGCTTTCAAGAGATTATACCTACAATTATAATTCCTCAATTTGACTATCAGGGGTCCTGATTTTTTTTCAATGTATAATCTTGGGTGGAGACCTTTCAGCCTCTAGTACATGAATGCTGGTTCCATTTGTGAGATTGGGAAATTTTTCATGAAGGACTTGTTCCACTATATCTTCTAGACTTCTTTCTTTCTCCTCCTCTTCCGGGATTCCAATAATTCTAACGTTGGAATGCTTCATGGCATCATTTATTTCCCTGATTCTGTTTTCGTGGTTTCTAAGCTGTTTGTTCCAGGCTTCCTCCTGATCCTTTCTCTCTATCTGTTTGTCCTCCAGATCACTAATTTTATCTTCTGCCTCAGTTACACTAGCTTTGAGAGAGTTTAGATTAGATTGGAACTCATTAAGAGCATTGTGAACCTCCTCCCTGGTATCTTTAAGCTCCACCCTAACATTGTGAACATCATCTCTCATCGCTTTCAGCTCGGCCCTAATCAATTCCATTTGGTCATCCATGGCTTTCTCCAACCTAGCTAATTGCCTGGATAATTTTTAGCCTGAATTCTCTTTCCAACATATTGTCTATGTTGATAGCCGTTAGCTCTGTTGCAGACGGTCCATCCTCTGTATTTTTCTTCTGTTGGCCATTCCTCTGCTTAGTCATTTTGGTGGGAGATGACTGAACAGAAGTAGCTGGATGTATGAACCATGGTGCAGTCAAGGTGCACCCTGGAACACTTCTGAGCAATCAGGATTCCCCACCAAATGAGAGACAAAAGAAAAGAAAGAGAAGAAGAAAAAAAAAAAAAGAAAAGAAAAGAAAAAAGAGAGAGAGAGAGATAGGAAAGAAAGGGAAGATGAAAAAGAAGGTTCAGCCCAAATGGGCCCCAAGGTAAGATTTATGAAGTAGACAAACAAAAAGACTGATACAAGTATTTAACAAGAGAAAAAAATATATATATGCAAATAAAGGAAGAACCTCGTCAAAAAGAACCCCAAGTGTAAGATTTATATGCTATCAGGACAAACACAAAAACACAGAAACACTGATGGAAGAAAATGATGGGAGAGTGGTTATAACTCTCAGTGTGTGCAAGGAAGGTTGTTTTGATTCTTCCTGGATGTATCTTGATATCTTTGTTAAAGGACTCTACTTTCTTAAGATAAAGCGGGATTAAAAATTGGTTTACCTATAGGGGTAGTATTGATTGGGGAATGGGATTACTTTGAAGTTTAACTCTATATGAATATTAGAAGATAAAAATAAAAAGGAATAAACTAGACTAAACTAAACTAAAATTTTAAAAAAAGGAATTCAAAAAATAGAAATGCAAAAGAAAAACATAGGTGTATGTATCAAAAAGTTTATGTTAGAAGGTTATTATGGAATTTGATGTACTGTACAGCTCGCTGTGATGGTAAATAGGTTAAAAAAATTACCTATGTATTAAAAAAAAATGAACCAGAATAGTGGGAACGAGTGAAAAATAAAAGTTTTCCTATGAAGTAATGGTTGTTCTCTTGTAGTCCTTTTTTTTTCTTTCTTGGTTTGTTTTCTGGGGGAGGGAACTGCCACGTGGGTTTTCAGTCAATGATGTTCCCTGAGTTAAGTCCTCCCGTCACCCTCAAGGGGGTGGGCTCTGAGGAAACTGGGTTTTTTTTTTTTTTCAGGCTTTTGTTCTCTGGCGGTTTTTATATTTGTTCACTTTTTTTTTTCTCTCACTTTGACCGCTTTTGATGGTTTTTGTAGTTTTAGAGGAAAACAAACTGCACCCTGATCTCCTTCTCAGAAAGAGCCCTCAGTCTGGCTGAAGAGCTTAAATAAGTTCCCCCTTGGCTTCTGGCAGAGCAAGTTCCAAGTCGAGGTCCCTGGAGAGGCAAAATCTTTTGCTTGTACCCAAAGCCAAGGCAGTGGTGGCTCTCTGGGCAGCTCCAGACCGCCAGAGAGGTTCCAAGGAGCAATCGCACACTGAGATTTTCCTGCTGGCCCGGACTGGGAGTGCCTGATCTTTCTGGATCTAAGAGTGCCCGGCTTGTGCGCACCAATTTCAGGGGAGACTGTGGGTTGCGCGCGGGTCATATGCTCTGAGAACGGGGTGCAGGTCTGAAAGCACCAGGATGGGACTTCCATGCACCTCTCTGGGGGGAGAGTTTGGTGCAGGCGTCTGAGGTTCTGAAACAATGGCACGTATCAAAGGGCGCCGGCTGGGCCTTTGTACTTCTCTCATGGGAGTATCTCAGGCTCTATAGCAGGGCTGGAGCATTCTGCCGCCCAGCGTGGCTCCCATCCCCTCACAGGAAATGGACCCCACACGTTCTTGGGAGCTGGTTTCTCCGCCGCACTCTCTCTGCCTCAGCGCCAGGGGAGGCTGTCCTGGGATCGGGGGACTTAAGCCCCTGTCCCTAGCCACCCTGATTCCCACAATTTCCTTTGCTCTTTTGGAGTGCTTTCAACCAGTCTCCAAGTTAATGCTAGTCCTCAGACGCAGGGCACTCTCCCTCGTATTGGGGTATTACTTTCCAACCTGTAGCTCTGGTGGCTCCCTCCCCCTTTTGTTTATCTTCCAATATCAGTCGCTGTTCCCACTTCGATATTAGTCGCTGTTCCCACTTCGCTTTACCTGTCCACTGGCGTCTTCTGCCCCTGTAGAGATCCAGACGTGTATAATTCTGATCTCAGGCTGATTTCATGGGTGATCGGAGTTCTTTGGTAGGTAATCAGCTCACTTTGGGGTACGGGCTGAAAAGGCGCCTCCTCCTACTTCCCCGCCATCTTGTCCCCCCCCCCCCAGTAAGAGATTTCTTAAAAAGAAATAGAAATTCAAACTTGCTTCAGACTTCTGCCTACAACATACTGATGGCATAAAATACTGAAGTATTATCAGAATAATACTATATTTAGGATAAGTATTTTATAACTCATAATTCTATACCCAGTTAGGTTATTCCTGTTGTAAATATGTTTATGAGACTAAATGAATATATTGAAAATACTTTTTAAAAAATAACATTTTGTCAGCACAAATTTAATTATTGTGAGTAACCAGCATTTTAAATCTGCATAATTTAGGAAGACCATGAATTTGAATACTGGGAATGAATGCAGGAAGCAAAACATTCTGATTCTTGTGTTAAGTCATTGTTTTGTTTTTGACTTTATAAACAGAAAAATGAAGGTATAAGTATCTACTACTTAAAGAGATATCTCCTAGCAGAATAAAAAAAAGTAGAAGTCACTGTATCAACTCAAATCAGCTGTGATCTATATGATATTATAGAAAAAGATTCAGATTTTCGTATTTTCAGTTTAAAAGAAGACATCTCCCAGAGTTAGATACCCATTCTAATTTTATTTTTTAATTACTTTTTTAAAAATTATATTCAGTTAGCCAACATATAGAACATCATTAATTTTGGTGTAGTGTTCAACAATTCATTTGTTGTATATAAAACCAAGTGGTCATCCCAACATGTGTCCTTCTCAATATCCACTACCCAGTTACCTCATTTCCCAACACTCTCCCTTCTGTAACTCCTAGTGTGTTTCCTGGAGTAGAGTCTCTCATAGTTTGTCTCCCTCTCTGATTTCATCCCATTCAGTTTTCCCTCACTTACCCTGTGGTCTTCTGCCCTAATCCTTATGTTCCACATATGAGTGAAACCATATGGTAATTGTCTTTCTCTGCTTCACTTATTTCACTTAGCATCATGCCCTCCAGTTCCATCCATGTTGATGCAAATGATGGGTATTCATCCTTTCTGATGGCTGAGTAATATTTGTATATAGGGACCACATCTTCTTTATCCATTCTTCTGTTGGAGGACATCTTGTCTCCTTCCACAGTTTGACTACTGTGGACATTTCTGCTATGAATATTGAGATTCAGGTGTTCCTTCTTTTCACTACATCTGTGTCTTTGGGATAAATACATAAATACCTAGTAGTGCAATTGCTGGGTCCTAGGGTAGCCCTATTTTTAATGTCTTGAGGAACGTCCATACCATTTTCCAGAGTGTTATACGAGCTTGCATTTCTACCACCAGTGTAAGAGGGCTCCCCTTTTTCCACATCCTCTCCAACATTTGTTGTTTCCTGTCTTGTTAATTTTTGCCATTCTAACTGGTGTAAGGTGGTTATTTCATTGTGGGTTTGATTTGTATTTCCCTGACGGCTAGTGACACTGAGAACTTTTCCATGTGTCTGTTATAGCAGAACATTTGTATGTCTTTTTTGGGGAAGTGTCTGTTCATATCTTTTGCCCATTTCTTGACTGGGTTATTTGTTTTTTTGGGTGTTGAATTTGAGAAGTTCATTATAGATTCTGGATACCAGTCCTTTATCTATAATGTCATTTGCAAATATCCTCTCCCATTCCATGGATGCCTCTTAATTTTGTTGACTGTTTCCTTTGCTGTGCAGAGGCTTATCTTGTTGAAGTCCCAAGAGTTTATTTTTGCTTTTCTCTCCCTTGCCTTTAGAGACGTGTCTTGAAAGAAGTTACTGTGGCCAATGTCAAAGAGGTTACTGCCTATGTTTTCCTCTAGGATTTTGATGAATTTCTGTCTCACATTGAGGTCTGTCAACCATTTTGAGTTTGTGTACAGTGTAAGAGAAAGGTCCAGTTTCATTCTTCTGCATGTGGCTTCCAATTTTCTCAGCACCATTTGTTGAAGAGACTGTCTTTTATCCCATAGGATGTTCTTTTCTGCTTTGTCTCAGATTAGTTGACCAGAGAGTTGAGGGTCCATTTCTGGAGTTTCTATTCTGTTCTATCGATCTATGTGTCTGTTTTTGTGCCAGTACCATACTGTCTTGATGATTATAGCTTTGTAATAGAGCTTGAAGGCTGGAATTGTGATGCTGCCAACTTTTCATTCGAAATGGGGTTATTTGTTTCTGCTCTCATTCTGTTTGGGTTGGTTTTATCCTATTTTTATTTCATGTCTATACCTATAACTATACTATATTTGTATCTACTTCTATTTATATATACTTCTATGGGGTGTTTTATAATCTGGTAAAATTATTCGCACCCCACTCCAACTGTATTTGAAATAATTAACATAACTACACTGAAAGGGGACAGAAAAAGTAGCCTAAGTAATTGTTGGACATAGTATTTTGGCTAAATATCCTCATACTAAATTAAATTAAATACTAAATTAAAAAAGAGACTGTAAACACATAACTCTAATTATTTATTTAGTTCCCTTAGTGTCATGGGTTAGCAGTTCTAAGGCAATTTCATGCATGTTCTAAGATTGAGCTTTTTTATATAGTGTTTCCTGGGGGAAGGGCAAGGAAAGTACTGGCTACAGGGATGCTGGTGGAGTGGGAGCTGTGCTGGCTCTAGGCTCTGATCACATGCATACTCAGAGGACCAGCGCTGGACCCTCTCTGGGGGAGGGCAACTGCTGGTGATCCAGGAGGTTGTGGTTATCAGGGATCTGTGGTGGAGCAGCGAGAAGGTCCAGAGATGAGTTTTCTGGAACCCACTGCTCCTGACACCACTTAGTTATCAGAGTCTTCTACTGTGTTCCAATATTTTTTCCTCTTTTATTCTTCCTCTAAGCTTATAGTGACCTTCTCATAAAAATTGAGGAAAAAATATGATAATGACCATGACTTCATACATTTTCTTCTGTTTCAAGGGATGATTTCCTCCATATAATATATCCTAATTTTAGCAGAGGCCTTTTGTGAATTGATTAAAGTGTCTCTCTCTATCTCTCTTTTTTTTTTTTTTTTTTTTTTTTGATAGATGTGGTGGCTCTCTAGTTCAGCCCAAGAGACAGGCAGTTAATAACTTTTCTTGGAGGAAATCCCAACACTGCTGGACCACATTCTTCCCTTTACCAGAAACTGCTCCTGAGGGAATACAAAGGGTGTGGGACAATTACTGAGTTTCAATCTCCCTCAAGATTCCTGAAGCACTCATACTGAGGCTATCTAAGAAAGAAATAAATAGCACAAGTCCCCTTATGATCCAGAGCTGAGAACCCTAGAATTACACCAGTGGTCCTGATATTATGACCAAACACACTCTTGTGCACAGCCCTACTACAGCTGGGTTGTAGGAAAGGCTGGCTGCAGCACAGGTAGGCAACCTGGACATGAGCCTGTTTTTATGTTCTCTGCTCCACACAGTGACAGCCTCTGAGTTTTCATGTTAACTTCCAATGATGTAGAGGATGGAAAAAGAGGCAGTGAGTCATTGCTGATGGAGGCTGAGACGGACACAGGCAGGAAGGTAAGCTTCACAGCTGGAATGGAACAAACCCCAATATATGTTTGAACAATGACAAACAGACCAAGTATGTCCTAGGTGCAGTGAGAAGTATGAGGATAAATAAGGCAGGCTTACCATCTCTAAAGGGTCAGAGTCAGGTAGGGAAGAATAGACCTAAATGTTTGATAATGAAAGTATAAGAAAATCTTGACACTTGCATTATTGAGAGGAAGGATGACATTAAGTCTTTTCCACCGGAAGGCAAGAGATTCCCAAGAAAGTTTATGAAAGTCACTAAATGAGGTGACAGAAAATAGGTGATGGGGGAGAGCAGACAACAGAAGATCCCTGCAGGCTAGTGCATTCACAAACAAGGACAGCAGGAGGGTTTAGGGCCAGCACCCCTGGGCAGGGAAGAGGGACTGGCAGGAGAAGTGTTTCCTCTCATGCACAAGAAAACCCCAGGATGAATCATTTAGGATGGCTATGGATTTCAAACTCTAGTCCCCTTGGGGAGACTCAGAAAGTTGCCTATCACCAAAGAGAGAGTCTGTGTTCTGAATGAGAATTCCTTTCTATGGGACTGATCCTTGGCAGTAAGTGGTCCCAGGTTGGGGTAGGAATAAAGAATTTCTATTCCTTTATTCCTCTATATCAAGACAAGCCTATAGCTGGTCATTGCTCCCAGTTGCAGACAATACAAGGTTCTGGACTTTTTAAATATAGGTCAGTGGATAGAACCCCTCCCTCCACCTACACACGAATTCAGGGAAACTACCTTTATGTTTCTACTCACAATGTGGGCCTCAGTCTTCTGGAGGTAAAATGGAGGCACAGAATTACACATCTTCCAGTGAGTGCATTCACCCAGGCATTGTGTGTTTATGAACAACTCTTTAGTGCCAGGCATTATCTTAGGTGCTAGGGAATCAGAGAAAGAGAGTACACAGTGGCCCTGACTTCTTGATGCTTTCATTTTGGTGGGGAGGTTGGATTTAATGAGGTTAAGTTATGTTGTTTTTATATACAAATATTACTGATTTGTGTATGTTGATTCTACAATATGTTACTATTCTCAATAGTCTTGTGGTTTCTCTGTTGATTTTCTTGCGTTCTCCAGAAATCTCTTTTTGTAACAATACTTATCAGGTTTTAAAATCAGCATTATACCTTCTTTAGAAAAATATTTTGGAAGTTTGCCTTCTCTTTCTATATTCTGACTAGAAAAAGAGATTGTCTACCATTTATAGTTTTGACGGGATCTCTTATTAAACTAGATGATGTTGGCACTTTTTTAGGGAGCAGATCTTTGACAGATATGCTAAATTGTATTTTTGTTGTTGGGTGTTTTCCACCATCCCTGCAGGAGGATTACTGTTGACCCTTGAACAATGGGCTAGAGGAGCAGACCCCTCCCACACAAATGAGAAAAATCCATATATAACTTTTGACTCTCCCAAAAGTGTTGACCAGAAGCCTGACTCATAACATAAATACTCATTAACACATATTTTGTATGTTATATGTATTATATGTTGTATTCTTACAATAAAATAAGCTAGAGAAAAGAAAATGTTATTAAGAAAATCATAAGGGAGGGCACCTGAGTGGCTCAGTTAGTTAAGTGTCTGACTCTTGATTTAGACTCAGGTCATGGTCTCAGGGTGGTGATAAGGAGTCCTGCATGAGGCTCTGCATGCAATGGAGAGTCTGCTTAAGATTCTTTCCCTCTTCTCCTCCCCCTGCTCTTTCTCTCTCTCTTTCAAAATAAATAAATAAATCTTAAACAAAAAAAAGAAAAGAAAATCATAAGGAAAACACATTTACAGTACTGTGCTATAAAAAAAATCTGTGTGTTATTGGATTTGTGCAATTCAAACCCTGGTTGTTCAAAGGTCAACTGTATACCCCCTTCCCCCACTATTTGCCATGTCACTTGCAACTGCCTCCCTGTGGAAGGTTATAGTTATGTGTCCCTCTGATGTCTGGTTAGCCATGATACTTGTTTTTTTTAATTTATTTTTTATTTATTTTCAGCATAACAGTATTCATTATTTTTGCACCACACTCAGTGCTCCATGCAATCCGTGCCCTCTATAATACCCACCACCTGGTACCCAAAATGATACTTGTTTTAACAGTGAAGTTGAGTGGACATGATGTGTACCCATGCCAAGTAAAAGCTATAAATTTACAATTGCGCATTTTTACAAGCTCTTGCTCTTTTCTCTTTCCCCTTAAGAATGGCATGTCATAAATAAGGGCTGTTTCTTCTGACTGGATCCCAGAATAAAGAAGATGCATGAGTCCATGCTAAGCAGAACTACATACACCTTGCTGTTGACATATAATGTAAGTGAGAAAATAAGCCTTTGTTTTTTGTAAGCCATTGTGATTTGAGGATAGTTTCTACCACAGTACCACCAAGAGAAAAATGATTAACACAACATTTATTTTTCTTTGTGGATGTGGCTTATCCTTTATCCATCTCTACCAGTGTTATTCTTGGTACCTTTTATTGTCCAAAGATTATTCATTTCACCTAGAACTACACATTTCTTTGCATCTACTCTAGCTAAGTAGTCTTATGATTTTAGATAACTTCTTTTTCAGTTTATGTCCCTCTCTGTCATTTCTTATTCTGTTTATTTGTGTTTCTCTCTCTGATCCCCCATTTATTTTTGCTTGATTAGATTAGCAAATGATTTATCCATTACATTGATTTTTTTTCAGTATATATAATTCATATACCATACAATACATCCAAAGTGTACAGTTCAATGGCTTTTATTATTTTTTATATTCACTGAATTTTGTTATAATCTTCACAATAAGTTTGCAACATTTTAATTTAATTTAATTTATTTATATGACAGAGAGAGACACAGTGAGATAATATTATATTATAATATATAATATAATATATTAATATTTAGTTTATTTTTGTTACTCATTTTGTGTCAGATGCTTATTGTATTATTTACTATTTATTATTTTATATATTAATATATATTATTATATATCAATATAATAATATTATATATTTATTATTATTTACTATTATTCATGTAAGTATTTAAGGCAATAAATTTTCCTTTAATTACTATGTTAGCAATATTCCGTAGACTCTGGTACATGACATTACTATTATTATTTTCTGAATATTCTGAAATTTAGATTTTTATTTCTCCTTTGGACCTGAGAGTTACTTAATAGAGATACTTGAAACATTTCTTTCCAGTTTGAAAGGCTATATTTGTTTTTTGGCTTTGTTATTAATGTCTACTTCTACTGTATTTTGGTCAGAGATCATTAGTTAAATTATTACTGCTTTTGGGGAATTTTAAAAATTGTCTCTGTGGCCTTATGTATTTTTTTGTAATGTGCTCTACAGGAACTTGAAAGTAAGTATTTATTACTATTCCTGGAACATAGTAATATATATTATATATACATATATTTATACACATATATTCACACACATATCTTATTATTTTTGTTTCATATTACCTATTCTTACTTTTTAAAGTGTTTTTAAGGATTTTTTTTTTTTTAAGTAAACTAACTCTACCTCCAACATGTGGCTTGAACTCATGACCCTGAGATACTCACATGCTCTACTGACTGAGCCAACCAGGCACCCCTATTCTTGTTTATTTTTAATCACTTGATCTGCCTTGGATGACAAAAGTTTATTTAAGCTGATTGTCTTTCTAATATCCCTGACCCTCTGTTCTCCTTATACCTGGAGGGACTTTTCTGATTGCTTAATTTTGGCCCTCAGCTTCTCTGTGCTCATCAGGAATCTGATCAGTTTCAGGAAAAGCTTTGTTCTGTTCTTCCACATTATATGTTTTATGAAAGCAGACTGTTCCCCTCTGGAGAGGCCCATGTTGTCCCACTGAGCCTGTGAAAGGGAAAACAGATTTAATTTTGGAGGAGTATTACAAAGCTTATTTAGTGAATACAGCTAATATAAATTCTCCAACCTAGTCTTTTTCAGTAACAAAGGTGATTCTTTTTCTCCATATGACTGACTGACTCTGTGACTAACCCTCAGTTGGCTCCACACATGGGAAAGGAGCAGAATTTTCTTGTACTATTGAGCCTACTCAAGCTCTGACACCTCTTCTGGCTCAAATAGCTTTTGTGGTCCTTATAACATACAGAGTAAAGTTTCAGTTTCTTTACTTTCCATGCCAAACACTCCCAAAGTTAACTTTTAGTTCTCTTTCTGGCATTAACTCAGCCTACAATCCCTCCTCCATCTCACTCTCAAAACCCCTGTTCTCCATCTCTGAGCTTGTCTAGGGCTTCCTACTGCCTGGCTTTTATTCAAAAGTTTGCCTCCATATGCTGCACACATCCATCTGGCAAGATCCTGAACTATATTCCTTTGCTGCCACAGTCTACTTTGTCTCAGAAATGTGTGTGTGTGTGTGTGTGTGTGTGTGTGTGTGTACATCCAACAATTTTGGAGATTTTGGAGATTAGAGATGATGATTCCTTCCTTGTTGCTACAGATAACTGAAGAAGAGTTATCTGAACATATCTTTATTCAGTAACTGATTGTTCAATTGACTTCTTGAGGAATGGATAATATGAAATGATCTTTGAAATACTGACTTTTGGGCATGATGGGGTGGAACATGTAGTCTGGGGTCTGAGAGAGTTTTGTTGTCAGTAGAATGGGTAGAGAACCCTGAATCAAAATACTATGGGATTTTAACATAGGTAGTTGTGTCTGTCCCATTAGATTGAAAACTCTCAGGAGGTGAGGATTATCAGTGTCCTATCTATGTGGTACTCTACCAGGTCCAGAGCTCATGCTTAGTCTCTGTTGAATGAGTGAATAAATGAATGAGTGAATGAATGAATGAAAACTTCTTGACACCCCTGAGAATACAGCTAAAGAAATAGCAATTACAACTGAAGAAATCTGGGATGGAAAAGAGTGTAGAGAAATAAACCAAGAAAGAAATATTTAATTTTCTTAAATTGTATCTCTCACACTTCCTAGCCCATTAGTAAGTTTTAATAAAAATATACAGTGCACATAGTATGTGATCAGTACAAATACATTAAGGTTATTCTTTTTTCTCTAGAGTTCAGAGAATGGTACATTCATCAACCATCCAGAGTAAAGTATGTTTGGAGAGTTTTAATGGGTCTCACTGGAGGTGTCTTTCTCAGACTTCCGGGATCATGGCAGGAGGCAACCAGACCAGCATCTTTGAGTTCTTCCTCTGGGGACTCTCAGAGCGGCCAGAGCAGCAGCGTTTCCTCTTCCTGCTGTTCCTGTGGATGTATGTGGTCACTGTGGTTGGGAACCTCCTCATTGTCCTGGCCATTGGTACTGATGCACGTCTCCACACACCTATGTACTTCTTCCTTGCCAGCCTGTCCTGTGCAGACATCCTCTTCATTTCCACCACTGTGCCTAAGGCCTTGGTGAACATCCAGACTCAGAGTAGGTCCATCTCCTACACAGGATGCCTGGTTCAGCTCTACTTCTTTTTGACTTTTGGGGACATGGACATCTTTCTCCTGGCCACAATGGCCTATGACCGCTATGTGGCCATCTGCCACCCTCTCCACTACAAGATGGTCATGAGCTGCCGGCGTTGCACCTTCTTGGTTACTGCCTGCTGGATCCTGACAAGTCTTGTTGCCATGACCCACACTTTCCTCATCTTCCGACTTTCTTTTTGCTCTAAGAAGATCATTCCTGATTTCTTCTGTGATCTGGGACCCCTGATGAAGGTGTCTTGCTCTGACACTCAGGTCAATGAGCTTGTACTCCTTTTCTTGGGAGGAGCAGTCATTTTAATCCCCTTTGTGCTCATCCTGGTCTCTTATATCTACATTGTTTCAGCCATCCTCAGAGTCCCCTCTGCCCAGGGAAGGCGCAAGGCCTTCTCTACCTGTGGGTCACACCTTGCGGTTGTTGCTCTGTTCTTTGGGACAGTGATCAGGGCTTATCTGTGCCCCTCATCATCTTCCTCCAACTCCATAGAAGAGGACACAGCAGCTGCTGTCATGTACACAGTGGTAACCCCCCTGCTGAACCCCTTCATTTACAGCCTGCGGAACAAGGACATGAAGTGTGCCCTGGTGAGATTTCTCAGGGGTAAAGTCTTCCTTTCATGGGGTCAGTGACTTCTGTAGTGATACTGCAGGTGTCCTCCATCCCCTCTATGGAGGAGCTTCACAGAAATTTCTACCTCAGGTTTTTTACTTCTGACTCCCACATATGCCTTATCACCACTTCCTTCCCTGAATCTCCTCATGCCTTTGAAATTGTTAAGGAACATCAAGATTTTACATCATGTTTTAAGGTTAATATGTTAAGAGTTGCTTATTTACTTATTTATTTTACCTATGACTTCCCACAAGGAAAAGTGCCTTTTGCAATGTTTTTAATTCTAGAAGTCTTTGTAGGCTTTTATGCTAGTTCACCAAAATTCAATTAGTGAGGTCATGGAAAGTACATTAATGATTAAAATATTAGCAAGTAAAGTCAATATTGAGTAGCAAAGAGCTTACAACTTTGAGTATATATGGGTATATATTATATGCACTTTATTTTTTCTTACAAAAATAAGAAATTATATATACATGTATGTGTGTATATATATGTTTATATATATAAACACTTATTACTTCAAGGTTGTGAGTCAAAAATTTTTGTAACTGTTAAATCTCTCAACATTGTCAGTGAGCAGAATTTTGAAGTTTATAATGAGAAGACAAAATAAGTAAATTTAAATTAAATATTATGGCAACTCTTATGTAGCTGTTTTCTGAAATTCTTCCTTATCTGCTTAAGCCTTGGCTGATTGTGAATGCTGTTTTTCACATCGGCAGTAAAGGAATCTTGTGCATTCTCAAGGTTCTTTATGTATAAACTTGTGGCCTCTAGACTCAATGAAGACCAAATCAAAGATAACCAAAGCTTGTGATTTTTATTTTTGCTATGAAAAAGTCATAATTCCATACCAAGACAGAGTGAATACAAAATCATTGCCTAAAGTTGAAACTATGGAACAAATTCACTGCAGAGGTTTGTGAGGAAAGGGCTCTAGATTGGTGCCCAGGAGTCTCAGATCTTAAACTCAGTGCTTCTACTTATTTTGTCTGAGTCTAGTCTTCTCTTTTGTGAGATAAAATTACTGATATTTTTCCTGCCTACCTAACTGGAACTTTGTGGGGAAAATGCCTATAGTTTGGCTATTATAATATAGAAACTCCAAATGATTATAGATTTTAAAAGCTGGACTTTTATTTTTTTCTCATATACATGTAAGATGTTGGCTACAAAATCATCAAGGATTCAGGCTAATTCTCTCTTGGTTTTCTGTGACCCTCCAAGAATGATTCCATAGCCATTAAACTTCTGCCTTGGTCTTCATTTCAACCAATAGGAAGGGAGAAAGGGTCAACTGGAGGATCCAGTGTTTCCCACTAAGGAAAAAACCTGGAGAAGTGGCACTCACCTCTTCCATTTATATCCTATTGGCCAGAGCTTGGTTTCTTGGCCTCACCCAGCTGCAGCTGGGCCTGGAAAATTTTTTCTTTATACTTGGTGGCCATAATCTAATATTATATTAGCATGGACAAAGTACAAACCTTATATTAGGGGAAAACCAGCCATCTCTGCTATAGTCAGGTGTCATCATGGCAATTAAAAGCCCTACAAACATGAAGAGCTCATGAAAACAGGAGAGTGTGTGGGCACTCAGTCACTCTGTAAATCTTCGAGGCTATTGGAATACAAGCTAAGGAGGTATCTTCTTCCTAGTGACCACAGATATTGTCAGTGAAGTGGCAACAGCAGAAGTGGCTAATAATAATTATATGGAATCTGAGACATTCTTCTTTAGGATCACCCTGTCCCCTTCTCCTCCTCTAGGTGAGTACCTAGAGGGACAAGCTAGGGCCTGACCTCTGGATCTTCTGAAAACCTATTACCAAACAGGGTAATGATATTCCTGGTGAACATAAGTTCACATGTGAAACTAACCTGACATCTGCAAGTACAAATAGAATAAATATAAATGAACAACATATACCACATGAATCTAAATTATTGGAAAAAACCTGATGAATATACTCAAGGATATTAGGGAGGATATTAAGAATATGAAACATAAAAAGAACAAATTGGAAGTATGAGTTAAGAAACATAATAGCTGATGCTAATAACTCAATAGATGAGATAAATAGCAGAATGGATACATGTAAAGAATGGATTAGTGAATCAGAATCAGAATATCAGGTTGTGTAACTCTCTTAAAGGCAGAAAGCAGTGAAGAATAGAAATATGGAAGAATAGGGGGGGTGGGGAGTTAGAGATAGAGAATATAAATAAAACTGCCAACATCTAGAAAATAGGAGTCCTATTAAAAAAAAAAAAAAACAGAAAAAGTGGATGGAAGGAAATATTTCAAGGACTTCATTTCATTCTTCTAATGAAAGAGCCTATGAAGTTCCAAGCAAAGGTAATTAAAAGTATCTCTAAATTCGTCATAGTGGAATTAAAGAACACCACAAAGAGAACATCTTTTTTTAAAAGATTTTGTTTATTTATTTGACACAGAGAGAGATCACAAGTAGGCAGAGGCAGGCAGAGAGAGAGGGAAGCAGGTTCCCTGCTGAGAAGAGAGCCCTATGCAGGGCTCAATCCCAGGACCCTGAGATCATGGCCTGTGCCTAAGGCAGATGCTTAACCACTGAGTCATCCAGGCACCCCCAAGGAGAACATCTTAAGTTTCTAAAGAGAGAGAGAGGATTACAAAGGAACAATAAGAAGATTAAATTCAGGTGTGTCAATCACATAGTGGTTATAGGAAGATGAATAAAATTTGAAAAGTATTAAAGAAAATAACTTTAAATATAAAAATTAATATCCATCCAAATATTTACTTACATGTTTTAAAAAAAAAACCTGAAATAAAATTCTAAAATGCTAAACAGTGTCAACTCTCTGTAGTAGATGTTAGTGGGGGAATATAAGGACAGGAGAGCATGATAAATAACTTGTCTCTCCATTCGTCCATTGAAGGGCATCTTGGTTTTTTCCACAGTTTGGCGACCATGGCCATTGCTGCTATAAACATTGGGGTACAGATGGCTCTTCTTTTCACGACATCTGTATCTTTGGGGTAAATACCCAGGAGTGCAAAGGCAGGGTCATAGGGAAGTTCTATTTTTAATTTCTTGAGGAATCTCCACACTGTTCTCCAAAGAGGCTGCACCAACTTGCATTCCCACCAACAGAGTAAGAGGGTTCCCCTTTCTCCACATCCCCTCCAACACATGTTGTTTCCTGTCTTGCTAATTTTGGCCATTCTAACTGGTGTAAGGTGATATCTCAATGTAGTTTTAATTTGAATCTCCCTGATGGCTAGTGATGATGAACATTTTTTCATGTGGCTGAGGAAGATGTGGTCCATATACACTATGGAGTATTATGCCTCCATCAGAAAGGATGAATACCCAACTTTTGTAGCAACATGGATGGGACTGAAAGAGATTATGCTGAGTGAAATAAGTCAAGCAGAGAGAGTTAATTATCATATGGTTTCACTTATTTGTGGAGCATAACAAATAGCATGGAGGACATGGGGAGATAGAGAGGAGAAGGGAGTTGGGGTAAATTGGAAAGGGAGGTGAACCGTGAGAGACTATGGACTCTGAAAAACAATCCGAGGGTTTTGAAGGGGCAGAGGGTAGGAGGTCAGGGTACCAGGTAGTGGGTATTATAGAGGGCATGGATTGCATGGAGCACTGGGTGTGGTGCAAAAATAATAAATACTGTTATGCTGAAAATAAAAAAATAAATTTAAAAAAATGACCCATATTGACATCTTAACATATAGATAATCAGATGTATTATACAAATTTGCCTCAATTTCTGAAATAGGTTTGTTATTGAAAACATTATTATTTATTTAGTAAATACTTTTATGGCAAAAAAATGTATTTAACTAATTAAGAAAAATATGTAATTATTTTTCAAATAAAAGGCCACAAAGTAAAAAAAATAACTTGTCTCTCTTGGGCAAAATAAAAAAGTATTTAAGAGATCCATGGATATGAATTAAGATCATGTGTTTTAAGTTAAGGGAAAGCATCTTAGCTTTCAAAATAGATGTGTAACTTTCAAACTTGGCTTCCTGCCAAGTAGGGAGCCTGATGCAGGGCTTGATCCCAGGACTTTGGGATCACAACCTGAGCTGAAAGCAGATGCTTAATTGGCTGAGCCCCCAGGCACTCCAATTCTCAGTAAATTCTAAAAAAGAAATATGTGTGTGTTATCCACATATGAACTATGATGCATGTAAATATTTTCTCTAACTGTAATGCTCTAAGGTTAGAAATTAATAATTAAAGAAAAGTTTTAAAATTACCAAATATCTAGTAATTTAAGAAGGTGTTACTAAATATGAGGTGAAGTATACTAAATAAACTTTGGGTTCAAAAGAAAATTGTGAGAGAAATTATGGAATAATTAAAAACAATAAAGAAATAATAAAGAGAAACAAACTATAAATCAAAAGCAGTAATAAAACATATAGCTTTAGTTTTAAATAAACTCACCAGGAAAGAACTGCAGCTGGAACAAAGGATCTGAGTATTCAAATTAATAAAGTGGGAGACAAAGCAACAAGAGTAATCTTAAAGGAACAAAGAAAGGGAAGAAAGATAATGGCAGAAAACAGTAAAATAAAGAATTGCAAAGCAGCAGAGATCCTCAGCAAAGTATTATCAAATAGAACTTAGCAAATTGAAAGTTTGTATAAAAAGAATAATACATCATGACCAAGTAGTGCTTATTCTGAGAATGTAAGGCACATTCAACATTTAAAATTCAAGAATTTCAGGGACGTGTGGGTGGCTCAGTTTGTTAGGCATCTGTCTTCAACTCAGGTCATGATCTCAGGGTCCTAGGATCGAGTCCCACCTCGGCCCCCTCGTTCAGCAGGGAGCCTCCTTCTTCCTCTGCCACTCCCCCTGCTTGTGCCCCACCCCCGACAAATAAATAAATAATAAAATCTTTAAAAAGTGTAATATAAAATTCATGAATTTAGTTCCCTGTATTATCACTGAAGAAGTGCACCAGATTTGTATGTAAGATAATCCATGCGTTTTCACTCAGATCCGTAAGCTTCCCATTTCATTCATCTCTCGTTCTATAATATGGGGGCTCCAGTTGTTGTTAAAATGCACCGAGCCTCGCTTATTCCCAAGTAGGGTAGGTATACAACTCAATATCCTTCAAGGTGTTGGCCAGTATTAGCTGGAAAGTTTTAAGCAAAAGAGAAGTGAAACAAGATACAGTCCCCCTTACTGTAGATTGTCTTTTTTTTTTAAGATTTTATTTATTTATTTGACAGAGAGAAATCACAAGTAGATGGAGAGGCAGGCAGAGAGAGAGGAAGGGAAGCAGGCTCCCTGCTGAGCAGAGAGCCGGATGCGGGACTCATCCCAAGACCCCGAGATCACGACCTGAGCCGAAGGCAGCGGCTTAACCCACTGAGCCACCCAGGTGCCCCTGTAGATTGTCTTAAAGTTATAAATAAAGTTTGTCATCTCTACTCTCCGATACTCTTTCTAGATTCCTCTCACCTTCGCTACCAGTTTGGCAGGCCTGTGTTGATGCCTGGTGGAATATATAAGGCCTTCATGCCAGAAGGGTTTGAGCTCTTCCTTACTCTCCTCTTTTTGTGGTGGGTGACTGAAATTGCTCATTAGCATTCATTACTGTTCATAGAAGCACTAAGAAATACCCAAGTGAAACTCTAGGTTTAAGACATATTATCTCCTGCCCCTACATGGAATAGCAAGCATAAGTCTTCATGCTAATCCTTGTCAATCATCCTAGTTAGAAAAGTGACACCCGTCTTTCCCTGTGGGCTTGCTGCACAAAATGTCAGAAGGCAATTACAGATTTTATTTAGTGGATACTTCAAGGGAGTAAGGTTTTTATACTTTGTTCAAACTGGTGAAAAGGACAAAGGACTAGTATCTAGAATGTATAAAGATTTCTCAAAAACTCAACAGTTAAAAAATTACAATTGGGAAATGAGCAAAAGATATAAACAGGTTTTTACTGAAGAGGATACACAGATGGCAAATAAGCACCTGAAAAGATGCCCATTGAACCACATTTGTCAGAATAGCTAAAATAAAGTGACAACACCAAATTCTGGTGAGGATGTTGAGAAACTGGATGACTCATACTTTGCTGGTGAGAATGTAAAATGTTACAGTCAGTCTGAAAAGTAGTTTGGCAGTTTCTTATAAAACTAAATACATAAGCACTCTACAACCCAGCAGTTGCACTCCTGGGCATTTATCCTAGAGAGATGAGAACTTATGTTTACTCAAAAACCTGGACACAAGTGTTCATAGAAACATTATTTTAGGACCAATAAAAGATTAATATCTAGACAGTAAGAAGCTTCTTCCAAAGAAAGGTAGAAAGGAAGTCTAGAACAAAGATGGGTGAAGTCTATGAGATGGAAATTTCATAAGGAGAAGCCCAAATTGTTAAGTAGATACAAAGAAATGTTAAACCTTACTGGTAAATCAGAGAAGTGATGAGATGATCTTTACATTGATCAGATTGCCAAACTATACCTGATGATGCCAAGTTCTGGTGAGAATAGAGAAAGGGAGAAGCATCATGTACTGTGATGAGAATATAAACTTGAAGAGACAATCAAAAGAACAGTCTATCAGGACATGACAAATATTAAAATTAACTCTATATAGAAAAATTAAAATTAAATATATAGAGATATATTTTTATATTTGGATAGATACACTTTTAAAAAATTAAAATTAACTATATATAGCAAAATTAAAATTAAATATATCTATATATTTAGATATATGTATATGTATGTGTAAAGTTCTGCTAAGTACCAATAGATTGCTCTCTTGATTCCCTGGTTGTATTTATATACATAATGTATAATATATACACACATATCTATCTGTCCATCTGCCCATCCATCCATCTATTCATCTATACATTTATCTATCATCTATCACCTATCACCTACCTGTGTAGATCTTAGATAGATCATCTCTCCTATTACCTAGCAATATCATTCCTGGGCATATTAGAGAATGTCTTCTTTTTTTTAATGATTTTATTTATTTATTTGAGGGGAGGAGTGTGGGGGGAGGGCCAGAGGGAGAAGTACACTCCCTGTTGAGTAGGGAGTCTGACCCGGGGCTTGATCCCAGGATCCTGGAATCATGACCTGAGGTAAAGGCAGACACTTAACTGACCGAGCCACCCAGCCCCTAGAGAATATATCTTTTTTAAAAAAATTTTATTTTATTTTTTCACTGTTCCAAGATTCATTGTTTATGCACTACACCCAGTGCTCCATGCAATTCGTGTCCTCCATAATACCCACCACCAGGCTCACCCAACCCCCCACACCCCTCCCCTCCAAAACCCTCAGTTTGTTTCTCAGAGAATATATCTTAAGTTCTATAGAGAAACATACACAAGGCTATTCATTACAGTGTTGTTTGTAGCAGTATGGAGTTAAGTCTTCATCACTTGGGCAACTGGATAAATAAAACCTGGCAGATACCTACAGTGGACTACTATGTAAAAGAAGTATCACTCTAGCTATACATAGAACCACATGAATAGATGTTCTCTGTCATTTTTACAAGTGTGATTACAAATATAAGGACTGGCACATAGAATAAAAATAATTTTGTATCTACTACTCAGTTTTATTAAATCTTAAAATGTTATCCTTGCTCTGAAAAACAATCTGAGGGGTTTGAAGTGGCAGGAGGGTGGGAGGTTGGGGGAACCAGGTGATGGGTATTAGAGAGGGCACGGATTGCATGGAGCACTGGTTGTGGTGCAAAAATAATGAATACCGTTATGCTGAAACTAAATAAAAATAAATTTAAAAAATGTTATCCTTGTATATGTGTGTGTATTTAAATAAAACATTACAGTTACAGCTGAGAGAACTCTTGAATTCCTAATTCCATTCCAATTTCTCTTTCCCCAGAGGTAACTACTATCACTAACTTTGGGTTTGTCATTCTTATGCATGTTTTTATAATATTACTTGAAGGTTGTGTAACCACAAAAGGATTTAGCATGGTTTTTTTTTTTTAAGATTTTATTTATTTGACAGAGAGAGAGATCACAAGTAGGCATAGAGGCAGGCAGAGAGAGAGGTGGAAGCAGGCTCCCCACTGAGCAGAGATCCTAATGTGAGGCTACATCCCAGGACCCTGGGATCATGACCTGAGCCCAAGGCAGAGGCCCAACCCACTGAGCCACCCAGGTGCCCCTAGCATGTTTTTCATATTTCAAAATTTTATTTCAATGGTATCATCCAGTGTGTATTCTTAAACTTAATTTTTTCACTCAGATTATGTTCTTGAGATTTGACCATGTTGATACGCATACTCAACGTCATTATTTTTACCACTATAATAGGTATATGCTACTATTTGTCTATTCTCCTGTTGAAGAATATTTAGGTAATTTCTAGTTCTTCACCATTGTAAACAAAGTTGAAATAAACTTTCTTGTACATTTCTCTTTGGGTACATGAATGAAAGTTCTCTAGAATATACTGATAAGAATGAATTGCTGGAAGGCAGGCCAGGTGCACTTACTGGCATATGCTGTTGGTGCTTTTCACTGGTTAGGTCTTTACTACCCCCAGCTGATGTGAATGTTGGCTGCTAATGGCTTATGACTGGTCTTTCTCTAGCTGGAGAAGTTAGGCACTCTCTCTTTACTGCCCTGGGAAGTGGAGGGGCAGCCAGTGGCCAAGGGCTAACACTTGGTAGACAAAGCTGGCTCCTTACCTTTGGATAGAATTGATTCAATGGATGCAATTCATGTTCTTGAGCTCCTTTCGAGACCAGGTTGGAGTTAATATGCTTAGTCCCTACTTACCTCTATCTTCTTCTGAGGGTATGGTTTCAATAAACTGCTCTCACACTTTCATGGGCCATTCTGCCTCCAGGGAACCTGACCCAAGATAACAATAATGTATTGCTAAAGACTCTCCAAAATGGTTGTATTGACTTATACAGCTAAAGCTCAAAGGCTGAGAAAGAGAAAGCCATTCAAAGAGTTGAGGGAAGAGTGTTCAGGCAGAAGGAAAACAAAGGCAAAAACCCTGAGATGAAATAGCTCTGTGAATTCAAAGAACTGAGAGAAAATCAACATGGCTGAAGTTCTGGGAACAATAGGAAGAGAATGATAGTGTTTGAGGTTGCAGATATATGTAGGAGTGAGACTAGGTAGGGACTTATATTTTTATATCTATATCTACATATATACATATGTGTAATATATATTATATTACTTACTTTTTTCTTTTTTCTTAAAGATTTTATTTATTTGAGAGACAGAGAGAGAGAGAATGGGGGGAGGGAGGGCAGAGGGAAAGAAAGTCTCAAGCAGAATCCCTGCTGAACATGGAGCCCAGTGTGGGGCTTGATGCAAGGCTCGGTGTAGGGCTCAATCCCAGGACTCTGGGATCATGGCCTGAGCAGAAGTCAGACTCTTAACCAACTGAGACACCCAGGCACCCCACATTTTTTTTCTATTTGTGATAGGAAATTCTTGAAATGAGTTAAGCAAGAAAGTGATAGGAGCAAAGTTAAGCTTTAAGAAAATTACTCTGGTGTACAAGAAAATGGATTGGAAAGAGGTAGGAGTAGCAGGGAGTTGGTGTCTGCTGAACAAGGAAAATGAATCATAAAAAATAGTGCAAAAATAAGAGACATGATGGGATCTATAGTACAATACTATTTATGTATATAAAATACACTGACATGCAAAGACACGTATTCTTCCGGTTTACATGGGTATACTGAAGTGGTTGTCTATGTGGGGGAAGAGGGAGTGAGTGGAGATTGGAGCCTATAAAAGTCAATAAAGCCAGAGACACACCTGGAAAGGAATAGTGGTGATAATGGGCTATGAACTGAGGGTCTAAAATTTACTCAACTCTGGACTCAAAGGAAACAAAAATCAAGACTACAGCAAACATACACTTCCCCACCACTCTTCAGTTTCCTTCTGAAGAGCCCGGTTTGGGATGTGAAAGAGCAAACAAAGATGGTGCCTCTCTTTGCTTCAGAGAGTTGTAGTAACTTGCTGTTCTGAGGGTCTCCAGGACCAGCTTTTCAGAGAGACATTCAAATAATTCAACCTTTTACTTACTATGTGGACTTCACTGTGTTGCAGAGACCTTCCCTCATGACTGACTTCAGCATTGGAGTCAGAACCTGAAGGCCAGAGGAAGGAGAAATTCCCTGGAGTCTCATTAGTGAGGAAACAGATGCAACCCTGAGGATTCTGGAGGGACGCTCCTGATGCAACCTTGCAGGTTCCTCGTTCCCCTGGGGGTGTCCATGGAGCGGGTCCTGTCTCTGGGCTCCAAGAGAATCCAGGCTGGGTTGTCTTGTTATTTCCTCTTTGCACAAGTTTATATCCTGGTCCCAGGAGACTGAATACTTAACTTCCACTAGTGTGCTATGGTTCTGTGCCTCAGTGCCCAGGGCAGAGAGAAATGCCTACTACGTATCAGCAAATGTCTGTGGATTAAAAGCAATTGCCTGAATGCTCGACTGAGGGCAAGGGCCTTGATGTTCTCCTTTAAGTGCTCATGGAAGCATACGGCATACTCTGCGGATGTATTTGTGCATTCGTGTTCAAAGAATTTGTTACAGTGGTTCCTTTGTTTCTCTGTGTAGCTTTGGGAGAGTTAAAGTCCTGGAACCAGAAAGCGTGTTTCAGAAGGAGTGTGTGTCCGTTTTACCCAATGTCAAGCTGCTCTGAGGGGTTTCAGAGACACCTTCTCAGACGCTGTTAAAGAAACTTCCAAACCTAAATTTGTGGAACAAGCTTCTGTGGGCCCTAGTAGTTTCTTAGTAATTAACATCTGAACTGAGGGGTATGTAGGGAGACAAATATTGCTGGATGGAGCCTTAACCAAGTAATCTCCCAATAGACAAAGTCGAGTAACATCCTCTAGCCCCATGTCTTGGACTGGGCCCTGGGGATTTTTAGAGGAATGAATGATTTTTTTTTAAATTTCTTTTCAGCGTAACAGTATTCATTGTTTTTGCACCACACCCAGAGCTCCCTGAAATCCGTGCCCTCCTTAATACCCACCACCTGGCTCCCCCAACCTCCTGCCCCTCCCAACCCCTTCAAAAACCTCAGGTTGTTTTTCAGACTCCATAGTCTCTCATGGTACACCTCTCCTTCCAATTTCCGTCAACTCCCTTCTCCTCTCCATCGCCCCATGTCCTCCATGTTATTTGTTATGCTCCTCAAATAAGTGAAACCATATGATAATTGACTCTCTCTGCTTAACTTATTTCACTCAGCATAATCTTTTCCAGTCCCATCCATCTTGCTACAAAAGTTGGGTATTCATCCTTTCTGATGGAGGCATAATACTCCATAGTGTATATGGACCACATCTTCCTTATCCATTCGTCAATTGAAGTGCATCTTGGTTCTTTCCACAGTTTGGCAACCGTGGCCATTGCTGCTATAAACATTGGGGTACAGATGGCCCTTCTTTTCACGACATCTGTATCTTTGGGGTAAATACCCAGGAGTGCAATGGCAGGGGCATAGGGCAGCTCTATTTTTAATTCCTTGAGGAATCTCCACACTGTTCTCCAAAGTGGCTGCACCAACTTGCATTCCCACCAACAGTGGAAGAGGGTTCCCCTTTCTCCACATCCTCTCCAACACACATTGTTTCCTGTCTTGCTAATTTTGGCCATTCTAACTGGTGTAAGGTGGCATCTCAATGTGGTTTTAATTTGAATCTCCCTGATGGCTAGTGATGATGAACATTTTTTCATGTGTCTGATAGCCATTTGTATGTCTTCATTGGAAAAGTGTCTGTTCATATCTTCTGCCCATTTTTTGATATGATTCTCTGTTTTGTGTGTGTTGAGTTTGAGAAGTTCTTTATAGATCCTGGAAATCAACCTTTTGTCTGTACTGTCATTTGCAAATATCTTCTCCCATTCTGTGGGTTGCCTCTTTGTTTGGTTGATTGTTTCCTTTGCTGTGCAGAAGCTTTTGATTTTGATGAAGTCCCAAAAGTTCGTTGTCGCTTTTGTTTCCTTTGCCTTTGGAGACATATCTTGAAAGAAGTTGCTGTGGCTGATATCGAAGTGGTTAATGCCTATGTTCTCCTCTAAGGTTCTGATGGATTCCTGATGAGGTCTTTTATCCATTTCGAGTTTATCTTTGTGTATGGTGTAAGAAAATAGTCGAGTTTCATTCTTTTATATATAGCTGTCCAGTTTTCTGAGCATCATTTATTGAAGAGACTGTCTTTTTTCCACTGTATATTTTTTCCTGTTTTGTCAAAGATTATTTGACCATAGAGTTGAGGGTCCATATCTGGGCTCTCTACTCTGTTCCACTGGTCTATGTGTCTGTTTTTATTCCAGTACCATGCTGTCTTGGTGATCACAGCTTTGTAGTAAAGCTTGAAATCAGGTAACACGATGCCGCCAGTTTTATTTTGTTTTTTTAACATTTCCTTAGCAATTCGGGGTCTCTTCTGATTCCATACAAATTTTAGGATTATTTCCTCCAGATCTTTGAAAAATACCAGTGGAATTTTGATCAGGGTGGCATTAAAAGTATAGATTGTTCTAGGCAGAATAGACATTTTAAAAATGTTTATTCTTTTGATCTAAGAGTATGGAATAGTCTTTCATCTTTTTGTGTTTTCTTCAATTTCGTTCATGAGTGTTCTGTAATTCCTCGAGTACAGATCCTTTACCTCTTTGGTTAGGTTTATTCCCAGGTATCTTATGGTTCTTGGTGCTATAGTAAATGGAATTGATTCTCTAATTTCCCTTTCTGTATTATCGATGTTAGTGTATAAGAAAGCCACTGATTTCTGTTCATTGACTTTGTATCCTGCCACGTTATTGAATTGCTGTATGAGTTCTAGTAGTTTGGGGGTAGAGTCTTTTGAGTTTTCCATATAAAGTATCATGTCATCTGCGAAGAGAGAGACTTTGACTTCTTCATTGCCAATTTGGATACTTTTTATTTCTCTTTGTTGTCTGATTGCTGTTGCTAGGACTTCTAATACTATGTTAACAAGAGTGGTGAAAGTGGGCATCCTTGTCATGTTCCTGATCTCAACGGGAAGGCTGCAAGCTTTTTCCCATTGAGGATGATATTTGCTGTGGGTCTTTCACAGATTTGATGAAGTTCAGGAATGTTCTCTTTTTCTCTATACTTTGAAGGGTTTAATCAGGAACGGGTGCTGGATTTTGTCAAATGCTTTTTCTGCACCGATTGAGAGGACCATGTGGTTCTTCTCTCTTCTCTTATTGATTTGTTGTATCACATTGATCGATTTGCGAATGTTGAACCATCCTTGTAGCCCAGGGATGAATCCCACCTGGTTATGGTGGATAATCTTTTTAATGTGCTGTTGGATCCTGTTTGCTAGGATCTTGTTGAGAATCTTGGCATCCATATTCATCAGTGATATTGGTCTGAAATTCTCCTTTTTGGTGGGTTCTTTGCCTGGTTTGGGGATCAGGGTAATGCTGGCTTCATAGAGAGAGTCTGGAAGTTTTCCTTCTGCTTCAATTTTTTGAAACAGCTTCAGGAGAATAGGTGTTATTTCTTCTTTGAAAGTTTGGTAGAATTCCCCAGGGAGTCCATCAGGTCCTGGGCTCTTGTTTTTGGGGAAGTTTTTGATCATTGCTTCAATCTCATTACTAGATATCGGTCTATTCAGGTTGTCAGTTTCTTCCTGGTTCAATTTTGGGAGTTTATAATTTTCCAGGAATGCATCCCTTTCATCTAGGTTGCTTAGCTTATTGGCATATAACTGTTGATAATAACTTCTGATGATTGTTTCTACTTCCTTGTTGTTAGTTGTGATCTCTCCCTTTTCATTCATAATTTTATGAATTTGGGATTTCTCTTTTTTCTTTTGGATTAGTGTGGCCAATGGTTTATCGATCTTATTGATTCTTTCAAAAAAACCAGCTTCTAGTTTCATTGATACGTTCTACTGTATCTCTGGTTTCTGCCTCATTGATCTCAGCTCCAATCTTGATGATTTACCTTCTTATTTGTGGAGTTGGTTTGATTTGTTGTTGGTTCTCCAGCTTTTTAAGGTGTAGAGACAGCTGGTGTATTCCGGATTTTTCAATTTTTTTTTGAGGGAGGCTTGGGTGGCTATGTATTTCCCCCTGAGGACCGCCTTTGCTGTATCTCATAGGTTTTGGACTGAAGTGTCTTCATTCTCATTGGTTTCCATGAATTGTTTCAGTTCTTCTTTGATCTCCTGGTTGATCCAAGCATTCTTAAGCAAGGTGGTCTTTAGCTTCTAGGTGTTTGAGTTCCTTTGGAACTTTTCCTTTTGATTGAGTTCCAGTTTCAAAGCATTGTGATCTGAGAATATGCAGGGAATCATCTCAGTCTTTTGATATTGGTTGAGTCCTGATTTGTGACCCAGTATGTGGTCTATTCTGGAGAAGGTTCCATGGGCACTTGAGAAGAATGAGTATTCTGTTGTTTTAGGGTGGAATGTTCTGTATATATCCATGAGGTCCATCTGGTCCAATGTGTCATTCAATGCTCTTGTTTCTTTATTGATTTTCTGTCAATGATCTGTCTATTACTGCGAGTGGCATGTTAAGATCTCCTACTATTAATGTATTTATATCGATATGACCCTTTATCTTGATTAATAGTTTTCTTATGTAATTGGTTGCTCCCATATTGGGGGCATAGATATTTACAATTGTTAGATCATCTTGGTGGATAGTCCCTTTAAGAATTATGTAGTGTCCTTCTGTATCTCTGATTACAGTCTTTAGTTTAAAATCTAATTTATCTGATATGAGAATCGGTACCCCAGCCTTCTTTTGAGGCTCATTGGCATGAAAGATGTTTCTCCATCACTTCACTTTCAGTATGGGTGTATCCTTAGGTTCGAAATGGATCCTGTCATTTTATCCAATCTGCAACCTTGTGTCATTTTATAGGCGCATTTAGGCCATTCACATTGAGAGTGACGTTTTTATTGACATCATGTTACCTTTGAAGTCTTTCTTTCTCTAGATGGTCTCTATATGTCTGTTCGATGATATTTTTAGGATTTTTATCTTTTATAGAACCCCCCTTAATATTTCCTGCTGTGTTGGTTTTCTGGTCGCATAGTCTTTTAAGCCTTGCCGGTCTTGGAAACTTTTTATCTCTCCATCCATTTTGAATGTCAGTCTTGCTGGATAAAGTATTCTTGGCTGCATGTTCTTCTCATTTAATGCCCTGAATATATCTTGCCAGCCCTTTCTGGCTTGCCAGGTTTCTGTGGTCAGGTCTGATGTTATTCTGATGGGCTTTCCTCTGTATGTAAGGAGCTTCTTTGTCCTAGCTGCCTTCAAGAGGGCCTGCCTACAATTCTAATTCTTCATTCTTTCTATTAAGTGTCTCAAGGACTTCTGAGAATCTGTAATGTTGGGGTGAGACCATCCTGCCTCTAGTACATGAACACTGGTTCCATTCATGAGATTGGGGAAATTTTCATGGAGATCTTGTTCCACTATATCTTCTAGACTTCTTTCTTTCTCCTGCCCTTCAGGGATTTTGATAATTCTTAAGTTGGAATGTTTCATGGCATCATTTATTTCCCTGATTCTGTTTTCATGGTTTCTAAGCTGTTTGTTCCAGGCTTCCTCCTGAGCCTTTCTCTCTATCTGTCCTCCAGATCACTAATTATATCTTCTGTCTCAGTTACCCTAGCTTTGAGAAAACTTAGATTAGATTGGAACTCATTGAGAGCATTGTGAACATTATCCCTGGTGGCTTTCAGTTCTGCCCTAACATTGTGAACATCATCCCTGGTGGCTTTTAGTTCTGTCCTAATCAATTCCTTTTGTCATCCATGGCTTTCTCCAACCTAGGTATTGCCTGGATAATTGTTAGCCTAAATTCCCTTTCCAACATATTATCTATGTTGATAGCCATTAGCTCTGTTACAGAAGGCCTATCCTCTGTATTTTTCTTCTGTTGGGCATTCCTCCTCCTAGTCATTTTGGTGAGAGATGGCTGAATGGATGTAGCTGTATATATCGACCATGGTGCAGTCAAGGGGCACCCTGGAACACTTCTGAGCAATCAGGAGTCCCCACCCAAACAAAAGAAAAAAGAAAAGAAAAAGAAAAAAAAAGAGAAAAGAGAGAGAGAGAGAGACAGGAAAAAAAGAAAAATAAAAGAGAAGGCTCAGCCCAAATGAGCCCCAAGGTAAGATTTATGATGTATACAAACAAAAACAGACAAAAAGACTGCCCACTGACATCCTCTGCCCCCATATAGATCCAGACGTGTATAATTCTGATCTCAGGCTTATTTAATGGGTGATTGGAGTTCTTTGGTAGGTAATCAGCTCACCTTAGCGTACAGGTTGAAACGGCGCCTCGTCCTACTTCCCCGCCATCTTGTCTCTCTGGAATGAATGATTCTTACCCAAAGAAGGCCAAGGTCTTGGTCCAGTGGGAAACAGACATAAGTAAACATCACCTCTAATCCCATCACCCAGGGATGACTGCTTGTAACATATGGTATATTTACTTCTAATATTTTTTGTGTGCATGTAGAAAGAGTTTTCCTTTTGTCATCTTATTGCATAAGAAATTTCCCTTGCCCATAAAACATGCTGCATAATATTTCACCTGTTATAGGTGGCATCATAGGCTTAAGCATTTCCTAACTGATGGGCATTTAAGCTGTTTTTATTTTAAAAAGTATAAATAATATTGTGATGGATTTTTTTTTATAAAGTTGATTTCATTTTGGATGATTTATTAGGACATGTATTCATAGCAGTAGAATTATAAGGTCAAATTATATGTCCCTATGGCTCGAGGTATCTTCTATATTTATGCCATATCAAATCCATGCCACCATCTAAGAGGTCTTATACCTAAACATCTTCTTGCCTGTCGGGGTCACGCCCCCAAGATGACGCCGGTCGCACCCCTAAGATGGCGTCCAAGGCAGTATGGACAGCCTAAAAAACATCTGCCCTGGTCACACGTAACCTCGTGCTCGTCACATGAGCACCGTATGCCACCACTGCCTCTGAGCCCCAGATACCTCCTGTTCACGTGAACACCTCTGTGATTGGCTGTTATGCCCTATATAAGGCAAGGAAACTTCCCCTCAAGGGGAGGAAAAAGATCGACCAGGGAATAAACAAGAGCTTGTGCATCGACCTGTGTGTGTGTTGGTGTTGTGTCATCTCTGCAGGCAGGGAGGGCACGACATTTGGTGCTGGCACCCGGGAACTGTGAGTATATTTTAAAATAGCAAAGATACAGTGAAGGTAGAAATTATGATACTGGTTGAGATATGTTCTGATTTACTGATAATATTGAGGTATATTTAACTTTTTAATTTTATGTGCATTGATCTCACATTGAACAGTTTTGTCAGAGTGAAATACAATGTTTCCATTTTGTTTACTTGATTTTTAGAAGTGGTAGTTCTAACAGGAAGATTTCATGGAATAGAAGTTGTGCAGCTTTTTAAACTTAGCATTTTAGGGAGAAGGTGAGAGAAGGCAATACATGAGTACCTTTTCCCCCTCGTCATATTGCAGGTTCATCCCTAGGACGACCACAAAGGAGAGGTTAGAAGTTTGCTGAAGAGCAACCACAAAGGGACAGCAGCTATATGTTCGTGGATCGCGACTGTAAAGGTAAAGATAATGGGGTCAGAAATTTATAGACTCCGAATGGAGAGCCCCTTGCAGGCACTTTTGAAAGCTAACAGAACCCCTCTTGAGAGTTATTTAAGAAGTTGTTTTTCAGGAGGTGGGAATTTGAGTAGTAAACCTGCGTCATCTCTGTGAAACCTTAAGATGATGAAATAGAACCTTTCTTTGTTCCTATTTCTTTAGTTATCACTGTCTTATCTAACACTTTGAACCAGTTAACTTAGTCAGAGCATGGTGCTAATGTGGCTAAGGATGGGAGTTCAATCCTTTTATAGGTCCCTTAACTTTACACACTTACACAGAACTCTTCATAGCTACAGATTGCCACTTCTTGTAGGTATATATCTCGCAATCCAGCTCTTAGTCACAGGGAAGTAGAGGAGTATAGCTTAGTATAAGCCTTTCATCTCAAATGGAAAGACAGCTTAAATAATTGGTATATGTGATACTATAGACTTTTAATCTAATATTTAAATTAAACATAATAATGTAATATCTAAAATATGTGTCACTATAATTTTCTCTGGGTAAGACCATTTTCTAAATAGTATCTTTTAAAAATTAAATTTCAATAAATTAAGTTTCAGTAAAAATTAGGTACAAATACAAATAAAACATAGTAAGAAAAGGTGAAATCCTGTTAACACTGAGTTCTTGTGCCTAAGTTTGGGTTTATCAAAGGAAAGCATACTTGGTGCTATACAAGGCAGCAGAGTCTTCAGTTCACATATACTATTCAGTATCACACAACTCCTAATTTCTGTTCTTGGCCTTTGCAGTTTATGTTAGTACCAGTTCATGTTAGTATTTTTCTCAGTTATGAGTTATGATTAGTATTATTTTTAGTACAATTTTTTGGTAAAAGATGTTAGATAAGTAAATATTGTTAAACACTTCAGTTGCTCTTAAGCTCCTCACATGCTGTTTAATCAGAAGAGTGTTGATTTGATCTCCAGAAAGAACCAGAGAAAGAGTTTACAAAGTATTTTGGCTGTTGTACTGACCTAGATTAGGATAGTTGCTGTCTGTCATTGCTCATTTGATATTGCGCTGCTAAGCAGTATCCAGAACTGAGGGACTACCCAACATCTCTATGCCTTTTTACTTCTTCTACCATCTTAGGTATTCTGTACTTGACTTTGCTAACCAATCAAAGGGTAGATCTCCTCCAGGAACAAATGAACCTAATGTCGCAAATTCTCTCTACCAGTTGTATCCAGCCCTTATTGGGCATATGCATCACATCTAACTTGTATCCTAATCTCCCCCAAGCAGCGAACCTCTCCTGAGAATTATCTCAGATGCTCAACGGCACCTGGTCAGCCAAATTCCACAACAGCCTCCCTCCGGATGGAGATTCTGCAGATCAGTGCCACGAGAGTCAACCCTCTCATGGCCTCCCAATTCCTACAAATTATGCAGGCAGTGGTGGCTTTTGGGAAATCCTGGTTTGGGACTATTGCACTCGGCTGTATTGTGCTCTTTGTCCTCCTCCTGGCGCTGCATTGGATAAAGGCCCTCCAACGCACATTAGCTAGAGACCGGCAGGCTGTACATCAAGCCTTGGTAGCCATAGAGCATGGTAGCTCACCCCAAGTATGGCTTAGCACGCTGGACCGGTAGTCAATGACGGGTAATGAGGACGATAACAGCGTACCAACCTAAGACAGAAGCTGCAGCATGCTCTGCAGTATTTGATGACGGGTAAGGGCGCAAGTTGATCGTCCCAACCTAAGACAGGCATGGTCCCTTATCCATACAAATAAATAAAGAAGGGGGAACTGTCGGGGTCACGCCCCCAAGATGGCGCCGGTCGCACCCCTAAGATGGCGCCGGAGCAGTAGGAACAGCCTTAAAAACATCTGCCCTGGCCACACGTGACCTCATGCTCGTCACATGAGCACCGTATGCCACCACTGCCTATGAGCCCCAGATACCTCCTGTTCACGTGAACACCTCCGTGATTGGCTGTTATGCCCTATATAAGGCAAGGAAACTTCCCCGCAAGGGGAGGAAAAAGATCAACCAGGGAATAAACAAGAGCTTGTGCATCGACCTGTGTGTGTGTTGGTGTTGCGTCATCTCTGCAGGCAGGGAGGGCGTGACACTTGCCATCTCCCCTGCCTACCTCTCAGAAGTTCAAACTCTTCCCTATGTTAATTCATTATGCTCCTTCCTCAGGTCCTCCAAGTCAGAAATAAGAGATCATCCTTGATTTTACCCTTTCTTATTCTTTTTTCTTTTCTATTTATTTTTTGAGAGAGACAGAGAGACCAAGAGAGAGAGAGCGAGCAAGCAAGCAAATTGGGGGTGGGGAGGTTGGGGAAGGACGGGCAGAAGCAGAGAGAGAAGTTCTCTGCTGAGCTGGGAGCCTGGTGTGGGGCTTGATCCCAGGAGCCTGGGATCATGACCTGAGCAGAAAGAAAGAGTGGGATGCTCAACCAACTGAGCCACCCAGGTGCCCAGAGTTTATTACCCTTTTTTTAATATCTCTAGGGCCCAGTCCACTATTGAGCTTCATGATTTCATCTCCAAAGGTAGCTAGATTATCTCTTTTCCTCTCTCTCCCACTACCATCCCAGTGTAGTCCAGCTCCCCCTACTTGCCTGGGCCACTGCTGTTCCTGTCTGCCTCTAACCTTTTATCCTCATGGCAGCCAGAGTTACCCATTCAACCTAAATCCAACCAGCCCACTCTACCAGCTGAAAATGCTTTGCTGACTTCTTGTTGCAGTTAGACTAAAAGCAAGAATGACTCCTTGGCTTCATTTGCTCCTGTGTACCTCCCTACCCCCCAACCTGTGCCATTCATGGATTTGCTGACAGAGCACTGGCTTTCTCTCAGTCCTTGAACACATATTTTTGTGCTTTTGCAGATGCTGTTCCCTCTCTCTGGAAAGCTCTTTCCCTGACTCCCTGAGGAGCTGGAACACTCTCAGCCTCTGGTCTTGGCTTGAATGTCTCTCAGGGAGATGTTCCCTGACCAGCCAATGAGAAGATGCCCATTCCTCCCCCAGTTGGTCCCTATTTCAGATGACTGCTTCCTTGGGACACTCATCGTTGTGATTGCTTTCTTTCCTGGGTGTCTGCTTTTAGAAGATCTCTCCTGTATTGGTCTGTAAGCTCCATGAGGGGAGGCACCTGTGTCCTTCCTGTTCCTAATGATTTCCCCAGTACCTAACCCAATACCTGCCATCAATAAATAATACAGGAATAAAGCAAGAAGGAAGGAAGGTAGAATCCCAGGCATGAGTGTAACTGAGGTTGTTTTTGATGAGAGGTGGGGAAGGTGTCCGTGCTGCTTCCAGAAGGGGATCCAGCTTGTAAAGATGGAGTGCAGAGATTTCAGCAGCAGGAGAAAGGCCAATTATACAAACTGACTCCCTGGGGTGGCTGGGTGGAGGCACCGAGACACCTGTGACCACCTCATAGTTTGACAAGCGGAGGCTTTGTTATTCTTAGATTTGAAAAGTGGGGAAACTGAGGCTTAGAACAATTCAATAAATTACCCATGGCCCACTGAGTAGTGGAACCAGATACAATCTGGATCATTCATCCTCTCCTCCAGCAGTGGGTCTGTGTCTCTGTCCCAGATAAGGACTGCAAATGGAGACATTTGTTTTACAACTACCTACTATGAGACTGGAAGCACTTTTCTTGAAATTTGTTTTAAGGTAGTGAGCTCGCCATCAAAGTGGAGATACAAAGACAAGACAAAGTGTTCTCTGGACAGGGATGTTAAAATTCCAGTTCCTCTATTTAGAGGGTGTGGAGGGGGTAGATAGGCTTGTATGAATCTGGAATTCTTTCATCTCTGAGTCAGTGGTGCTAGGAATTTGGTCAGAGAGAAGATAGGCTGAAGGGATCTGTGGCTTGGGACATCCAAATTCATCTTATCCACCTAAAAGAGGGAGGGAGGGAGACAACGGGGGAAATAATAAAGTGAGAGAAGAGGGAAGGAGAATCTGGCTTACTCCTTGTAAACAAGACTCATTTCCCAAGATCCTTGTTCACTGGAGTGATTACCCATGTTTGTCAGAAGCAGCTGCCTTGGGATTGCTTCCCTGAGGCCTCCCCAAAATTAACAAATAGGCCTGAAAACAGTTCTGACTCAGCCACTTCCTTTCTGAACTTGGGGCTCAGGCAGCACCTCTTGGGCCCCCCAGCCTCACGGGGGTGCCCACAGACTTACAGTTTGTCTCCTCTGCTAAGGGATCAAAGATCCAGGTACCAGCTTGCCTGCTTTTCACCTTTACACTGTTCCAGCCCCAAGTCCCACAGTCTTACTTAAGATACTTTATGTCCTGACTCTGAATTTTCGTTGAATGGAAGAGAGAAGTGGAGGCAACAGAACAGAGTGAGCTCTAAGACCAGCACAGAGCAGTGAGTAGGGTTTGGACGTCATAGCCTCTCTCTTTCTTCCTCCCTTTTCTGATCTCTTCTCTCCTGCATTTTCTCAGTCACACAAACATACTCACATTCTTTGAAAGTTCTTCATATAATCTAACCCTCTAGCATTTTTTTAAAAAAGATTTTATTTATTTATTTGGCAGAGAGAGACACAGCAAAAGAGGGAACACAAGCAGGGGGAGTGGGAGAGGGAGAAGCAAACTCCCCGCTGAGCAGGGAGCCCGATGTGGGGCTTGATCCCAGGACCCTGAAATCATGACCTTAGCTGAAGGCAGATGCTTAACTGAGCCATCCAGGTGCCTCTAACCCTTTAGTATTTAAAGGTAAATAACAATCCCTCCAATCTTTCTGGCACTCTCCAGTTTTCAAAGTGATTTCATGTGCTCTGTTGCACATGATTCTCAAACCAGCAGGAAGGGGTTCCCTGATGGGATAAGCCTCCTTACAGTCCTGCAAATAGGGAGCAACACAGGAGGTACCAAAGGACACTTTTCCAACATTAAGTTTGGAACACGTTTCCATACCACCCTTATACTCTCTGCCTTCACTGCAGAAGGGTTTGTGTCTCTAAGGGCATCTGACCACACAAGTGTTCAGAACCCATTGAGTCTTACAGACTCAGAATAGCATTACTGCACAGTGAGAATCACCAGGTGACTTCTAAAAAAGACTTCGTCCTCAGTGCAGAGCCATTGAATCATCTTAAAAAGACCTGAACATCTTTTTCTAAAATCTGCGTCACAGGTGATTCTGATGCACACTAAGATGTGGGGAACACTGGCCTTGAGGGCAAGAAAGCAGATGGGCCAATGTTCCTGAACGTGGTCTGGCTTTCCCCAGCCTTGTTACCTGCCTCCGAGCCTTGTTCCAGTGGGGAGGAGTACCAGAGGGCCCTGAGTCCAGGCACCAGGCACCCGGATGGCTGGGGAGGGGGCTGAGACACAGCGAGCCCTTGCCATAACTTCCCAGTTCCTCCTCCTCATAGTCACAACACAGGGCCCGGCATCACTAGCTCAAGTCAGGGTAAACCGCACATTTTCTAGTTTATTGTGTAAGAGTAAACTAGAATTTTAATTAAGCAGTTATTATAAACATCTTTCCACATACAGATTAGAAAAATTTTAACATCACTTATGGTCTTTCTAATCTCTGATTTAATGGGTTATGCAATTTTTTAGAACAGCTTTATTTTTTATTTAATTTAATTTTTAAAAAGATTTTATTTATTTATTTGACAGAGAGACATCACAAGTAGGCAGAGAGGCAGGCAGAGAGAGAGGAGGAAGCAGGCTCCCTGACGAGCAGAGAGCCTGAAGTTGGACACCATCCCAGGACCCTGAGATCATGACCTGAGCTGAAGGCAGAGGCTTAACCCACTGAGCCACCCAGGCACCCTAGAACCACTTTATTGAGATTTAAGTCAATACCATTAAAATTGGCTCATTTAAAGTATACAACTCAGTGGTTTGAATATACTCACAGAATTGACAACTGTCACAATAATCAAATTTTAGGACATTTTTGTGACTCCCAACAGAAGTCTTGGCCCATTAACAGTCACTTCCATTTTGCCCTTCCCACAGCTCCTGGCAACCACCAGTCGATTTAATGTCTCTATGGATTTGCCTATTCTGTAATTTTTTAAGCTAAGTTTCTTTTAACTATTATTAACAAGGCTCTGATAAACATATATACATTTTTTACATTTTGCCTAATAACATCTTTCCTAAGATAAATTTCTAGAACTAAAAATTGCTTGATCAAAAGCATGTCCTTTTTGTTTGTTTGTTTCCAAAGTCACAAAATGACATTATTGAGTGTACATTTTTCTCCTTTTGGTCTGTGTGGAAAATACCCAGTAATGTGGAGAAAATATTTTTCAAGAGTAATTGTGTATGTATGTGTTTGTGTATATGAAAATGTGCTTTAGAGCATACTTCTATGACTTTCAGGAAATATAAAATTAAATTTACAAAAAAATGGGAAAACTGAGTATAAACGGTCTGGTATTTGCGTCAGTGCCCAGCATGATCACAGTGATTTCTCACATAAAAGCAGGAAGTTCCCAGATCTCAAGTATCTTCAATAACTGCCAGTTTAATTTATGACCCTTGTCTTTCCTTCTTTAAGAGATAATTTTCTCTTGTGATTTAGCTCCAAAAAGTCCATTTTGATATTTCCTTGAGGTATTGAGTTAATTTAAAAATTTCTTTCTCTTGATTTACCTGTAATGAAAGCTGTGAAAATTAAACCATGTTTCACAAATGAGATTGGCAAAGAATGAATGAGCCTAGGACACTGGCAATATGTATGAAAACGAAAAGTATGTGTCTTTTTTACTATAACTAAAAATATGTCAAAAAAAAAAAAAAAGAAAGAAAGAACAAAAGAAATAAAAGAACCTTCTCTCGTAAAGCCACACCTGCTGACACCTTAATCACAGACCTCCAGCCATTAGAACTGCAAGGAAATAAATTTCTTTTGCTAATGTCCAAAATAAATGTACAAAAGTATTCACTGGTGTATTTTTGTAATGGGGAAAACAAGGAAAAAAATCTAAATATCCATCTGTAGAATATTTATAAAAATGTGTATAATATAATCATAAAATGCAATAGTATGCAACCATTAAAAAGGATGAAAATATTGATTTAGAGAATGTTCTCCAGGATGTTGTTGAGTGAATAAAAATGATTTAGTGAAAAAACAAAACCAAAAGAATTCACCAAATGTTAACAGAATGTGGGGTAGTTTTCACTTTTGTTTACATTTTTCTTGTATTGCTTGAATTTTTCATAATGAATTTTTTGTTGATATTTAATAGATTGCAATATAGTAAAAAGGTAATTTTATTTGGAAAAAATCCACAGAATATCTTTAAAAATTTATATTTAAGTGTAGGGAAGACATTTCAACAAATTTCAAATAGAAGTTAACACTAAGTGAATACAAGTTTAAGACAGAAGTTAACACAGATGCGATGATAAAAAGGAAAAAGATTGGCTCATACAATAAGAAGATAGGGCCCAATATTTCTCATAAATAAGAAAAGTATGGTTTAATGTCAGTGAATAGGCACTAAAAAAGCTTCAGTTCAAAAATGTCACACCCATATCCGATTATTAAAATACTGTCATAAAATACAAAAAAGATAATTGCTAAATATATATATGTTTAGATACACACACACACACACACATCCTTTTTTACTTAAAATCCTTTAAGGCTTCCTAATTGCACTTATAGAATAAAGTTTTAAAACCTTAACAAGATTGACTGCTCAGGACCCTGCTGACATGCATGACCTCACATCTCACCCATACCCTTCTCATTCAACCACACTGGTCCTTATTCATTACATAAACATGGCAAACCTTTCCTCAGGGCCTTTGCACACACATCTCTACCTGCAGAGGACTTTGCTTAGGGCTTCATAAGACTGACTGCTTTTTGTCCTTCATGTCTCAACTAAAAAGACATTGAAATGTAGAAAATGGTGAATTAAATCCAGTCTAGTTATATTCTCTCATTTTTAATTTTCAAAGTTTTCATTCCATGTATGGTAGATTTTCCAAAGGAAAGAAAGACACAATAAGCTGTTTTAATCTTAAATATTTTAAAAATGTTGTTGATCTAATGTTTTCCCCTAAATAGACTGTTATCCCAATACCATTTATTGAATAATGCAACCTTTTATATGCAACCTGTCATTTTAAAGTACTACCCTAATAATCCACTCAGTCCTGCCTGATTTGGCTCTGCTTCTAAAACTCTACTCTTCACTCAAGCACCATTACCACACTGGTTCAGAATCCTTTATAGTTGGTAGACAAAGAGTCCCATTCTTACACTTTTTCGAGAATTTTCCTGGTTTATTTTCATATAAAATTTAGAATAGTCTTTGTTTCCTAAAAATCTTGTTATGATTTTGACTTCAACTAGGCTAACTGAACTTCGGATTAATTTAGGAGAATATGCACCTTTGCAATATTCCATCTTTCTATTTAGAAATGAGTAAGTCTGTCCACTTATTATTAAATGGAAAAAAGGATAATTGGAAGGTCCTGGTCGATTCTTAATATCTTAATGCTTCGAATATTGTATTGATGATGTGAATAGAATTGTTTCACATTGTATTTTCACCCCATGATTGTTTACATATGTTTATTTATAGTAGTATAGGCAATATGTATTGAGTGCACACTAAATGCCAACTCTTTGTGTTAAACACTTTATTGCTTAAATTTATCTTTGCCACCACTCACTTTTCACAGGAAGAGAGCAAATTTTGACTGGCCTGAAGTTTCACAGCAACTAGCGGAGTTCAAACACGGATACCAGCATCTAATAGCCCAGTCTGAATCATGGCGCTGTATGGCTTACTGGAAGCATTCTTGGTTTGGGGTCTTCTCCCTTGTGTGACTGACCACTTTACAAAGGCTGCTTTGTATTTCTAATGGCATTTCAGTTGATTTTCATAGGTTCCCCAGATAGAACATCCTATCAGCAAATAATTTTACCTTCTCCTTTCCAATTGTTTTATTCTCTCCCTTTGTCCAACTGTATAATAGCCATTTCTTATAATACATACACTGGTTTTAGATATCCTTTAGGAATCTATTTAATATCATCACATAGAGATCTTTAAACATTTCTCATGTATTATAAGATGATAGAATTTTAAGTAAGACATAGACATTATTCCTGTAATATTGAGTATGCCAGATTAGAAATTGCTGGAATAACAGAGTTGCATAAAGATTTTCAATGTTATGTGTTTGTGCCTATTATTAGTTTGTTCTTAACTTAAAATATTATATTTTTAATTTTTGGAGGAGCCTCCATACTGTTTTCCACAGTGGCTACACCAGTTTAAATTCTCAGAAGGGTTCTCTTTTCTCCACATTCTTGTAAACACTTCTTGTTTCTTTCTTTTTTAAAAAAAGATTTATTAATATATTTTAGAGAGAGAGAGAGTACAAGCAGGAGGGGCAGAGGAAGGGGGAGAAAGGATCTGAAGCCAACTCCACATTGAGAAACAAACAAAAATCAAACAGACCCTTAAATGTAGAGAACAACCTGGTGGTTGCCAGGGGGGATGTGGGTGGGACCTAGATTAAGAAATATCAACTTCCATTTACATAATAAGCCACATAGATGAAAGGTACAGCATAGGGAATATAGCCAATAATATTGTAATAATATCATATACTGACAGATGGTGACTACATATACTTTGGTAAGCATTGCAGAATGTGCAGAATTGCCCAATCACTACTGTACACCTGAAACTAATACAACATTGTATATCAATTATACTTTGATAATAACATTTTTAAATTATAAAATTTATTCAGGTATTTTAATGCTAGGAAAACAATTAATTTTGCTTACATGAATGTCTATGTTCAATTGAGGACACTTAATAAACAAACATTTATTGGTGCCTATGTTGCAGACAGTTGAGGAAATGGATGGAGTCAACAATAGTGGAGTCTCTGAGTTTCTGCTCCTGGGGATCTCAGACAGTCCTGAGCAGCAGTGGGTCCTGTTCTGGATGTTCCTGTCCATGTACCTGGTCACAGTGGTGGGAAATGTGCTCATCATCCTGGCCATCAGCTTTGATCCCCGCCTGTACACACCCATGTACTTCTTCCTGGCCAACCTCTCCTTCACTGACCTCTTCTTTGTCACCAATACAATCCCCAAGATGCTGGTGAGCCTCCAGTCTCAGAACAAAGCCATCTCCTATGTGGGGTGTCTGACACAGCTCTACTTCCTAGTCTCCTTGGTGGCCCTGGACAACCTTATCCTGGCCACAATGGCATATGACCGTTATGTGGCCATCTGCCGCCCCCTCCACTACACCACGGTCATGAGTCCTGGGCTCTGTATTATGCTCCTCACCTTGTGTTGGGCACTTTCTGTTTTCTATGGCCTCACCCACACCCTCCTCATGACCAGGGTAACATTCTGTGGTTCCCGGAAGATCCACTACATCTTCTGTGAGATGTATGTGCTGCTGAGGCTGGCATGTTCCAATACTGAAGTCAATCATATAGTGCTGATTGCCACAGGCTGCTTTATTTTCCTCACCCCTTTAGGATTCATGATCATGTCCTATGTCCGAATTGTCAGAGCCATCCTCCAAATACCCTCAGCCACTGGGAAGTACAAAGCCTTCTCCACCTGTGCTTCCCATTTGGCTGTGGTCTCCCTCTTCTATGGGACACTTGGCATGGTATATCTGCAGCCCCTCCAAACCTACTCCATGAAGGACTCAGTAGCCACAGTGATGTATGCTGTGGTGACCCCCATGATGAACCCTTTCATCTACAGCCTGAGGAACAAGGACATGCATGGGGCTCTGAGAAGACTCCTCCTAGGAAAAGTTTTCCAGAGGTTGACTTGAGATATTTTGGTTATCGAAGTGGAGACTGGGAATTTCCTCTACCATGTGCAAGGCATTATCCTATGGGAGACAGAAGAGTGATTAGGACATGTCTCCATCTCAGAATAAGCTTACATATCTGTGATGCAGAAAAGACACTTCCATGTAAACCAGTGTCCCCCAGACCTTGCTAGCCTTGGCAATGCCAACACTCATACTAGAATTTTACAGGATCATTCTTTCAACTTTCCTGATCACAGGACCACCATCCCAGCTTTTCAAAATATGCCAAGTAATGGCCTGTGGAAGAGGTGGTGTTCTCTATACACATCAATTCATGGTCCTGAGTTCTGGCCCTCTCTAAGGGGCCTGCTGCCTACAAGCCATCTGGAGAAGACAACTTGCCCTACTCCCATGGCAGGGACACTGGATGAGGTTGCCCATTTCCAGCTCTGCTGGGCACAGCCCCCACTGTTTTCATGCTAACCCACATTCCCTCTGAACACAGTCCCTGCTATCCAGGAAAGACTTGTAGACAAACTTTTCTCCTTTGCTCTGGGCTGGTTTTCATCTCTCGGGCCTCAGGACAATACTAACTATGCTTTTCTCCTGCTTTCCTTTTCCCTGTGGGAAGACCTTAACCCTGGTCAGTCCATCCTGTCCTTCATCCTGTGGCTCCTCACTCACTTGCACTGTCTCTTCTGTTTGCTACCACTCCATCCTTCACTCAAAACACAACTCCCCAGCCTGTCAACACATGCTCGTGAATAGGAGTGGCAGTGGAGGTAGTAGAAGGCAGGAGGTCACTGTGAGACTCAGTCTCTACTTAGGTTCAACCAGCCATGTACAATGCAATGAAGAGACACTGAATAGCAACTGATGAGAAGGTTAGTCACTGGGCAGTGGCATTTCCAAACAGAGAGCAGTCCTTTGCAGATCAATCCATGGAGCCAGACAAGAGTTTGACAGATGAAGAATTGAATTGATCTGAGGTTCAATTTAAGTAATTGATAAGGACTGAGTGCCTTTTAAGGGCCTCAAACTGGGTTACAGATCTGAATCAGAAGCTCACAATAGACAATGAAGAAGAGTATTTTAATGCAATGTCTGAAAGCAATGGTTATACTCTGGGCAGGAGGATTGGAGGGCACAAAGGAGGAAAGCCTAGCTTGGCTTGTTCGTGAGGGAGGATTCAGGGAAGGCTTCCTTAGGGTGGTGACAGCTGAGCTGAGCCTTACATAACACCCTGCCACATGAAGAGTTACCCAGGAAAAAGGGCAGGGCAAAGTAAGGTCACTGCAAGAAAGGAGGGACACGGTGTGGAGTAGAGTCTTCCTATCTGCAGTAGCCAGCCAGCGTTCTCATCCCAGGCCTACCTATCCCTTGTGTGGTCATGGTCATCCCTGATTAGGCCTTGTGTTCTCATCTGAACGTTGGGTACAATAGCATCATGAATTGCTATTAGGTGATTATGTGAACTAGTCATTGGCCCATAGTCAGTGTGGTTTTTACTGAGCAGGGACAGGTGGACAAAGAACAGGAAACAGTCTGATAGGTGAGGGGGATGTCCTGCTTGAGTGTACCTGCTGAGACAAGCAGCAGCTAGTGATGAAGCTGAACGTGGAGGTGGGAGGGATCTCAAAAGGCCTCCAATACCTTGTAGAGGAGCTCCAAATAGAGTCTGTGGACAATGAGGTACCTCGGGATGTTATGAGTTTTAAATTTTATTGTTTTTAATAAATTAACAATGTGCATTTCTTAAAGAAACATTAAAATAAAAATAACCCCCAAATACTCACCTGTATGTCTGTTACCCAAAGACAACTCTGGTATAAATTCTAAAACTCCGGTATAAATTCTAAACTTTGATCTCTGCTCTCCCTCTCTATTTCAGAATGAATTCAAATTGTTTTTAAACTTGCCTTTTCGATTAATAATGCCTTTCTATGTTAGCAAATATTCAGCCACATGACAACTTAATGCCTACACAGTATTTCATGTGCCATTTAATGATTACAGCAGAACTTATATAACACACTTGTTCCATATTTTAGTTGCTTTCAGTTTTCCTACTCTTTGCAACATGGCAATAGTGTCTCCATATGTACATCTTTGATATTGTTTCCTTAGGGAAATTGGTGAAATGGAATTATGGAGCCAAATATTTCCATTGTTCAGAGCCTTTGATACATTTCCTGAATCATGCTCCACAAAGCTCATGATGACCTATACTTTAATAAGAGGGGTCACAAGTTCCTGTTTATGTATTGTTTGTGTTTATTAGCCTTGAGGGATGTGGGAAGGAGAGGAAGCTCTAGAACTTTTAAGTACAACAGGTAAAAGCAAAAGCAATTTTATACTTCGTTGGCAACATAGTTCTACAAAGATGAAGCAGGGTTTCTGGTGAGCTCAGCTACTGACCTGTCACTCTCCCCAAAACTGTGTCCCTGAGAAAAAAAGCCTCCCCCTCTTCTGTCCACAAGCAGGCACTAGAAGGCAGGCCCTGGAGTTTATCACTCCCTTCGGAGTAGGGTGGTGTCCCTCAGGAGCCACGTTCTGCTCCACAACAATCACTTCTTCCTCAACCATCCAGAAGGATGACATCTAGAACATGGGATACACATTTGGATACAGGAGGCGGAAGGAGGGGGAATGGCAGCTGGTGCCTCTGTTCTCTTTTTTGTCTTCTTCATCCCAATAAATATCTTTTATTTAAAATCCTGAGTGTTAAGGGGACTTAATTTGCCCTTTTGAGCTGTGGCAGATTGTGGGAAACTGTTATTACTATGGGACATTTAGGCATTTTCCCCATACCTAGTTAATAGTTCTGGGACGTAAGCTCTGATTATACAGTAGTCCCTCCTTAAGTGTGGTTTGGTTTACTGTAGTTTTGGTTATCTGCGGTCAACCACAGTCAGGCAGCAGACGGATCTCCTGACACATCCTCAGAACGTCAAAAGTGTCCTAAGGCAACATCACAGAGCCTATGTCATCCATCTCCTTCTATCTTCTCCCTCAGGCAGCCATTTTGTCATCCTTACAACATCACAAGAGAAGCTAAGATATTTTAAGAGAGAGAAAGAACACATTCACATTACAGTTCATTGTTATCATTGTTTTATTTTATTATTGTTGTTAATCTCTTACTGTACCTACTATCTAGCTATGTATGTGGAAAAAACATAGTATTCATACAGGATTCAGTACTACCCTATGGTTTCAGGCACATATTTGATGAGAGTTGGCCTATTTCCTATTATGTGTTACTTCTAGAATGTAACATTTTGGAAATCCCAGTTGAAAACCTGGAATTTTCAACTCCTTCCCTCTGACAGGATTCTGCCTCCACTTTTTGTCTCCATAAGCCTGCTAACGCTTGCCTCACAACTCAGCCTCTCAGCTGCACCTTCTGCTCCCAGCCTCTCAGCCCCTGTCTTGAAATCAAGACAGGCTTGTGGGGAAAGCAGAGCAGCTGTCAGCAGTGTCATTCTGGGGTTCCTTGTTTTCCTGCATTTTGCCCCCCTAGTTCATCTGGTAGCTCTTTGAGGCCTCCCAGACTTCTGAGGGCAAGGATGTTTCTTTGCTTGACCAAGAGTGTTGACACAAAATGAACAAACTTTTTAAAATTTCTAAAAAAAAGGAAGAGAGTTTTAAATTTTATTTGAGGCCAAGCAAGGACAGCTGCCTGGGATACACAATCTTTACAAAGAAGGGAGTGCTCTGGAGAAGGAATGTTTAATACAGGATCTTATATGTTTTTGTTACACCAAGAGTTACAAATCATCGTGAGGAAGAGCATTTCAGAAAATTACAGGCTTTATCATATGCTTTTAGTATGAGCAAGACTGCAGACTTCAGAGGTGTGGGAATAGAATGCCAGGGGGGATTTTTATTTCTTTATTTTTTATTTATTTTCAGCATAACAGTATTCATTATTTTTGCACCACACCCAGTGCTCCATGCAATCCGTGCCCTCTATAATACCCACCACCTGGTATCCCAACCTCCCACCCCCCCCACACACTTCAAAACCCTCGGCCAGGAGGGATTTTTATTCTTAAGTCTGAAATATTTCTTTTTAGGTTATTTGCTAATGAAGGAGATGTACAATGAGTGCTCAGGGCAGAAAGAGCTTTTGCCCTTTGAAGTGTGGTGAAGTCATTCTGACCTTGGTAAAAGTGTATCTTCTCTGAAAACCCAGGAGCAGGGCCCACAAACATTAACAGTTGAAAGTTTCCTTTATGAGGAACAGGTTTAGAGTGGCTCTTCTCAGCCAGTTCTAAAGGGAATTGAGTTCTAATAACTAAGGTAATTCTATGCAGTAAGTTAACTTCTGTCCTGTGCATCTAGAATGTGCTATGGAGCCTTGGGAGAATTGAGAACATCATCACTCTGATAATTTTGTATAGGGCTTAATTCTGTCATGGAAACCCAGTTGTGAAAGGCTAGCATTGTCCCTAGATCGCAGGGTTCTTGTCTCACAGAGTTGAAGAATGAATCTCACGTACACAAGTGGGTGAAGTGAAGTGAAAGTTTATTAAGTGAAAGTGAAAGCAGAAAGCCAAGAAGAAGCTCTCTAGAGTGAGAGGGTTCCCAAAAGAGCTGCCACTGAATGGATGTAGAACTGACTGGGAAGCTTGTGGCCTTGAGATTCTTGTGCCATCTTGGTTTGAGCAAGAACCATTGATAACACCTTTAATGACTTAATTCTTTGAGGTTTGCCCATTTTCTATGATCACACTGTAGCCACCAAAGAAAAATATTCCCTGACATCAGAGGCCTGGTGATCTGTTTCTTTATCTCTTGTTCACTCTGGCTTATCAGATTCTGCCTGCCAGGAATAGTTTCAGAGCCCAGCCAGGGGTCTCCTACCTCTCCCTGCCTACACCTTAACCCTTTCCTTACTCACTGTGAAGAATTGTATTAAACTAGATTAGGCCCCATGCCCACAGAGAACCATCATTCCCAGGAACAATCCGGATGCCAAATAGAAACTAATAGCTGTTAGAAAAGAGGAAATAGAAGTCAGAAAGACTGTAAGTGTTCACTACATGCAATTATCAGGTAAAATACATTGTAGTTTTTTCTGGCTTCCTCTCTGACATCATTACTCTCATACTCAAAATAAGAAAGAAGATGAACAATCAAAACAACAGCAACCTTTCTAGAGCTATCAAATAATTGAGGTCACATAAATGAGAATTTAACATTTGCTGTAGAAAACCATGAAGATTTTAGAGGATGTTTGTTAGCACAGTGTAACCTAGCCTATCTAATCTGATGGAGATGGAAAAAATCTTTTCCACTCAATGCGAGACATAAAATCATAAAATTATAAGAAAAGATTGTCAATCTGAAAATAAAGAGCCACAGCGAGAGGCAAATGAGCATTGATTTAGGATTAAAGAATTGCACTTCTGAGAGCATGGAGTCTGGTAGACACCCAAGAAGTGCCCTGCTTACAGGATGAAACCAAGGGGCTTTTTATGAGGAAAAGGAAGGGGCAATTACATGAGCCGAAGAAGAAATGTTTTCTATGGGGAGGGAAAAGGGTGTCTTTTAAACATAGAGAGGTGGGGATTTATTGGCACTGACACACTTGAAGGTCATGCTTCTTCATGTGTCATATGTGTAATTAGCATGTTAAATATCCATCCCAGGCATGATTTTCAGTATTTTAATGAGAGAGAAAGTTGGGGAAAGGTCAGCTCTGGTGTTGGTCTTGGCACAGACTGGTTTGGTCCCATCCGTGTCAGTCTTTGTTGTTGAGTTCCTCCTTTGGTAGACATCCTGCTTCTGCATTCTTAAAAGATATGCTATTCAAGAGGCATAGAGTTTCAGCTATCAAGGAATGCTGGATTTTGCAGTTAGGGCTGAGAAGACCAGAGTCCAGTCCCTGCTCTGTCTCACCAAGGTCTGGGGATCTTTGATGGGTAATAGATAAGATTAGTTGGGGGCAGAGTCAAAGGCTCATAGGGTAGATGGAGTTGTGGAAATAGTGGTGATAATGTTCTCAAAAGGTTTTCTGGGTTCAGCCCTAGGAAAAATTTTATCCAGCCTATTGTAATAGAGGGTCATTTAATGTGAAGAGCTGTGGAGATGGCCTTGTCCCAGTTCTTTATGGTGTAGGTAGGAACAAGCCCAGTCACAGAAAGGAAATTTCTAAAGTCTCAGAGCAGTGGATATAGCCCACATTCCTGATTTTTACTCTTAAGAACTTTGCCCTTTGGGAGAAGCTAATTTTCTTTAACACTGAGGTGTCTGGAGACTGAAAGATATCAGGAAAAAGACATACATAATTTCTGTACCTCAGACTATATTGCCAGGCACTGTCCCCAAAGGCAGGGGGGCTGACAACTTGAGTGGGCCAGTGGGGTTGTCGGGAATGAACTCTGAGTACATACATCCACCCTCCTTTTCCCTTATCAGCTCAACTCTCTCTTCTCCCAGGTATGGTTTCTAGCCAGAGGAAACAGAAGAGAGCACCTAGACCACTTTTCATTATTATACCTTCAGCAAAACTTATACTTTATTTTTTTTTCCTAGTTAGAAGGAAGCGGGTTTGGGGGGAGCCTGCCATAGGGATGGGAATTGATTCCATAGTATGAATTTTATTCTCATCTCATCATCATTCATTTTTCATTTTCTCCATACTCATCTTCAAGCTCAACATTCCTGAGGCATCTTGTTTGATAATTCTCAATTATCAAATTGATAACCTCAATTATCAATTTGATAATTCCCAATTATCCCACCCTCTCTTATCTCCTTTTCCTAATTTCTCCTTGTGTCCTTTTCCTAATTTCTATCCTTCCTTCTTACCCCTTCTGCTCACCATCATCTCCCGTCCCTCCCTATATCCTCATATTATATCTTCGTTCCTCCACTCCCACTCCTGTCCTACCACCCACTCTTCTGTGTTTTCTTTCCATTCTCATCTCAACCTGGCCTCAGTTCTGTGGCTTCAAGAAGAGACAACAGGAAAGCCAATGTCCAGGTGTAGCCATAGGACAGATTTAGGAATGATACAGTGGAGGGGTAGTGGAATTGCCAGGTGAGGGTAAGTAGCCTTCCAAGAGAGGCTGAGGAAAAGATGCAAATCAGAAATGGATGAGCTGAAGGCTGAATAAACATCAGGATGAGAAAATTCTCTGGATTGAAGCTGTACTGATGTATTTATAAAGTTAGAAAGAGGCATTACTACCAGAAACCTCATGTATGGGGATTTTTGGAGCTAAGAGATTTGGGAGGAAAAAATAAGACTTTGAAGGAAAAAGTTATATTTTACATTCCTCACTGAAAAAACCAAAAGACGCGGTTGGAGTATAAATGCTTATTCTTCCAAAAGCTTTATCACATATGTGAACAGGAGGATTCATCCAATAACAAAGGGGTGAAGATGGAACATTCTTTTTTGACATGAAGATATATCGTGTGTGCATTAATGCAGTTTTAATTTAGTGATCTGTTTCTCTCTACAGACCTTGCATGTCCACTAAACATCCTATTGGGTTCTTGTGTGGCAGTGAAGAGAAGAAATTGATTTTTTTTTTTTTTTTTGGAGGTGAAAGGTAAAGTGTAGAATAGAATAAACTTGGCACTGGACCAATGGTTTTAAATTGTTTTCTGCACTCTGATCTAGGTGGAATCTTATGTCCCCACCAGAAAAAAAAAAAAAACTTCACCATGATATTCCTGGTTACTTAGGTTAATGGGTTACATATTAGCCAAATAGCCCTTCCCCGTAGGACATTAGTGTCCAGAGCTACCCAGCCCCTAAGGCTTCAACCTTACCTAGAAAATGAGCACAGCTATATACAAGGCAGCAACTTACCCAAGGCACTTGCTTATATCCTCCTATCTTTGTTTTTCTTTATAGCCCTTACTGATATGTGATATTCCACACATGATGCTTATTTTTGTCTCTCTTAATTAGAATGTGACTTGCATAAGTTCAGAGACTTCTACTTTGTTCACTAGTCCCCTAGGAGAGTGTCTGGATCATAGAAGCAATTTAATAAATATTTGCTGTATGAATCAGTTATGTAGGACTTCTTTGCTGGACAAATACATCACACAGATCTTCAGGCAGTGAGAGATATGGTTTGGGACATTTTCCAAGGTTATTGCCTTCATGAGAATTTTCCCTTAAACCAGAAAAGGCAAGAAGGAAGGGATGCTATCAACCTTTAGGTCAGTGACTGCCTCCCCACAAGTACTCGCCACAGGGCACCCTGGACATCAGGGTTTCTAAGGCTGTAGATAAGTGGATTCAGCATGGGATTGATAACAGTGTTAAAGACCCCAACCCCTTTATCCTTGTCTGAAGACTCCTCAGAACCAAGACGCATGTAGTTGAAGATACCAGTACCATAGAAGAGGCAAACCACAGTGAGGTGGGAGCCACATGTGGAAAAGGCCTTCTTCCTGCCTTCCACTGAGCGGATTTGTAGGACTGCAGCTGCCACATGTGCGTAAGACACAGTGATGAGGACCAAGGGGGTTACAGCCATGAAGGCTGCTGCTACAAAGAGCAGCAGCTCGTTGAGTTGGGTGCTGGAGCAGGAGAGCCGGAAGAGCTGTGGGAGGTCACAGTAGAAGTGATTGACTGCATTGGGACCACAGAAGTTGAGGGTATTTAGGGCAATAGTGTGATTTAGTGCATTAGTGAAACCTAAAGCCCAGGACATAGCCACCAATATTTTCTGGACTGTCTGGCTCATTCTGGTGTTGTAAGTAAGGGGCTGACAGATGGCCAGGAATCGGTCATAGGCCATGACGGTCAACAGAAAGCAGTCCATCCCAGCCAGAAGGTGAAAGAAGAAAAGCTGTGTGAGGCAGGCTCCATAGGGAATTGTATGCTTGTGGGACAGGAGACGAGCCAACATCGAGGGAACAGTGACAGTGATGCACCCAACATCCAGCACTGATAGGTTCCCCAGGAAGAAGTACATGGGGGTGTGGAGTTTAGGCTCCACCAAGATGGCAGCCAGAATGCTGAGGTTGCCTCCGACTGTGACCAGGTAGGCAAAGAGGAAGACTACAAAGACCACAGACTGTAGCTGTTCTGTTTCTACTAGGCCCAGTAGAATGAACTCAGTAACAGATGTCCTGTTGACTCCAAATTCTGGATCCATGAGTTTCTGTAAGGCAATGTCCCAGGAGGGGAGATAATCAGTCTATTCCAATGTATTTATTTATTAAAACATAAATGTTTTAACCCACCTATGTTCAGAGCCAGTTCTCAGCTGTCTAAGGGATAATATTTCCACTCCTCAAGTCATCTCTTACTCACTGACCTCCTCCTTCACCTCAATACCTTTACTCTGCTCTCAGCTGAGATACCCAAAACCATCACCACTTTGTCCCTTCTATCCTGTCCTACCTAGAAGGCTCAGAATACTTGGGAAAATTAATTAAGATAAAAGCAGACTTCCTGGGGCACCTGGGTGGCTCAGCCTGTTAAGTGATTGCTTTTGGCTCAGGTCTGGGATGGAATCCTGCATCAGGCTCCCTGCTCAGTGGGGAGCCTGCTTCTTCCTCTCCCACTTCCCCTGTTTACACTCCCTCTTTCACTGTGTCTCTCTCTATCAAATAAATAAATGAATAAATAAAATCTTTAAAAAAAAACAAACAAACTTCCTCTTTATATGTAATGAGATTAAGATGGATTTCTCCATTTCACTTTGAGGGATCAACCCAAACAATAAGCAGATTTCAAGATAGAAAAATTAATATTTCCAGAGAAACCGGAAAGCATTTGAAAACCCAGGTTTTAAAGCTTCTAGAGATATTGAAGATCAAACAAATATATAGCAAGACTCAGACCCATGATTGCAGATACCAGGTAATTCAGCCAAGCACATTTATCCAAGGTGAGGGACATACTCTGAAGTATAAGTTCAAAATCCTATGTCAATAAATTGCTGATGTTCTTGGAGCCAACTACTTGGAGCCTTTACATTAGACTTCGAATAATTTAATTTAAATTTAATTTAAAGTTATTTATTCTTTCTTAAAAAGATTTTATTTATTTATTTATTTGTCAGAGAGAACAAGAGAGATTGTGCACAATTAGGGGGAGAGGCAGGCAGATGGAGAAGGCTTCCTGTTGAGCAAGGAGCCCAATACGGGAATCAATCTCCGAACCCTGGGATCATGACCTGAGCTGAAGGCAGATGCTTAACAACTAAGCCACATAGGCACCCCTAAAGTTATTTATTCTTTTTATGGTATCTGTTGCTTGCCTCTGAAAACAAAACTGAAAGCATGACCTGTGGGTGGGCTGCAGCTGGGTGCAGCTGGGTTGTGTATTTCACAGCCACCACTGTTTCACTTGTCTTTGACTCGGGCATAATGTTTTGACCAACAGCTCTAAGGAGAGATCTTCAAATGAAACAGGCACATATATACAGAGCCAGACTGAGCCAAGTCTTGGCTATAATAAGATATAGATAATAATAAGATCCTGATGAAATAAGATATAATAAAATCCTGATGAAAAAAATATCACTGTTTCTTTATGGCCCATGGAATAAGCAGAGCTAGAGCTTCCTAATGGTGTTGCTATTCCCTTGCAGAGAATACACTGGAATCAGAGGGAAGCATTTGGAGTCTGGTGACTCTAACAGAAGGCAAAGGCTGATGGGCTCACATGGATGAAAACTTGGATGTGGTGATCTCTAAATACCCTTAAAATTCTAGGACCATATGACTGGTGAGATGGAGGACCATTCTCAGGCATATTTATCATCGATGAAATTCGTTAAGTGCTTTGCAAATGGACAAATCAATGGGTGGATAGCGCTCTCTTTATATATACTATATTAAATAACAATTAATTACTCTCCATTTCCCTTTTTGGGCCTTTTTAAATATAAGTATTAGATTGTGACCCTGTGATTTTCTGCCTCCTTGCTCATACTGTTTTCTCTACCCGCAATGGCCTCCTTCCAATCCCACCCCCCATGTATTTCAGGACTTGACTTAAACTGGGTTCCTGAAAGTTCAAAAGTGTCTTTTTCTCTGTCTCTGAAGCTCTTACTAAACATTATTTCATGTAATTTATTACTGTTTATCTTCTTGCTAAGTCTTTTTCCTATAGAGCAAATCTCCTCTACTGCTCTGTAGGAGATGTGAGGACCCAAAACATGTTTCATTCAGTTTACAATAACAATACTTATCATAATGCTTGGCACATAGTAGGTACTCAATATTTATTACATAAATGAACTAATGGTTGCAGTGTTCATAGAATTGCAGAGAAAAAGAGCATCAGCATGACCTAGAATTGTCATGGAAGACTTCCTGGACAAATTGGAACTTGGGCTAGACTTTTGTTAATTACCATGATTTACTTGGCGGGGAGTAGGGGGCTGTGTAGAGGCAAATGCAGGGTGCATGATTGCTGCAGAGACTACTGCTTTCCTTGGTTTTATGGGACAGTCAGGTAATGTAGCTTAACACACACTAACATGTTTCTTTTCAGGGAAACTACACAAAAGAATAAGGCCTTTAGAAGGGGCATACCCTACAGAGAAATAATTGGTAGCCAGGGACAGAAGAGCAACAAGGGACAGAAGAGCAACAAGGCAGGTGCCACCAACTTGCAAATAGTGAGAGATGCAACTTCCTTGAAATCAGTGGGATTCTGGAAGACCTCTGATCATCCAGAGACATCCAGTGTGCCTAAGGATAACCCTGTTGCCCATCATGAGGAGACTTCCTGCATCACGATTCTCAAATGTTTGTTATGAGTTCCAGGTTCTCTCTACTGAGCAATTACAGCTCCCCATCCTGGAACTCCAAATAATTCCTCCATGTTCCCTGTGATGAAAAGGCTCAACAAGACCTGGGATTGAAGTGAAGGTTCTAGGCTGCTTGATACAGTGGGTTCTGGGCAGTGAACCAGACTCAGTAAATAGCTTCCTACTCTCTCCTAGGAGTAAGAAAGAACAGGCTTCCAAGAAATGGAACCTTGGGCAAAAGGGCACAGAAAAGGAACCAGGACCTTTAGGTTGTGTCTTCTGATCTTCCCTTAGAACATTTTCTTTCCCCAGGGGCTTCAGTTGCAGCACATGAGAAGTCAGGTTTAAGCTAATGGCAACAATGGAGGCTCCACCTCTGTTTTGTAAGGGCAGGTTAGGACCCCTGAACATACTCACCTGGGCATGGGCATAGAAACCAGTGAGGCTCTTCAGGAAGGAAGATGAGGAGCTATGCAGACCTCTTTACTCACCAGAAAGAAAGTTAATGAAGGAAACAAGCTGACAATCTCTGAGGAAGTGCTATCTTCTTTACAGTGTGATCCCTCCCAGAACGGGGAAGACAGATGGGGAGAGAGACAAGTTGTTTTGTAAACAACGCTTCCTGAATATAGCAACCATGATTTACACCTTATGGTATTTAGAATTTCTTTAAAAAAGAAGGGGAAAAAAAGGCTTTCTCTCTAGCCCTAGCTTTATAGGAGGTAGTTAGGGAAGGTGATAAAAATTCCACTAAATGGTGGTGTCACTGAGGTTGACAGAACTCATTCAAATCCTCAAAGCCACCCAGGAAGCTAGTGTAAGTGGACTAGATATAGGTTTGCTAAGGGAGGAGTTCATTTCTCAGATGTCAACCCCAGGCAGAGCCTTTGAGCAGAGACAAGCTGATTTCCAGACTTGCCTTGGACCTGGGGATGAGGAGGAGGCCCCAGAAGAAAGACAAGAGGGAGAAGCTTTCTTCAAACTCAGTTTTCTAATGAGTCCTCAGGAATGTGGTGCTTTCTCCCTCAGGACCTTGTTAGTTGGGAGCCCCTGGGACTGTATCTTGGCTATGTTTAATGACTCTGGATGTGGGGGTAGAAGAGCTAGGAGAACTCCTGTGGAGCTGCCTGCCAATATGACTATCTAGGCCAGGCTCTGAGGGATTGAGAGCCGTGGTGAAGGCCACACAGAAGATGTGGGAAGGTTGAGGGGTGTGTTCCTCTGACTCCTATACTCATCACTATCTACCTCTACACCCTTCTCCAAAGAGGGGGTGCTCTGTCTTCTCTCACCAGAGAACCAACTCTTCTACAGGAGGAAATGTACTGTAGACAGATGTGTTTTCTTGTTACTAGTGGTTGACTTTGGACAAGCTGTTGTACCGCTTTGAGCCTCAGTTTCCTCATCTGTGAAAAGAGTGTATCCTCTATCATAGAGCATTTTTTCAGATTAAATAAAGTAAGAGTCACTAAAATGCTAGTACAAGTTTGGCAACACATCACCATACCCACTGATAACATTTACAGGTGTTTGTTAAGTACATGGTAATATGCTAAGCACTTTACGAGCCTGGAGTCTCTACGAATCCTCATATTTGTAGGAAGCATGTTGTGGTAAACATTTCAGATGTCTGAGTCACATCTCCCTCAGCTTATCTTCTGATTTTGGCTGTGGTCGGGTTAGACAGTTTCCTGTGGGCTTCTGCTTGTGGCTGGCTGGCAGATGGTAGCCTCTTCCTGGGGATCTTCTGATGCCATGAATAATGGTCGTGGGGGTGGGGTGCTCACTAGATGTGAGCATATGTACTTAGAGTGCAAGGAGTACCTTGACTATATGAAAGGGGAGCCAATGAATAAACACCCCAACACTCCTTCTTCAGACAATTTCAGGAAGCATTCCATATGCTCATGCTCAGTCAAATCTCTGCGGGATGTCCATAGCAGAGACTTTTGTGCGGAAGCCCTCAGTCATGTCCGCTTCTTCCTTCTTTGTCTCCTCATAACCTCAGTCTTCCTCCCAGGGACCCCTGCTCCCTGAAATGACTTCCCAGTTAGACCACATAAGCATCTTGTCTCAAACTCTGCTTTCAGGGGAGCCCGACTAAGACAGCTGCTACTAGGAAGCATGGCCTCCAGATGGGATTCTGAAACTGGACCATTCACTGTTTAGGGAAGTGGGGTTGGTGAAAACCATAATTTCATTACTGAGACCCAGCTGTGGTATGCTGGGATGAGGTACAGGTTAAAGGTGAACCCCTGGGTCATGTGCTGGCACAAGCATATCAATATGGCACTAGCATATTAATTATAAGAATTATATTATATAATTAATTATAAGAATTGTGGAAGTTTTAAGAATTAAGGATAGGGGCACCTGGGTGGCTCAGTCATTAAGCATCTGCCTTCAGCTCCGATCATGATCCCAGGGTCCTAGGATCCAGCCCACATCGGGCTCCCTGCTCAGCCAGGAGCTTGCTTCTCCCTCTCCCGCTCCCCCTGCTTCTGTTTCCTCTTTTGCTGTCTCTCTCTGTCAAATAAATTTAAAAATCCTAAAAAAAAAAAAAAATAAATTAAGGGTAGTTTCTGTTAACTTTCCTAGATGCCTGAATAAACAATAATAGGCCCAGGTCAGGCAAGAATCAATTTAGGATTTATTGTCAAAGCCAGAAAACTTCCCTGACAATGTCCCATGAGGCAGGCAGCATTGAAAATCAGCTCTTGTACCTAATTTAAGAGTCTCAGAACTACAAAGGGGCCGAATATGCAGCTTAAAGGGAGGGGTGCCTCCTATGCTAAATCCAGGGCCCTGCTATGGAAGGAATGAGACCCTGAGTCTTGGGATGGGGATATTTGAGAGGTTGAGCAGGAGAATTGTGAAACCCCAGTCTCTCTTGTAGCCACTTGGCAAAAGCATCCCTTTCTCTTTGCTGGTGGAAATCAACCTCCTTTGGTGTGTTGGCCATACAAAGACCTGCTAGGAAGCAGATGCCTTACAAGAAGACTCTTGTCCTCCTCAAGAACATTTCCCATATCTCCTCTGTGCCTACAGAATAACTGAGATTAGGTCTCAGTATATTCAGAGAAAGGCAATCTCACCCATGATGCAAGAGAAATAAATAATTTGCTCACTGAAAAGAATCCCATCCCTGGCTGTGAGAGACTGAATAATGCCCCCCGCAACATAGCCACATCCTAATCCCTAAAATCAACTTTATATGGAAAAATTAGGACCTTGTAAATGTGATTGCTGGAGGGCTTCATCTGGGGAGATGATCCTGTGTCACTCAATGGGCCCTCTCCGTCAACCCAAGAATACTTACGAGAGAGAAGTTGAGGGATATTTGATTACAGAAGAGAAGGCAATGTGAAAATGGAAGCAGAGAGGGAGTGAGGGGATCATACGGCAAGGAAGGCCAGCCACACTGGAGGCTGAGGGGGACAAGGAATGCATTCTCCCCTGGAACCTCTGGAACAAACTTTCTTTGCTGACACTTTAAATTAGCCTAGTATGGCTCATTTTGAACCTCTGGCCTCCAGAGCCATGACAGAATAAATTTCTGTTGTTTTAAGTCACTAAATGTGTGGCATTTAGTCACAGCAGCAATAGGAAGCTAACACATGTGCCAAATTACCCTGGCAGGAAATGGAAGTCCCTCTTGTTTATAGAGGAGCAATGTGGGAGTGGGTCATGGGGACCAAAGGAGTGGATGGAATGTAAGGCTGAATAGGGAGAGTCAATTGAGAAGGAAGCACTTTTCATGATTCATGATTTAACATCCTGGCAAGGATGCCTGGATCTGGTCCTAATAAACTGGAGACATGTCCCTTTGAAACTGGATGTTGGTTATAGGGCTTCTTCAAGATCTATAGGTTGGCAGGCCTACCTTTGGGAGTGTATCTTCCTCCAGGTCCTTGGGGGCACAAGTGTTCCCTGCCCATCACTTCGAGGTTATGGGGACACTTTAATCTACAGTTGGATGGAGGTCAGTGGGGCAACCTCTGGGGGCATAGAAGAATGTGTCTTCTGGTGGGGTCCCAAACAAGCAGGAGTATTCCTGGTCCATGACTACGAGGTTCAGGAGACAAGTTATGGGCCTTTTTAGTGTCTTCAGTTGGACTGAGGTCAAAAGCCTGAGAAGTATGGATGAGCATGGGATGTTTGTCCCTGGTGGGGCAGGACTGGCAGCTAAGAGGACTGGAGCTGGGTCATGGGCTCCTTCATTATCCACAGCCAGGGTCAATGTTGGCAGGGCTATTAACTGGGGGCACAAGTGGGCATGACTTCTCCTGGGTCTCTTGGCAGATATTGCTGGTGACAGGACCAAGGCCAAATGGGGCTGAAGCTGAGTCCACACAGGGACCAAGTTGCTTCTAGGTCTGTTACCAGACTACTGTTGGTACACTGCCACCTGGGGACGGGTCCTACTTCTCAAAACAGCCCTCTTCATTCTTGGGTTCCACCAGGGTCTCACAGTCTCCTACCTAGAACCCCAAACTCCCACAACAGCATTTCGTGTACAAAATATTGTCATTGTAGGGAGAATGTGAGTGGGGGACCTCTTCTTCTGCATTTCGCTTGCTGCTATTTTGTGTGTGTGTGTATTTGTGTGTATGTGTGTGTGTATATATATATGTATATATATATCCTATGTACTGTACAAACAAGCTTACATTTTATAAGATTGGGGCAACTTTTATCAGCTGGGGGAAAAGTTAGAATATACGCAAAAATAAATTCTTTATATTTTAAATATGTGACTTAAATATAAATGTAAATATACTAGAAAAACATCACTGACAAATATTTATACAACATTTAGATAGAAAAGTCATTTTTTTCTAAGCATGACAAGGCAAAGAAGATTAACTTTATAAAAATGACAGACTTCATTTGGGCAGGAGAAGCCTAAGCAACATAGAATACAAGTGGGAAATTGGGAATGTATTTGCAACATACACGGCAAGGAGATACTACCCTAAAACTGAAGTGTTTCCACCAATTGTTAATATAAACTACCTCCAAGGTGCAAAAACATGAACTGGCAATTTTGAAAGCATAAATACAAATAAGTAATAAATACATAAAAATCAACTGAGGGCACCTGGGTGGCTCAGTTGGTTAAGTGTCTGCCTTTGGCTGGGGTCATGATCCAGGGTCCTGGAACTGAGTCCCACATTGGGCTCCCTGCTTAGTGGGAAGCCTGCTTCTCCCTATGCCTGCCACTCCCCCTGCTTGTGCTCTCTCTCGCTAAAGTAAATACATCAAATCTTTTAAAAAAATCAATTGAATCATACTCATAAACAAAGAAATTCAAATATAATTTGAATTTAAATATATAGTTAGGTAATAATATATATTTAAATATATAATTAAATAGAATTTAATCAGGTCATGATCTCGGGGTCCCGGGATCGAATCCCGCATCGGGCTCTCTGCTCGGCAGGGAGCCTGCTTCCTCCTCTCTCTCTCTCTCTGCCTCTCTGCCTACTTGTGATCTCTGTCTGTCAAATAAATAAATAAAATCTTTTAAAAAAAAAATTCTATCTATAACAACCAGTTATAGCAAGTGAGGTAAGTAGCAGTCTCTACAAACTGCCAATTAAGATATAAAATGATTCTTGACAAATAGGCAGAATATTTACCAAGTTTTAACTTTTTAACTTTGCACTTCCATGTAAATGGATACACACATATACATACACAACTTTTATGAATTTAACCAGTGAAATAATTTTAGTATATGGAAACATATACAAATTTATATTTATTTACAATAAACTATTATTATTGCATATATAAATTTATATATATTTACCCTAGTATTATTAGCAATTGTGAAAAGATAGGAAAGAAATAAAATCAATAGGGATTTATTAAACAGATTATAGTTAACACATAAAGTGGAATATTATGCAGCCTTTAAATGGATAAAATTGATTTGTAGGTTGATATGTAAAAAATCATAACATATAATGCAGAGAGGGGAAGAGCACATTGCAAAGCAGTACAGCATTTCCACTTTCACGGGTGTGTGTTCATTTGTGTGGAAAGCTAAATACCAACTACTACCACTAGTTCTTGTTTTAAAAAATTGGATTACTGGGGGAATGGTATGGAAGAGTGACAATGACATTCTGTATTGTCTGAACTTTTACAACATGATGTGTTACATGTATGATAAACTTTTAAAGTAGCAAAAGATTGGAATAAAAAAACTAGGCAAATTCCAAAGGGAAGGTGAACTCTCAAATTTTTTAAAAAACCCTATGATCCTGGAGAGTAGACAAAGGGCCAGAAATCAGTGTCTTGGGTCATTATTCATGATGTTGAAACAGTTGATCTATTTTATTAGTGATTATTTATTATTCAGTGAATACACTTGAAATCAACCCTTGAGGCTTGAGATGAGTGTTCATATTGAAGGAAGGCCAGAGGCCCAGGGATTTTTGGAAGCAAATAGGCTCCTTTTTGCAGTGTGCTAAATGCCATGGGTAGAGAAAGTGGTGGTGAAAGATGTGGTAACTCTTCAGGTAAACAGGGTGAGACAGACTATTCATTCTGGCTAGCAAAAGCAGAGGCATTACAAGTGGAAGAACGTTGATGGTTACCTTGTGCCTCTGTCAAGTAGACCCAGACAAGGTAAGGAACTTAGCCAAGGTCAAGAAAGTTGCCCAGGAGTGGAGGTGATAAAGTCAAGACCATGTTATAGATCTTCCTCAACAGTTTTCTTGACCCTTCCAGGAAGCTCATTGTGTCCCTGAAGTTTATTTGGTGGCTAAGAAAGAATCAGGAAAGAGCTATCCTTTCCCCATGTGTTTTGATAGTCTTGGCAGGCATGACTCAAAAAGCAGAGAGTGAGTTGATAAGTTGGATGGTTAGAAACAAATTCTGAAGACATTTTAGAGATGCAAGTAGATAAAATACCCAGCAGTCCCTTTCACTCTTTTGCCATCTGGTAGGCCTCCTTAATATTCTAGGAGCACTTTCTGTTCAGAAAAATAGAAAGTGAGTCCCTGAATAATTTTTAGCACTTTCAGTTAAACTTAAAATTTTTAAAGATTTATTTATTTATTTGACAGAGAGAGAGAGAGAGAGAGCTCACAAATAGGCAGAGAGGCAAGCAGAGAGAGGGGGGGAAGCAACCTCCCTGCTGAACCGAGAGCCTGATTTGGGGCTTGATCCCAGGACCCTGGAATCATGACCTGAGCTGAAGGCAGAGGCTTAACCCACTGAGCCACCCAGGCACCCCCAATTTTTTTTTTTTTTATCCTCCGTGGAGAGGATAGGCTACAATGATGATGTCAGGGTTGTATAAATGGGTTATTTCTGGACATACAGAACAAGAAGCTGCCCTGTATAGAAGCCCACATCTTTCATCCCTGACTCACTGATTTTTTTTTTTTAAAGATTCCATTCATTTGACAGAGAGAGATCACAAGCAGGCAGACAGGCAGGCAGAGAGAGAGAGAGAGGGAAGCAGGCTCCCCGCTGAGCAGAAAGCCCGATGAGGGACTCGATCCCAGGACCCCGAGACCACGATCTGAGCTGAAGGAAGTGGCTTAACCCATTGAGCCACCCAGGCACCTCCTGATTCACTTATTTTATTGTCCCTTTCCTTCCTCTTACCTTTTAACTGTCTCAAGACATCTTATTTATCCTATTTCTCTCTCTTTCTCATATCCACTCTCTCTGTACCCCACTGGGTCCTCTCCAGTGCCTTGATCCTTTCTTCTCAGCCCATTTGCTTGCAATTCTCTCCTATTTCTCCCCAGTTCCCATCTTTCTTCTTCATTTCCCCACAAACTCTCCACCTCCATTCTTGTTCTGCTTCCCTCCCTCATGTCCTTTCTCTTCATCTTCATCTTACCTGATCCTTTCAATCCTTTCAATGTATGAAAACTCATAGAGAAGCCATGCCACGGGGGCAGCTCAAGGGATGTTTTAGAGAAACAAATCAGGAAACATCGTGGCGCAGCAGAGATGCCCAGAATGGGCAATTCTTCTCAAAGAGAGGCTAGAAGGAAATTACAGCCAAATACAAACTGAACAAAAGCCTGGGGAGCACCATGCAACATGAGAGAATATTCTAGACTGTTCTCCTACTGAGAAAGGAAATTTTAGGGGAGATATCACCATATCTTTATTTACAGATATGGATTATCTCAGCTGGAAGGTTTGGGGACTGAAAGTGAGGAGTTAGAGAAGAAGTTCATATTGAGTAGTTTGGCAGTTTTTCATGTTTAAATAATATTTACAGGGACACCTGGGTGGCTCAGTTGGTTAAGCAGCTGCCTTTGCCTCCAGTCATGATCCCAGCGTCCTGGGATCGAGTCCCACATGGGGGTCCTTGCTCGTTAGGGAGCCTGCTTCTCCCTCTGCCTCTGCCTGCCATTCTGTCAGCCTGTGCTCGCTCTCTCCCCCTCTCTCTCTCTGATAAATAAATAAAATCTTTAAAAATAAATAAATAAATAATATTTACATTACAAAAGATGATATTTTCAAAAGATTTGAAGTACATCAGGAAAGTTAGATGGGGGAACATTCATTTTATAAGATTTATTGTATGTATTAATTGAGTTTTAAAAATTTGCACACAGGGATGATGTTCTTTGGAGTTACCGGACAACACATAACAACTAATATGACTTCTCCTCTGTTCCCTTTATATCCCATATTACCTTTGTATGATTGGAAAAGATAGAGGTGGGTGGTGTTGTTTTTGCTGTTGTTTTGCTTTGTAGGAACCTGATGGGAAAAATAAAATGATTCTCATCTCTAGGTCCATTTTATTTAAAGATTTTATTTATTTGACAGAGAGAGATCACAAGCAGGCAGAAAGGCAAACAGAGAGAGAGAGAGGAGGAAGCAGGCTCCCCGCTGAGCAGAGAGCCCGATGAGGGACTCAATCCCAGAACCCTGAGATCATGACATGAGCTGAAGGCAGAGGCTTAACCCACTGAGCCACCCAGGCACCCCAAGGCCCATGTTTTATAACCAGACCACCCCTACCTGAAATTGAGGGAATCATATGACCTACTAGTGGGAGGGGTGGGGGAGATTTTTATTGGATATTTTTGGGAGCCCAGACTATAACCTTCCTGTGGGATATGAACCTGTAATAGTCAAAGCTCTGAGGTTCCACTTCTACACAGAAAAGGTAGCATGTGGCAACTGAAGTTGTAATTTGTCAGAGGGGCTGCCCTTAGCAGAGCTTAATACACCTACTGTCTATAACAGGGGCATGGCCTCAGTTAACTATTATACCTAACAAAAAAACCTCATGTTTTGCTGGAAGGCAGAAGCAATTAAGGACCATTTGTCTTAGTTACTGGCTTTAGAGTATTTCTCTTTCAGTTCAGAAAAAGAAAATAAGGGAGTGACGTTCCAGAACTCAAGACCTTGTCAAGCTAGTGATGGCGTCCCCTTGAGCACCCGCCAGAGGGCACCCTGTACATCAGGATTCCTGAGGCTGTAGATGATTGGATTCAGCATAGGGTTGATAACAGTATTGAAGACCCCAACTCCTTTATCCTTGTCCGAAAGCTTGGCTGAACCCAGTCGCATGTAATTAAATATACCTGAACCATAGAATATGGCAACCACAGTGAGATGAGAGCCACATGTGGAGAAGGCTTTCTTCCTGCCCTCAGTAGAGCGGATTCGTAGGACTGCAGCTGCCACATGGGCATAGGAGGTGATGATGAGAGCCAAGGGGGTGCCTGCCATTATGAAACCCACAGCAAAGAGCAGCAGCTCATTGAGTTGGGTGCTAGAGCAGGAGAGCTGAAAGAGCTGTGGGAGGTCACAATAGAAGTGATTGATCACATTGGGACCACAGAAGTTGAGTGTGGCTATGGCTACTGTGTGGGTCAGTGCATTGGTGAAGGCTAAAGCCCAGGACACCGCTACCAATATTCTCTGGACTGTCTGGCTCATTCTGGTGCTGTAGGTTAGGGGCTGGCAGATGGCCAGGAATCGGTCATAGGCCATGGCTGTCAGTAAGAAGCAGTCTACCCCAACCAAGAGATGGAAAAAGAAAAGTTGTATGAGGCAGGCTCCATAGGGAATTGTACGCTTGTTGGACAGGAGACGAGCCAACATCGAGGGAACAGTGACGGTGATGCACCCAACATCCAGCACTGATAGGTTGCCTAGGAAGAAGTACATGGGGGTGTGGAGTTTAGGCTCTATGAAGATGGCAGCCAGGATGCTGAGGTTGCCTCCAACTGTGACCAGGTAGGCAAAGAAGAAGACTATAAAGACAACTGGTCGTAGCCCTGGTGTCTCCACCAAGCCCAGCAGGATGAATTCAGTAATGGCTGTTCTATTGGCCCTAAATTTTGACTGCATTAGTTCCTGTAAGGAAACATCCAAGGAGAAGAAGAATCATTCCTCTCAATATATTGATTCAAAACAAACAAACAAATGAAAAACAAACAAACAAACAAAAAAACCAGACTCTGTAGGGCAGCAAAATTTGCCATCCCAAATGGCATGTAGATTATTTTAGGCTGATTACTTTTAAAAAACAGAAGTGTCAGGAAGAACCTTTGCCTTCCCCCCATATAACTTAAAGAATTTAGATAGATGACTTGCTTGAAGAAGGGAGCTATCACCATTGATACAGTATCACTATGTATGATAGACAGGGAGCATTATAGTGGCTTTCAGTCCACCATAGGATTAATTTGATGAATAAAGTAAGGCTGTAAAAGCTCTCAATATAATTATTCAGGAAGTAAAGCTAATTGGTATATATGCCTTTCCCAAATGCCCATGAAACATTCATCCCCCAAACAAAGAGCATGTTTGGACACCAGGGTGGCTCAGTGAGTTAAGCATCTGACTCTTGATTTCAGCTCAGGTCATGATTTCAAGGTCGTGAGATTGAATCCCTTGTTGGGCTCTGCATTCAGCAAGGAATCTGCTGGAGACTCTCTCTTCCTTTCCCTTTGCCCCTTCCCCTTCTTGTGCTTTCTATCTCTCAAATAAATAAATGCAATTTTTAAAAAGAGCATGTATAAACCTGAAATTCAGAAAATTCCAAAAGAATAAAGAATACAGGTAATAATACTTAACTGCAATCCAATTTAAGGAAAAAATATTTTTAAAAAAATAAATCCCAATGTTGTAAATAATCTGTAAGAAACAGTTGGATCAGAGGGAATCACAACTAAAACTAAAAAACGTCAGAGAGAGGTGAAAAGGGGATAGTGAAACCAGCACACACTAGAACATGTGGATTATCTCTAAATCAGTGTTCATAAGCAAAATTATAGCCCTAAGAAAATACAATAAAAATAAAAAATAAAGAAAGTGATTAAATATCAGACCAAGACATTAGAAAAAGAAATATAGGGGCGCCTGGGTGCTCAGTGGGTTAAGCCATTGCCTTTGGCTCAGGTCATGATCCCAGGGTCCTGGAATGGAGCCCCGCATTGGGCTCTCTGCTCAGCAGGGAGCCTGCTTCCTCCTCTCTCTTTGCCTGCCTCTCTGCCTGTTTGTGATCTCTATGTCAAATAAATAAATAAAAATCTTAAAAGAAAAGAAAAAGAACTATAAGAAATGGGGAGAGGCTGGTTATGAAGTACAAAATTTCAACCATAAAAGCAATAAGAATGTGAGGATCTAAAGTATAATGCAATAACTGTAGTTTACTGTACACTGTACTATATAACTGAAATTTTCTAAGAGAGTAGAACTTCCATGTTTCACACACAAAAGAAAAGGTAAATATGTGAGGTGATGGATGTGTTCACTTGATTGTGGGAGCCCTTTCACAATGTGAACATATATGAAACCATCGTGTTGTATACTTCAAATATAATCTTATTTGTCAGTTATACCTCAATAAGGTTGAAAAAATATAAAATAAGATTATTTTAAGATTATTTATTTATTTATTTGTCAGAGAGAGAAAGAGAGAGAGCGAGCGTGCACACAGGCAGGCAGAGTGGCAGGTAATAGAGGCAGAGGGAGAAGAAGGCTTCCTGCCAAGCAAGGAGTTCAATGAGGGGCTCAATCCCAAGATCATAACCTGAGCCAAAGGTAGACACTTAGCTGACTGAGGCACGCAGACATCCCAAAATGTCATGAACTTTTAAAAGAAGAGAAATGAAATGTCCATTACTAATGTAATACAAGTATTTAGCATATGATATAAGTGGCATGAGTGGGAAAATATACTATTAGATAAGTGCTATAAGGGCAGTAGTATAGCTATCTGGGAAAAATTTAAGTTGTACAAATACCTTATATATTTTGCAAAAATAAATTCTAAACAGATCAAAAATTTAAATGTAAAAGTTAAACTGGGAAGTTTTAGGGGGAAATGGAAGAACTTTAATAGTGCAAGGATGATTCAAAATAGAGAAAAAAAATTTTAAATAACCAAAATTAATGATTCTGTTAAAATTCAAAAATTCTGGCAAATTAGCTATGCTGGACCTGCATTTCCCCAAATCTCATTCTCTGCAGGTTAGGTTTGGCTATAAGAGAAATTTGTAGGATAGTTGTAAGACAGAAATGAAAGTTAAAAAAAGGCAGTTTGACATTGTATTTCAAAAGGACAAATGTGTTTTCTTTTTACTTGGAAATCCACTTCTGAGAATTTATCCAACAGATATATGGTCGCATATAAAAGGTGAAATATGCATGAGGTCATTTGTTGAAGCATGGTTTGTAAGAGCAAATGATTGCTAATAACCTGTGTTCACCACAAAAGGGTTGAGTAAATTAATTTGGTATAGCCTTACAAAGGAATACTATGCAGCTGTAGGGAGCAGTTTTGTCTGTGCTGACTCAAAAGATATCAAAGCCATATTATTAAATATAAATCACAACTGGTAGAAGGAATATAGTATTCTTTGGTTTGCTTTAAAAAGAAGGGAAAGAGTACACATACAGTTGCACACACATATGATAAAATCTTCTAGATGTGGAGTGATTAGGTCATGAGAATAAAAGACACAGTATAAGGAATATAGTCAGGGATACCGTAGTAGCAATGCAATGGGACAGATGGTAGCTTTACATTTTTTTTTAATATTTTTTTTTTACTTTTTTTTTTCAAGAAAATTTTTTTAAAGATTTTATTCATTTATTTGAGAGAGAATGAGTGAGAGAGAGCATGGGAGAGAAGGTCAGAGGGAGAAGCAGACTCCCCAAGACGCTGGGAGCCCAATGCGGGACTTGATTCTGGAAGTCCGGGATCATGACCTGATCCGAAGGCAGTCACTCAATCAACTGAGCCACCCAGGCGCCCAAGGTTTTATATATTTATTTGAGAGAGAGAGACAGCACAAGCAGAGGGAGTGGCAGGCAGAGGGAGAAGCAGGCTCCCCACTGAGCAAGGGCAGCAATGTGGAACTCGATCCAAGAATCCTGCGACCATGACCTAAGCCAAAGGCAGACACTTAACCAACTGAGCCACCCAGGCCTCCCTGTAGCTACATTTCTGCTAAACATAGCATAATGTCTAAACTTGTTAAATCCCTGAGTTGTACATCTGAAACTAATTTAACATTGTGTATCAACTATACTCAAATTAAAAATAATAAGAAAATGTAAGTCTATTTAAGTAATCAGATAGACGGTCATCTGGGCAAGAACAAGCAAGAAGAAGAAGGATGAATACAAACAATTAAGAATTAGGAATGGATATTGGGGTGCTTGGGTAATGCAGTTGTTTAAGCATCCAACTGTTGGTTTTTGCTCAGATCATAATCTTGGGGTTATGAGATCGATCCCTGCTTTGGACTTTGTGCTCAGTGCAGCCTGCTTAAGTTTCTCTTTCCCTTTTCCTCTGTTTCTCCCCCTTGCAAGCTCTCACTCTCTCAAATAAATAAATAAATCTTAAAAAAAGAATTAGAAAGAATGATAGCCAGAGGTACACAAAGAAAAAATTAAATTTTAAGAGAATACTCCCAATATTGTTTAAATGGAAATTTTCAATAAAATAGATATAATTGTAGGAAAATATAAATTAAAATACATTCTAGAACAGTCTCAATATCCAAGTAAACCAGAAACCGGGAACAAAGTCAAGAAAATTATCAAAGAAATAATTACCCTAGTAGCAATCTCTAGCCTCATAAAACTATTGAGAGAAGTTTAATTTAACTTCAATAAATAGATTATTCTCATGCTATGTAAACTTCCTGCAGCACCAGAAAGAAATTTAAGCTTCCTGGTGTCTTTGTAAAACAATTGTAGTTGACAATGTTACATAAGTTTCAGATGTACAACATAGTGATTGGACAAGTATATATATTATGCTCTGCTTACCGGAAGGAAGTGTAGCTCCCATCTGTCACCACACAATGCTATACAATACCATTGACTATATTTTCTGTATCTTTCATCCCTGTGACTTACTCATTCCATAATTGGAAGCCTGTACACCCCACTCCCCTTTACCATCTTTTTTGTTTAGATTTATTTATTTATTTATTTGACAGAGAGAGAGAGATCACAAGTAGACGGGGAGGCAGGGAGAGAGAGAGAGGGAAGCAGGCTCCCTGCTGAGCAGAGAACCTGATGCGGGACTTGATCCCAGGACCCTGAGATCATGACCTGAGCCGAAGGCAGCGGCTTAACCCACTGAGCCACTAAGGCACCCCCCCCCCTTTACCATTTTGTCCATTCTCCCAACCCCTGTTCTCTCTGGCAACCACCAATTTGTTCTCTGTATTTATGGGCTCTTTGTTTTGTCTTGATTTTTAGATTCTACATGTACGTAAAATCATATGGTATTTGTCTAACTTGCTTTATTTAACATCATACTCTCTAGGTCCTATAGACTTTTTATGAAGTTAGCATACATTTGATACTAAAAATATCACATTTTTGGAAGAAATATATGAAATATCACTAGAGAGTA